>NC_080382.1:41348319-41681799 GCF_014773155.1 Arachis stenosperma
AAAATATCCCTACTGAAGGCTTTTCACCATGGAAAATGGTAATGTTCACTTATCTCATCATGGTATTCATCATGGAAGAGGAAAGTGGCAAAAAAGGACACTAGCATATTGCTGCAAGCCCAACCCTGCCTTAGGCAGTGAACAAGATCCTGTCTCTTGAGCATATTATGCTATTCCATGAAAGTACAGAAAGGACACTCCCGGTAAGGAGTAAGGATTTATTCCTCTATGACTATCTTTCTCCTTGAAAGGAGCTGCCCGTCAAGCTAATGAAATTAAAGAAGTGCTTGTTGGGAGGAAATCCAAGCTTAATTAATTATTTTCCTTAATTTTGTTTTACTTTAATTTATTTTTTTTAGGTTCATGATCTTGTGCAGCAGTCAGAACAGAGACAGAAAATTCAGCAGTGAAAACATAACACTCTGGATGGAGTGTTGCTAGAGTTGAACGCCAGCTAGGGAGCAGACCCTGGGCGTTCAACGCCAATGCAGAGGGTAGGAAATATGAATTTCCTAGCCTCTCAAGACCAATGGGTCCCACAACATATTTACCTACCTCCACCCACTTCAAAATTAAATTTCCCTCCCATTTTTTCGACCCATGGCCGAATCACTCTCCCCCTCCATCTCCTTCTATTTTCTTCTTCTTCTACTACATCCTTTTCTTTTCTTTATTTTGCTCGAGGACGAGCAAATCTTTTAAGTTTGGTGTTAGAAAAGCGTTGCTTTTTGCTTTCCATTACCACTTATGGCACCCAAGGTTAGAGAACCCTCTAGAAAGAGGGAAGGAAAGGCAGTATCCACCACCTCCGAATCTTGGGAGATGGAGAGATTTGATAAACCACTATTTTATGGTTTATCTTGTGTTTAATTGAGTGGTTTCATTAAGTCTTTACCCACTTATTCATATGAATTGCATTATTTTACAATCCCTTTCTAAGTTTGTTCTATAGTTGAAAACTTGCTTCCTAAAGATCTTTAATTTGTGTATTTCAATTCTCCTTTATACCATTCGATGCCGTGATCCGTGTGTTAAGTGTTTCAGGCTTCACAAGGCAGGAATGACTTAGAGAATGGAGAGGAAGCTTGCAAAAATGGAAGGAACACAAGAAACTAAGAAGATAACCAGCGAACAGCGATGCGTGCGCGTGGCTCATGCGAGCGCGCAAAATGGAGAAAGTCGCAGGGATGTGTACGCGTGCTTGACGCGTATGCGCGTATTGAAGTCTGCGCGAATGACACACACGCGTGGACGACGCGGATGCATGACAAGGAAAATTGCCGAAAGACGCGCACGCGTGACCGACGCGTACGTGATGAGCGGATAATTTGTACACTTTTTGGCATTGTTTTTAGTATGTTTTTAGTATATTTGGTTTAGTTTTTAGTATATTTTTATTAGTTTTTAGTTAAAATTCACTTTTCTGGACTTTACTATGAGTTTGTGTGTTTTTCTGTGATTTCAGGTATTTTCTGGCTGAAATTGAGGGACCTGAGCAAAAATCTGATTCAGAGACTGAAAAGGACTGCAGATGCTGTTGGATTCTGACCTCCCTGCACTCGAAGTGGATTTTCTGGAGCTACAGAAGCCCAATTGGCGCGATCTCAACGGCGTTGGAAAGTAGACATCCTGGGCTTTCCAGCAATATATGATAGTCCATACTTTGCCCAATATTTGATGGCCCAAACCGGCGTTCAAAGTCACCTTCAGAATTTCCAGCGTTAAACGCCGGAACTGGCACCAAAATGGGAGTTAAACGCCCAAACTGGCACAAAAGCTGGCGTTTAACTCCAAGAAGAGTCTCTACACGAAAATGCTTCATTGCTCAGCCCAAGCACACACCAAGTGGGCCCGGAAGTAGATTTTTATGTCATTTACTCATCTCTGTAAACCTTAGGCTACTAGTTCCCTATAAGTAGGACCTTTTACTATTGTATTTAGATATCTTGGTTATTCTGGTTCCCTCTCTGGGACCGAAGCCAATGATCACTTTTGTTCTTATGTATTTTCAACGATGGAGTTTCTACACACCATAGATTAAGGTGTGGAGCTCTGCTGTACCTCGAGTATTAATGCAATTACTATTGTTCTTCTATTCAATTCCGCTTGTTCTTGTTCTAAGATATCACTTGTTCTTCAACTTGATGAATGTGATGATCCGTGACACTCATCATCATTCTCACCTATGAACGTGTGCCTGACAACCACCTCCGTTCTACCTTAGATTGGGTGAATATCTCTTGGATTCCTGATACACGATGCATGGTTGATCGCCTGACAACCGAGCCAGCCATTCCGTGAGATCAGAGTCTTCGTGGTATAGGCAAGAACTGATGGCGGCATTCAAGAGAATCCGGAAGGTCTAACCTTGTCTGTGGTATTCTGAGTAGGATTCAATGATTGAATGACTGTGACGTGCTTCAAACTCCTGAGGGCGGGGCGTTAGTGACAGACGCAAAAGAATCACTGGATTCTATTCCGGCCTGATCGAGAACCGACAGATGGATAGCCGTGCCGTGACAGGGTGCGTTGAACATTTCCACTGAGAGGATGGGAGGTAGCCACTGACAACGGTGAAACCCTTGCATAAGCTTGCCATGGAAAGGAGTAAGAAGGATTGGATGAAGACAGTAGGAAAGCAGAGAGACGGAAGGGACACAGCATCTTCATGCGCTTATCTGAAATTTCCACCAATGAATTACATAAGTATCTCTATCTTTATCTTTATGTTTTATTCGTATATCACCATATCCATTTGAGTTTGCCTGACTAAGATTTACAAGATGACCATAGCTTGCTTCATACCAACAATCTCCGTGGGATCGACCCTTACTCGCGTAAGGTTTATTACTTGGACGACCCAGTGCACTTGCTGGTTAGTTGTGCGAAGTTGTGTTTATGCCATGGTATTGAACACCATGTTTTTGGGGTTCATTACCGGGGATTATGAGAGTTGTGAAAAGTATTGTTCACAATTTCGCGCACCAAGTTTTTGGCGCCGTTGCCGGGGATTGTTTCGTGTATGGACAACTGACGGTTCATCTTGTTGCTTAGATTAGGTATTTTTCAGAATTCTTAAGAATGAGTTCTAGAGTTTCATGATGATCTGTTGAAATCTGGCTGGCTGAGAAGCCATGTCTAATCTTATTGGACCGAGGTTTCAACTGATCATCACAAGAGCTTGTTGATCTCTATCAATCTTGCTATTGGAGCAATGATCTGCTAAGGCTTGGCTGGCCATTGGCCATGTCTAGTGTTTTGGACCAAAGCTTTCTTTGAAAGCTTGGCTGGCTGTGAAGCCATGTCTAATTCCTGGACCGAAGTCTTAGACTAGCATTGCAATGATTCCTGGAATCCTAATTGAGAATTCTGAAACCTTTATTTTCTATTTCCATATAATTTTCGAAAAATCCAAAAAAATTTCAAAATCATAAAAACCAAAAATATTTTATGTTTCTTGTTTGAGTCTAGTGTCTAATTTTAAGTTTGGTGTCTTGCATGCATTGTTTATTTGATCTTGGTTCTATTTTCAAGTCAATAGTACAGGGAACTGAAGATTCAGAACATGCAGCAGAGGAATTACACAGAAAAAGCTGGGCGTTCAAAACGCCCAGTGAAGAAGGACAGACTGGCGTTTAAACGCCAGCTAGGGTGCCTGGTTGGGCGTTTAACGCCCAAAAAGGTAGTGCATTGGGCGTTAAACGCCAGAATGTGCACCATTCTGGGCGTTTAACGCCAGGATGGCACAAGGGGGAGGATTTTGTTTTCAAATCAATTTTTTTTTTCAAGTTTTCAAAGTTTTTCAAAATCAAATCTTTTTCAAATCATATCTTTTCAATCAAATGTTTTCAAAATCAATTTCTTTCCTTTTTCAAAGATACTTGCTAACAATTAATGATTTGATTGAACATTTCAAGTATGTTGCCTTTTCTGTTGAGAAAGGTTTAATGTTTGAATCATATCTTTTCTTGTTAGGCAAGTCATTAATTTTTAAAATCAAATCTTTTTAAAATTGTTTTCAAATCATATCTTCTCAATCATATCTTTTTAATCACATCTTTTTCAAAACAGTTTTCAATCATATCTTTTTGATTTCTAATTTCAAAGTCTTTTTCAAAAATTACTTGATTCCTTTCTCACTCTTGATTTTCGAAAATCAAATTAAAGTTTTTCAAAATGCTTTTAAAATCTTTTTAATTAATTTTCGAAAAATTTCCTCCTCTCTTCTCACATCCTTCTATTTATGGAGTACCACTCCTCCTCAATGCACAATTCGAACTCTGTCTGACTAAGTTCGAATTCTTCTCCTTCTTCCTTCTATTTTTCTTCTTCTCTGACACCTCAAGGAATCTCTATACTGTGACATAGAGGATTCCACATTTTCTTGTTCTCTTCTCTTTCATATGAGCAGGAACAAAGACAAAAGCATTCTTGTTGAAGCTGACCCTGAACCTGAAAGGACCTTGAAGTGAAAGCTAAGAGAAGCTAAGGCACAACTCTCTGTAGAGGATCTAACAGAAATCTTCAAAGAAGAAGACATGGCAGCCGAAAATAACAACAATGCAAATAATGCAAGGAAGGTGCTGGGTGACTTTACTGCACCTACTCCCAACTTCTATGGGAGAAGCATCTCTATCCCTGCCATTGGAGCAAACAACTTTGAGCTTAAGCCTCAATTAGTTTCTCTAATGCAACAGAATTGCAAGTTTCATGGACTTCCATTGGAAGATCCTCATCAGTTTTTGGCTGAGTTCTTGCAAATCTGTGACACTGTCAAGACTAATGGGGTTGACCCTGAGGTCTACAGACTTATGCTATTCCCTTTTGCTGTAAGAGACAGAGCTAGGACATGGTTGGACTCACAACCTAAAGAAAGCCTGGACTCATGGGAAAAGCTAGTCAATGCCTTCTTGGCAAAGTTCTTTCCACCTCAAAAATTGAGTAAGCTTAGAGTGGAAGTCCAAACCTTCAGACAGAAGGATGGAGAATCCCTCTATGAAGCTTGGGAAAGATACAAACAATTGATCAGAAAATGTCCTTCTGACATGCTTTCTGAATGGAGCATCATAGGTATTTTCTATGATGGTCTCTCTGAACTATCCAAGATGTCTTTGGATAGCTCTGCTGGAGGATCTCTTCATCTGAAGAAGACGCCTACAGAAGCTCAAGAACTAATTGAAATGGTTGCAAATAACCAATTCATGTACACTTCTGAAAGGAATCCTGTGAACAATGGGACTAATCAGAAGAAAGGAGTTCTTGAGATTGACACTCTGAATGCCATATTGGCTCAGAACAAAATATTGACTCAACAAGTCAATATGGTTTCTCAAAGTCTGTCTGGAATGCAAAATGCACCAAGCAGTACTAAGGATGCTTCATCTGAAGAAGAAGCTTATGATCCTGAGAACCCTTCAATGGAAGAGGTGAATTACATGGGAGAACCCTATGGAAACACCTATAATTCTTCATGGAGAAATCACCCAAATCTCTCATGGAAGGATCAACAGAGACCTCAACAAGGTTTCAACAACAATAATGGTGGAAGAAACAGGTTTAGCAATGGCAATCCTTTTCCATCATCTTCTCAGCAACAGATAGAGAGTTCTAAGCAGAACCACTCTGACTTAGCAACCATGGTCTCTGATCTAATAAAAACCACTCAAAGTTTCATGACTGAAACAAGGTCCTGAGCAAGAAAATTACTGAACTCACTCCTAGTACTCTTCCAAGCAATACAGAAGAAAATCCAAAAGGAGAGTGCAAGGCCATCAACATGGCCGAATTTGGAGAGGAAGGAGAGGAAGTGAATGCCACTGAGGAAGACCTCAATGGGCGTGCACTAGCCTCCAATGAGTTCCCTAATGAGGAACCATGGGAATCTGAGGCTCAAAATGAGACCATAGAGATTCCATTGGACTTACTTCTGCCTTTCATGAGCTCTGATGAGTATTCCTCCTCTGAAGAGGATGAGTATGTCACTGAAGAGCAAGTTGCTAAATACCTTGGAGCAATCATGAAGCTAAATGACAAGTTATTTGGAAATGAGACTTGGGAGAACGAACCTCCTTTGCTCACCAAAGAATTGGATGACTTGTCTAGGCAGAAATTACCTCAAAAGAGGCAGGACCCTGGGAAGTTCTCCATACCTTGTACCATAGGCACATTGACCTTCAAGAAGGCTCTGTGTGACTTAGGGTCAAGTGTAAACCTCATGCCTCTCTCTGTAATGGAGAAGCTAGGGATCTTTGAGGTACAAGCTGCAAGAATCTCACTAGAGATGGCAGACAATTCAAGAAAACAAGCTTATGGACTTGTAGAGGATGTTCTGGTAAAGATTGAAGACCATTACACCCCTGCTGATTTCATAGTCCTAGAGACTGGGAAGTGCATGGATGAATCTATCATCCTTGGCAGACCCTTCCTAGCCATAGCAAAGGCTGTGATTGATGTTGATGGAGGTGAACTGATCATTCAAGTGAATGAAGAATCCTTTGTGTTTAAGGCTCAAGGATATCCCTCTATCACCATGGAGAGGAAGCATGAAGAGCTTCTCTCAAATCAGAGTCAAACAGAGCCCCACAGTCAAACTCTAAGTTTGGTGTTGGGAGGCCACAACCAAACTCTAAGTTTGGTGTTGAACCCCCACATTCAAACTCTAAGTTTGGTGTTGGGAGGTTCCAACATTGCTCTGAGAAAATGTGAGGCTCCATGAGAGCCCTCTGTCAAGCTACTGACATTAAAGAAGCGCTTGTTGGGAGGTAACCCAATGTCATATTTTATCTATTTTTCTTTGTTATTTTATGTTTTCTGTAGGTTGATGATCATGAGAAGTCACAAAATCAATTGAAAAAGCAAAAACAGAATGAAAAACAGGAAGAAAAACAGCACACTCTGGAGGAAGAACCTACTGGCGTTTAAACGCCAGTAAGGCTAGCAGATGGGCGTTTAACGCCCAGTCTGGCACCATTCTAGGCGTTTAACGCCAGAAAGGGGCACCAGACTGGCGTTAAACGCCAGGAAAGGGCAAGAACCTGGCGTTAAACACCAGAAATGGGCACCAGCCCGGCGTTTAACGCCAGAATTGGCTCAAAACGCATTTTTGCATGCCATTTGGTGCAGGGATGACTTTTCCTTGACACCTCAGGATCTGTGGACCCCACAGGATCCCCACCAACCCCACCACTCTCTCTCTTCTTCACCCATTCACCAATCACCTCAACACCTCTTCCCCAAAAACCCTTCACCTATCAAATCCCATCTTTCTCTTCACCACTCACATTCATCCTTCATAAAACCCCACCTACCTCACCTTCAAATTCAAACCACCTTCCCTCCCAAACTTACCCTCCCATGGCCGAACCATGACCCTTCCCCTCACACCTATATAAACCCATCTTCACTCCTTCATTTTCACACACCCTAAACACCACTTCTCCCCCTCTTTGGCCGAACACAAAGCCATTCCCTTCTTCCTCATTTCTTCTTCTTCTACTCTCTTCTTTCTTCTTTTGCTCGAGGACGAGCAAACCTTTTAAGTTTGGTGTGGTAAAAGCATTGCTTTTTGTTTTTCCATAACCATTTATGGCATCCAAGGCCGGAGAAACCTCTAGAAAGAGGAAAGGGAAGGCAAAAGCTTCTACCTCCGAGTCATGGGAGATGGAGAGATTCATCTCAAGGGTGCATCAAGACCACTTCTATGAAGTTGTGGCCTTGAAGAAGGTGATCCCCGAGGTCCCTTTTTCACTCAAAAAGAGTGAATATCCGGAGATCCGACATGAGATCCGAAGAAGAGGTTGGGAAGTTCTTACCAACCCCATTCAACAAGTCGGAATCTTAATGGTTCAAGAGTTCTATGCCAATGCATGGATCACCAAGAACCATGATCAAAGTGTGAACCCGGATCCAAAGAATTGGCTTACTATGGTTCGGGGAAAATACTTGGATTTTAGTCCGGAAAATGTAAGGTTGGCATTCAACTTGCCTATGATGCAAGGAGATGAACATCCTTACACTAGAAGGGTCAACTTTGATCAAAGGTTGGACCAAGTCCTCACTGACATTTGTGAAGAGGGCGCCCAATGGAAGAGAGATTCAAGAGGGAAGCAGGTTCAACTAAGAAGGCATGACCTCAAGCCCGTGGCTAGAGGATGGTTGGAGTTTATCCAACGCTCAATCATTCCCACTAGCAACCGGTCCGAAGTTACTCTAGACCGGGCCATCATGATTCATAGCATCATGATTGGAGAAGAAGTGGAAGTTCATGAGGTTATAGCCCAAGAACTCTATAAGGTGGCGGACAAGTCCTCCACCTTGGCAAGGTTAGCCTTTCCTCACCTCATTTGTCACCTCTGTTATTCAGTTGGAGTTGACATAGAAGGAGACACCCCCATTGATGAGGATAAGCCCATCACTAAGAAAAGGATGGAGCAAACAAGAGACCCCTCTCATCATGAGATCCCTGAGATGCCTCAAGGGATGCACTTTCCTCCACAAGACTATTGGGAGCAACTGAACACCTCCCTAGGAGAATTGAGTTCCAACATGGGACAACTAAGGGTGGAGCACCAAGAACATTCCATCCTCCTCCATGAAATTAGAGAAGATCAAAGAATCATGAGAGAGGAGCAACAAAGACAAGGAAGAGACATTGAGGAGCTCAAGCACTCCATAAGATCTTCAAGAGGAAGAACAAGCCGCCATCACTAAGGTGGACCCGTTCTTTAATCTCCTTGTTCTTTATTTTCTTGTTTTTCGAATTTTCATGCTTATGTTTATCCATGTTTGTGTCTTATGATCATTAGTGTCTTAAGTGTCTATGCCTTAAAGTTATGAATGTCCTATGAATCCATCACCTTTCTTGAATAAAAAAATGTTCTTAATTGAAAAAGAAAAAGAATTGCATGAATTTTGAATTTTATAACAGTTTAATTATTTTGATGTGGTGGCAACACTTTTGTTTTCTGAATGCATGCTTAAACAGTGCATATGTCTTTTGAATTTGTGATTCATGAATGTTGGCTCTTGAAAGAATGATGAAAAAGGAGACATGTTACTGAGGATCTGAAAAATCATCAAAATGATTCTTGAAGCAAGAAAAAGCAGTGAATACAAAAAAAACGAAAAAAAAAGAGAAAAGAGACGAAAAAAAAGAGAGAAAGAAAAAGAAAAGAAAAAGAAAGAAATAAAGTTGTGATCCAAGGCAAAAGGAGTGTGCTTAAGAACCCTGGACACCTCTAATTGGGGACTTTAGCAAAGCTGAGTCACAATCTGAAAAGGTTCACCCAATTATGTGTCTGTGGCATGTATGTATCCGGTGGTAATACTGGAAGACAGAGTGCTTTGGGCCACAGCCAAGACTCAATAAGTAGCTGTGTTCAAGAATCATTATACTTAGCTAGGAGAATCAATAACACTATCTGGATTCTGAGTTCCTAAAGAAGCCAATCATTCTGAGTTTCAAAGGATAGAGTGAGATGCCAAAACTGTTCAGAGGCAAAAAGCTAAAAGCCCCGCTCATCTAATTAATACTGATCTTCATAGATGTTTTTGAAATTCATTGCATATTCTCTTCTTTTTATCTTATTTGATTTTCAGTTGCTTGAGGACAAGCAACAATTTAAGTTTGGTGTTGTGATGAGCGGATAATTTGTACGCTTTTTGGCATTGTTTTTAGTATGTTTTTAGTATATTTGGTTTAGTTTTTAGTATATTTTTATTAGTTTTTAGTTAAAATTCACTTTTCTGGACTTTACTATGATTTTGTGTGTTTTTCTGTGATTTCAGGTATTTTCTGGCTGAAATTGAGGGACCTGAGCAAAAATCTGATTCAGAGACTGAAAAGGACTGCAGATGCTGTTAGATTCTGACCTCCCTGCACTCGAAGTGGATTTTCTGGAGCTACAAAAGCCCAATTGGCGCGATCTCAACGGCGTTGGAAAGTAGACATCCTGGGCTTTCCAGCAATATATGATAGTCCATACTTTGCCCAAGATTTGATGGCCCAAACCGGCGTTCAAAGTCACCTTCAGAATTTCCAGCGTTAAACGCCGGAACTGGCACCAAAATGGGAGTTAAACGCCCAAACTGGCACAAAAGCTGGCGTTTAACTCCAAGAAGAGTCTCTACACGAAAATGCTTCATTGCTCAGCCCAAGCACACACCAAGTGGGCCCGGAAGTGGATTTTTATGTCATTTACTCATCTCTGTAAACCTTAGGCTACTAGTTCCCTATAAGTAGGACCTTTTACTATTGTATTTAGATATCTTGGTTTTTCTGGTTCCCTCTCTGGGACCGAAGCCAATGATCACTTTTGTTCTTATGTATTTTCAACGGTGGAGTTTCTACACACCATAGATTAAGGTGTGGAGCTCTGCTGTACCTCGAGTATTAATGCAATTACTATTGTTCTTCTATTCAATTCCGCTTGTTCTTGTTCTAAGATATCACTTGTTCTTCAACTTGATGAATGTGATGATCCGTGACACTCATCATCATTCTCACCTATGAACGCCTGACAACCGAGCCAGCCATTCCGTGAGATCAGAGTCTTCGTGGTATAGGCAAGAACTGATGGCGGCATTCAAGAGAATCCGGAAGGTCTAACCTTGTCTGTGGTATTCTGAGTAGGATTCAATGATTGAATGACTGTGACGTGCTTCAAACTCCTGAGGGCGGGGCGTTAGTGACAGACGCAAAAGAATCACTGGATTCTATTCCGGCCTAATCGAGAACCGACAGATGGATAGCCGTGCCGTGACAGGGTGCGTTGAACATTTCCACTGAGAGGATGGGAGGTAGCCACTGACAACGGTGAAACCCTTGCATAAGCTTGCCATGGAAAGGAGTAAGAAGGATTGGATGAAGACAGTAGGAAAGCAGAGAGACGGAAGGGACACAGCATCTTCATGCGCTTATCTGAAATTCCCACCAATGAATTACATAAGTATCTCTATCTTTATCTTTATGTTTTATTCGTATATCACCATATCCATTTGAGTTTGCCTGACTAAGATTTACAAGATGACCATAGCTTGCTTCATACCAACAATCTCCGTGGGATCGACCCTTACTCGCGTAAGGTTTATTACTTGGACGATCCAGTGCACTTGCTGGTTAGTTGTGCGAAGTTGTGTTTATGCCATGGTATTGAACACCAAGTTTTTGGGGTTCATTACCGGGGATTATGAGAGTTGTGAAAAGTATTGTTCACAATTTCGCGCACCAGTACGCGTGACATGCGCGATCTGCAAAAATAACAGAAAATACTGGGGGCGATTTTGGGCTGTGTTTTGACCCAATTTTTGGTCCAGAAACACAGAATAAAGCCAGGGAACATGCAGAGATTCAACAGAACATCATCACATTCTCATTAGGATAGTTTTAGGATTTTAGATCTGAATCTAGAGAGGAACTACTCTTCCTCTAGGTTCTCTTTACATTCATAGTTTATTAATTAGTTCTATGCTTTTTGCTTTGGATATTGAAGAGTCATCACCTCCGTTGAAGACATTATTCTAGTTTGTTTCCTTACTTGCTCTTTTATTTATTCTACATTCCTAATTCTTGTTTAAAGTGGTGATTGGATTATTTTCATGGATTGTTGATACAGAGGATTACTTTTATTTTTAATTAATTTTCAGTCTCTATTTTATTTAATTTATTATGTCTTCCTCTTATATTTTTCTGAGTATTATATTCATGTCAATGGAGTAGATTCCCTACTTGACATGGGGGTTGATTAAAAGGAGACACTTGAGTTGGAAGGCTTAAGTGAAGGTTAAACTGGAAGTTGTTGGCTAGTTTTGTATTTACTAACGCTAGACCTTCCCAAGGGAGAGGACTAGGATTTGTAAATAAGAGTTAGCTCAATCACTTGACTTTCTTTTATTTAGTAAGGGTTGACTAAGTGAAAACAACAACCTTTTTGATACTACACCTAAGAGATCCTAACAAGGATAGAACTTCCAATTGATCATTCCCCCAGTCAAGGCCTTTTATTTAGAACATTAAAAATCATTCTTAGTTTTTATTTTATAACTATTACTCATTATTCAACTCAACTCTCTTGAAAACCCCTGATTAATAAATTAGCATTCTCTCTGCAACTCGTTGGGAGATGACTTGGGACTCATACTCCCAGTATTTTATTTCTAAATTTTGTGACAACTCTTTTAAATTGATACGCAGAACTTTTATTGGTTAAGAGCTATACTTGCAACGCTGTTTTCTCTATAAACTTTTAATCGGTGATTTTTCTGCCACATCAAGATTCATCACCAAAGAGCCATGAGAGAAGATCAAAGGGCTATGAGGGAAGAATAACAAACACAAAGGAGTGACATTGAAGAGATCAAGCACTACATTGGATCCTCAAGGAGGAGCACTAGCCGCCACCATTAAAGGTGGATTCATTCTCTTAATCACCTCACCTTATGTCATTTTTCTATTTTCTGTTATGTTGTATTGTCTGTTCTCTTGTTCTTATTGCATGATCCTATTTATCTATGTCTTAAGGCTATAAAATGTTCCATATTTCTCTCACCTTGCTTAAAAGAAAATTTTAATTGAAAAGTATTGAGAGATACATGAATTTCAAGTTTATCATAAGAATAGTTCAATTATCTTGATGTGGTGGCATTGCTTTTGTTTTTTGAATGTATGAATAAACAGTGTATATTTAAAATTGAAATTTTAGAATGTTGGCTCTTGAAAGAATGATGAAAAAGGAAAAGTATTATTGATAATCTGAAAAATCCAAAAAATTGATTCTTGAAGTAAGAAAAAGTAGCAAAAAGAAAAAAAATAATATATGCATACGAAAAAAAAAAGAAAAAAAGTGGCAAACAAAAAATAAATAAATAGAAAAATAAATGGAAAAAGCCAATAGCTCTTTAAACCAAAAGGCAAGAGCAAAAAGCCAGTAACCCTTTAAACAAAAGGCGAGGGTAAAAGGATCTAAAGATCCTAAGAGTGTGCTTAAGAACTCTAGACACCTCTATCTGGGGATTCTAGCAAAGCTGAATCACAATCCTAAGGGGTTCATCTAGTTAAAGTGTCTGTGGCATTTGTGTATCCGGTGGTAATACTGAAAAATAAAGTGCTTAGGGTCACGGCCAAGACTCCGAAAGCTGTGTTCAAGAATAAAAAAGAACTAAACTAGGAGAATCAATAATATCATCTGGATTCTAAGTTCCTAAAGAGACCAACCATTATGAGTTTCAATAGATAGTAGGATGCCAAAACTATTCAGAAGCAAAAAGCTACTAAGTCCCGCTCATCTAATTGAAACTGAGCTTCATTGGAAACTCTGAGATTTATTGCACCTTACTCTTCTTTTTATCCTACTATGTTTTTAGTTGCTTGGGAACAAGCAATATTTTAAGTTTGGTGTTGTGATGAATGGATATTTTATACGCTTTTTGGCATCATTTTCATATAGTTTTTAGTATGTTTTGTTTAATTTTTATTAAGTTTTTATAGGTTTTAGTGTAAAATTCACATTTTTGGATTATACTTTGAGATTGTGTGTTTTCATACAATTTCAGGTATTTTCTGCCTGAAATTGAGGAGCTGGAGTAAAAGCCTGTTCAGAGACAGAGAAAGCACTACAGATGCTGTCGGATCTAACCTCGCACTCAAAAGAGCTTTTTTAGAGCTACAGAAGTCCAAATAGAGCGTTCTCAACGGCTATGGAAATCTGACTTCCAAAGCTTTCTAGCAATGGCTAATAGTTCATACTTTGCTTTAGAATAGAAGGCCCAAAACTGGCATCCAATGCCAGCCTCCTGCCCCATTCTAGGCGTGCAGTGCCCAAAGGAGGAGACCAGCGTCCAAACGCCCAAAGAGGACCCCCTTGCAGGCGTTTAACACCCTAGAGGCTTCATAGCATGTGGATCTCATCAAAGCTCAGCCCAAACACTCACCAAATGGGCCCCAAAAGTAGATTTTAGTACTAAAAGACTGTTTTACCCTTTCTTATGTAATCCTTAGTCATTCGTTTAGTATTTAAGGGATATTTTACAAAATCATAGGGGACTTTGTGCCATATTTTCGTGTATCATTGTTTTTCTATATCAGTATGAGTTTCTAAACCTCCTAGGCTAAAGGGAGGAGCCCTGCTAAGTTTTATGGATTAATAAAAGTATTACTGTTTCTCTTCAATCCGTGTTTGATTTAATTCTAAGATATATTTTCGTTCTTCAACATGATGAACAGGATGACCCATGACAATTATCTTCATTCTTCATACTAAGACAGCGTGTCTGACAACCACCCGTGTTCTTCCTGGGTTCGTGTGAATACTTAAGTGGAAAGCATTGAACCGCCAGCTTGACTATACATCTCTTAGACGGCTAATCCACGACATCGTTGGGGACTTCTTGAGACACCAGTTCAGCCGAGGTATGGGGAGATTAGGGTCTCTGTGGTAGAGGCTAGAACCAAGGCGCAACATCCTCTGATTAGAAAGATTTGACCTTGTTTGTGTCGTTTTGAGTAGGATCACCAAAGAGAATGAACTGCAGGAGCTTCACCCTCAATCAGAATGGATCCGCACTAACACTGGGGTTCAGATCTGGAGGAGTATTAGCGGTTGCTCAAACCAGCGTCAATCACATACAGCCTGCCATAGAAGAAATCATTCACAATTGAAGAAGATAGTAAAACAAGAGTTAATCCAGAAGGACAAAGCATCTCCAAGCCTTAACCATCTAAGATTATCATTGTAAACATATAAACCTAGTTCAAATCTCATAAATCCAACAACTCTTCTATCTGCTTGACTAAGATCTGCAAGATAACCATAGCTTGCTTCAAACCACAATCCTCGTGGGATCGACCCTGACTCGCTCAGGTATTACTTGGACGACCCAGTGCACTTGCTGGTTCAGCTGTACAAAGCGTGGGGATTCGTGCACCACTCATTAACCAATATCAGTATACCTCAAGTTCATCAATCTCAGATCAATCGCAACTCATTCTCAAGTTCCCAACTCCTCAAAACCATCACCGGTTTCCAATTTCTCAAATTACTATCAACTATCGCCACCTCTTAAGTTCTCTGAAACATCACCAATATAATACTCCGCCTGCTCAACCACAACTTCAGAAACCTAAGTCTCCATCTTCTAAAATTATATAGAAATTCATCTATTAAAATCTCTAACTCATCTTTAATAATATTAGGACCTAAGCACTAGATCGTATTCTTAAATGGCATTTGAAGAAAGTTTGGAAAGTTAGAGAACCCTTAAAAATGAAGAAAAATCATTTTTCAATAAAATAGGGTCTATGCGTACGTATGCCCCATGTATGCATACGCATACTTAGTTAAAATTTTGCCTATCTCACGTACGCATACAAGTGTTCACGTATGCATAGGTACCAAACAGAATGGCATGCTCACGTATGGAGAGGTTCACGTACACATACCCTTTATAAAGTTGCAGAAATCAGTTTTAAACACCAAATTTAAACGTTCATAACTTCTTCTACAGAAAACTAAGGCTCAAGTTATGATCCGTCAAAGTTCACCAAAAACTGGTTTTTACAAAAAATTTGCTAGGTTCTCGAAACTTCCAAAATTCACAACCAAACCAAACCAAAACATACCCAATCCATCACAAAATACTACCACACACTACACGTTACCATTCCATTGTACTTTCATCACTTCTACACTTAATTCACTCAACATTTCCTCCATAATTCAACACAAATCTATAATTCCAATTCAATATTCTCCTACCAATAATTTATACAATCTAATTCCTCATATACACCTTTCATCACTCACAACACCATCACATCACTCCCGTAGCATCACAATCATTATATCACAATTATCACTATTCAATATCATCATTCACCAACATCATCACAATCCTCACAATCCTCATACATCACAATTATCAACAATTAATATCAAACCTATCCTATGGTCCACAAGCCTAAGTGAAACGACCTAACTCCCAGCATGTCATGATCATACTAGAAACTGAACGTTACCAACTTGTTTCCCCAACTTAAGTAATATTTAATAAATATAAGCCTGTTCGTTGTTAACACCTCGCATAACTTCGAGTAATTTTTTTTAAAACAATGGTAGTTTAGAGTTGCATATATACAGTATAACAAGGAAACATGAGTACACACATTCAGAGAATAGTAGAAAGCAATACATAGAACATCACACCATAATATACATCATAATACAGAAGTGGCTCAGTTATACCAGTATAGAATTATAATACAACATCTTTTAGTTAGTGACTCATACAATATATACATATATGTACATAAGACGTCCCGGGGCCTGGCCTGTCCAAAAGCCCTTAAGCTGGCACCCAGGCTAGCCTAACTCTATGACATGCCTATTTCCTCTGAGCATGCTAGTAAAAGTGAGGGAGACACTCTAAGGTACTGGAGTTAGAGTGGATGCCTCAAAGGTCTCCTCGTCTCTGATCTAAATGCCCCTCACAGAAAACCATTGGGCAGGTGGTGACGCCCGCTCACTGATGTCTCATCTAGCTCGTCACTTCCAGAAGAGATACCTACGATCTCAAGGTCCTCCTTAGGTTGCATCCAAGAAAGAGAAATGTGAGAGGATACATCGGGATTGAAGAAAGGTGTAGTAATTGGACGCTGAAAAGGGTCTACCATGTACTATATAATCACGTACAAGAGGTGCCGCACAACAGATGTAATACTCGCAGCCGCGCACTGGGTCGTCGTGGATTTACGGATGATTAATCTCATAGGGCAGGATTCCCGTGTCCATCTGAAGAGGTGTAAGGGGTAAGAACTAGGGAGTTCTTAGTAAGGTCGGGGTTTATAGTTAAGTCCATTTATAATGTCATTTGCAAGTTTCTAAATCCTTTGAAAATTGATGGTTTAACAATCAAATATTCAAAAATCTTTTTAAAAAAAATCAGTTAATTAACCAGAAATCTAAACTCCTTTTCCAGATATAAGAATCTTAAAAGTGTGCTAATGGTATGCATGACTAACTTGTCCCAAGCATAGGTTCAATTAAGTCTATACTTTAAGAGTTTGATTTTTCATACTTTACTAGATCATAAACATAAAAGTAGTTACCTACGTGGTATAAATGATCATCCTGTTCCAAGCATAGGTTTATTAAGTCTATGCTGAAGCAATCAGATACTTTATACAGAACTAAATCTCAAACAAACCAGCCACGGCCTCAGGCCCAACAACTCAATCAACATCCAATCACCACAATCTCAAACAATCAGTTATAAACACAAGTAATGAGGTTCAAACACAATCAAGAGCAGTTATGTCAAGTATAGCAATTAGCAACTAAACAAAATTATTCACATAGTCAAACCAAGTACAATATGCATAAACAAGTATGATGCATGTCTGGTCCTACTGCAGGTAATGAGCTCATTTGTTGGTTTCGACCCGCACCCGACGCAATCCGACCCTCCAAGTCAGATAAGGCCTTCCCAGAACTTAATCCCAAATTAAGTACCGCATACCCTCTACCAAGTACTCTCGACTTGCAGGGCTGGTAATTGCTCAAATCTCGATATATCGTAAGTATGCGAGTCAAGCCTCTACCAAGCATTTAGCTTGCAGGGCTGGTATTCTCTTTACCGTAGCCTATCTGGGAAGCAACAGCACAATACGGGCGTCCCCGCACAATATTCACAACATCGCCCGAAGGCTCATATTTCACATATAACCATACTTCCCATCACTTAGCAATCATCTTCATCATCTTTTCACAATTATAAATCAAGCATCACAACATCATAGTAAGCTCATTTCACAATTCTCTACTTACTCTGTAAGGTCAAGCACACTACTATATAGCTTTTAACTCATTTTCTTTCTAACATGTATGAAAGTTTCTGAATCCTTTTTCATTACCTTACATACCTCAATACCGTCTCTTATACCTTTACTTAGGTATTTAATAAATAGAATTAGGGAATTCTGGACTCAAAACTGCCTTCCTGAGACTTTTAGGAAAAACTATTTTTTTATCAATATTTTATTATTATTAATAAAATAATATTTTAATATGTTAATATTAAAATAATAATATTTTATTCAACTTTTAGAAATTGCATTTTGACCCCCCAAATTTTTAGAAATTGCATTTTGACCCCCTTAATTTTTAATAATTACACTTTGACCCTTCAACTTTTCATTAATTAACTTTCAACCCCAAACTTTTTAATAATTAAATTTTGACCCCAAAATCATCAAACCAACACGTTTTTCTTGTCCTTCCAAAATCTAAAATCATTTTTTTTCCAAAAGTTCATCAGATTTCCACTTGGTTTTCAACTAGTTTTTCAATCTTTTCGGTAACTGACTTTTACCTGATTTTTACCAAACCAAAGAGCAACATTTCAGTCATCAAATACACATAAAAAACACATAAAATATCTTGAATTTCATGACTGGAAAGCCACGTTTTCCAGCAGCAACAACAGCAACTTCAGAACCATCAAAAACTTGATTTTCAAGCATTAAACAACAAGATCTCATGATCAAACCATCACACAAACACTCAAAATCAAGCCTCAAGAAACAATATCTGGTTTAGAACTTCAAGAACACAACCAATCATTGATTGATTTACCAAACCTTACCTCCTTTGCAGCTGCCAAGAATTGAACCAAGAACAAGCTTCCAAAAGCACTTTTACGCCTATTTTAACATCAAAAATAACTTTAGAACCATATGAACCATGAAGGCTGAAGCTTCATGATGATGAAAAAGAAGGTTTTTGTCACCTCAAGGCAGCTAGAAATCATGTTTTCTTAGAGCCTATGGTGATTGAACAAGAGATCCTAAGAGAAAACATGAAGAAAACATCATCAGCTTGAGTTTCCACCATGGCTGAAACTTCAAGGAGGAGGAGAAGCCATCATGCCTTGATTTATCCCATGAAAATTGATATAGAAATGAAGAGGAGGAAGAGGTAAACACTTTTGTTGGATTATATTTTTGATAGGGGTTTTAGTTTGAGAAAGAACGGAGAAAGAAGCTTGAAGCTTTCATGGAAGTTCTTCCATTTTTCTCCCATGAAATTTTCGAATTTTGGCTTGCCTTGGAAGAAAAGGTGATGGTAATTATGAGTCTAGGGACCCGTGGGGTTAGGATAAGAATTATCCTAAGGTTTGGTGTAAAAATATCTCAAGAAAAGATAATTACTGAAGCTAGATGTATTAGAATATAAGTGTTTCTTACTTTTTCCTTTAGAAACCTTTTCTTGAAGAGCAAGAAAGGAAACACGGGGTGGCTAACTCTGGGAGAGCCACATGTCATAGGGTGCTGACTCATCAGAGTTTAATAATAAAATATTATTCTGATGATAATTACTAAAACTAGATACATCAGATTACACTACAAAAGGATAAACATGAGCTTTACTAGTATAAATGATACTAGTAACATGATAATCATGAGGATAAAAGATATATGATGAAGTATTAGCTTTGCTAAGTTCATCTAAGAGCCCGGTATTATCCATTACCAGTAGATTTCTAACTCAGTTATTATATTACTAAACATAGATCAACATTAACCACAGTAGAGGAAATAATAATATAATATTCTGAATAAAATAATAATATATGAATATTATATTAATATAATTTTTCTCTCGAAATTCGAGACCGGTTCGTCACATAGAGACTAACCACAGAAATCGGAATTTTGAAATTTGGACTCGAAGTAGCTCAAAAATGCAACTTTTTCGCGACATGCCTACTTAGATTAGGAGAGGTGTCTGGTGCAGTCAAGCTGCTAACTCAGCAGCTTGATGACACAGCATCTGTGCAGTGGAGGTGCTTATATGCTCTAAAATTCCTAAAAATTCCATAAGAATTCCGTTTGATCCCAAAAAAGTGTTGTTTCTTCGGGGCTAAAGGCTAGGCCGTTACACTAAATATCCAGAAACATTACATATTATATAGAGAAAACTAAAACCATATCTTGGTCAATTCTCACGCAACTCAAAACACCAAGCAAAGCCACCAAGCTCGATCCAAAGCCTCAAACTAACTCCAACAAACACCAAAACTCAATCTAACATCATACAACATATCACATCAAACCTAGAGTTCACAAGAACAACTAAACACAAGGGTTTAGTGAGACCGTACCTTACCCAATGAGATTAAAGGCAAAACCCAACAATATTCTAATGATAGATCACCCCTAAACAAACAAAATCACAAAATCTACTCAAGAACTAAAACCAAAATCGCGGAAATGTTAGAGCAGGAAATTGGAGCAAAAGTTTCGAGTTCTTACCTACAAAACTTAGTTAGAAATGATGGGCTTGACAAGAGCTTCGCGTGGCCGCAAATGGCTTGTCAATCGGAGCACCATATCTTAAGTTTTGGCTCACGGAAGGTGACAATGAATAGTGCCACCCCCTTTTCTTCTCCCTTCTCTCTCAATCCGCATTTCACTCTCTCTCTCTCTCTCTCTTTCTCTCTCTTTAGTGGTGAAAATGAGGATATATATGTTGAGCCTTAGGCCCGGTCCAATCTGTTAGCGTTTTAGGTCCGTTTGGCCCACTTTTGGCGAAAACCTTTAAAATTAGCACCAGGTTTTTTATTCTAAATTATTTTTGCCTTTTCAAAATAATAAATTCAATTTTCAAAATTTTATTTTCCAAAATACGTGGTACCGGACAGACTAGAGCCACTAGTGCTGGCTTAATCATCGGTATCCACTTTTACAAAATTTTCCACCAAACATACATTTTTCCACTCAGAAAAATACATTGAATTCAAATTTCTCCTTTATATTTTGAAAAGAACACTTCTACATTTTCGAACCTATTTTGAGCAATTAAATTATTATTTTATTAAAGCGGTTATTTCGGTTCTTACATTCTCTCCTCCTAATTAGGAATTTTGTCCCCAAAATTTGATTCACGTGATATATCCTCCACGAAGTGTTCTACTACCAACGTGTCAACCTAAACAAGTCGTCATAGCATCTCGTCCATCATAGTCCTACTTGTCAATGTTCCCTCTCAGTTTCCGCTACATCACTCTGATTATTCGTCGCTAACAACTCGAATTACTCTACTACATTGAACAGAAATTTTTCGTTAAACCAAAAACTGCTTTTGTAACAATTTTCAAAACGTTCAAAACAAGTTCAATCTAAACCAGTTCAATGCTAAAGCTTTTTCAAAATACTCAAAAATAATTTATCCTTAAATCAATTACTTTAAATCATGATTTCCTTAAATTCATTAAAATCCTTGAATAATAGCTTTTCAATTTGAACCCCTTTCAATAAGTTAAATTACAAACCAAATTCACAAATTAAGAAAATCATAGAACTCACTTTTCTGTAAGCCATATTATTCAAACTAAGAGTTCCGACTTAGTTTCAAAACCAAAACATTTAAATCGAAAGTTCCAAACCAATTTTCAAAATCATTCTAAACTTTAAAACTTTTTCAACATGATTCAAAGTCATACCAGTTAAAAATTAAAAATCCTATTTAAAAACTGTAGAAGCATCAGTCGGTACTTCTCTTGCCACCAGTGTTGTACCTCACCCATTAGCTGATATGCCGCAAACTCCACGAACTGGTTTTCCGAAACATATTGAGCTCGTAATGCATAGGCTAGTTTAGTCATCCTCATTACCTCTCCGTTAACGTGATCGACCTCATCTGTGAGTTGCCATTCAGGTTTCCTTTCCACACCAAACAATCAATATCAAGGAGATCAGTCTCAATATCTCAAGTTCAGTGCTTCAATTATCCCGAAAGTACTCACAAACAAGCATAATATGCATATCAAATCGATATCCTAAATAGCACGAAAGAAAAATAACCCAGAGTGTGCAACGATACACAATTGGTCCATCCCTCAGGCTCACAAGAACGTACAGTTCTGATACCACTAACGTAACATGGTGGACGAAATTGTGATCAAAGAGTTCCAGGCACTGTTAGAGAAGCTCACAACTCCGTTCAACTAACCAGCAAGTGTACTGGGTCGTCCAAGTAATACCTTACGTGAGTAAGGGTCGATCCCACAGAGATTGTTGGTATGAAGCAAGCTATGGTTACCTTGTAAATCTCAGTTAGGCAGATTAAATTGGTTTATGGATTTCGAAAATTAATAATAAAAAGAAAATAAAAGGGATAGAAATACTTATGTAAATCAAGAGTGGGAATTTCAGATAGGCGTATGGAGATGCTGTGCTCCTCTTGAAACTCTACTTCACTATTCGCTCTTCCAATCCTTCTTACTCATTTCCATGGCAAGCTGTATGTAGGGCATCACTATCATCAATGGCTACTTTTAATCCTCTCGGGAAAATGGTCCTATGCGCTGTCACTGCACGGCTAATCGTCTGGAGGCATCACCCTTGGTTGATAGCTACATCCCATCCTCTCAGTGAAAATGGTCCAAATGCTCTGTCACAGCATGGCTAATCATCTGTCGGTTCTCAATCAGGTTGGAATAGAATCCATTGATTCTTTTGTGTCTGTCACTAACGCCCAGCCTTCAGGAATTTGAAGCTCGTCACAGTCATTCAATACCGGAATCCTACTCGGAATACCACAGACAAGGTTAGACTTTCCGGATTCCCAGGATCCTACTCGGAATACCACAGACAAGGTTAGACTTTCCGGATCCCCATGAATGCCACCATCTATCTAGCTTATACCACGAAGATTCTGTTGGGGAATCTAAGAGATATGCGCCCGGCCTAAGGTAGAACGGAAGTGGTTGTCAATCACGCGCGTTCATAGGTGAGAATAATGATGAGTGTCACGGATCATCACATTCATCAAAGTGTTGTGCAACGTATATCTTGGAATAAGAATAAAAGAGAATTGAATAGAAAGTAATAGTAATTGTATTGAAACTTGAGGTACAGCAGAGCTCCACACCCTTAATCTATGGTGTGCAGAAACTCCACTGTTGAAAATACATAAGTGAAAGGTTCAGGCATGGCCGAATGGCCAGCCCCCCTGAATGTGATCAATAGCCTCTTAAGATGGAGAATAAAACAAAACTGAGACCAAAGATGTCTAATACAATAGTAACTTATCCTATTTATACTAGACTAGCTACTAGGGTTTACATGAGTAAGTAATTGATGCATAAATCCACTTCCGGGGCCCACTTGGTGTATGTTTGGGCTGAGCTTGATCTATCCACGAGCTGAGGCTTTTCTTGGAGTTGAACTCCAAGTTATGACGTGTTTTGGGCGTTCAACTCCGGATCATGACGTTTTTCTAGCGTTTAACTCTAGACAGCAGCATGTACTTGGCGTTCAACGCCAAGTTACGTCGTCAATTTCCGAATAAAGTATGGACTATTATATATTTCTGGAAAGCTCTGGATGTCTACTTTCCAACGCTGTTGAGAGCGTGCCATTTGGAGTTCTGTAGCTCCAGAAAATCCATTTCGAGTGCAGGGAGGTCAGATTCCAACAACATCAGCAGTCCTTTTGTCAGCCTTTTTCAGAGTTTTGCTCAAGTCCCTCAATTTCAGCCAGAAATTACCTGAAATCACAGAAAAACACACAAACTCATAGTAAAGTCCAGAAATGTGAATTTAACATAAAAACTAATGAAAACATCCCTAAAAGTAGCTTGAACTTACTAAAAACTACCTAAAAACAATGCCAAAAAGCGTATAAATTATCCGCTCATCACAACACCAAACTTAAATTGTTGCTTGTCCCCAAGCAACTGAAAATCAATTAGGATAAAAAGAAGAGAATATACTATAAATTCCAAAATATCAATGAATATTAATTATAATTAGATGAGCGGGACTTGTAGCTTTTTGCTTCTGAACAGTTTTGGCATCTCACTTTTTCCTTTGAAGTTCAGAATGATTGGCTTCTCTAGGAACTTAGAATTTTGGATAGTGTTATTGATTCTCCTAGTTAAGCATGTTGATTCTTGAACACAGCTACTTTTATGAGTCTTGGCCATGGCCCTAAGCATTTTGTTTTCCAGTATTACCACCGGATACATAAATGCCACAAACACATAACTCGGTGAACCTTTTCAGATTGTGACTCAGCTTTGCTAGAGTCCCCAGTTAGTGGTGTCCAGAGCTCTTAAGCACACTCTTTTTGCTTTGGATCATGACTTTAACCACTCAGTCTCAAGCTTTTCACTTGGACCTGCATGACACAAGCACATGGTTAGGGACAACTTGATTTAGCCGCTTAGGCCTGGATTTTATTTCCTTGGGCCCTCCTATCCATTGATGCTCAAAGCCTTGGATCCTTTTTACCCTTGCCTTTTGGTTTTAAGGGATACTGGCTTTTTCTGCTTGCTTTTTCTTTTTCTTTCTATATTTTTTTTCGCCACTTTTTTTTTCGCAAGCTTCTTCTTGTTCACTGCTTTTTCTTGCTTCAAGAATCAATTTCATGATTTTTCAGATTGTCAATAACATTTCTCCTTGTTCATCATTCTTTCAAGAGCCAACAATTTTAACATTCATAACAACATGATCAAAAGACATATGCACTGTTCAAGCATTCATTCAGAAAACAAAAAGTATTGTCACCACATCAATATAATTAAACTAAATTCAAGGATAAATTCGAAATTCATGTACTTCTTGTTCTTTTGAATTAAAACATTTTTCATTTAAGAGAGGTGAAGAATTAATGGAATTTATTCATAGCTTTAAGGCATAGTTACTACATACTAATGATCATGAAATAAAGACACAAAACATAGATAAACACAACATTAAAAACCGAAAACAGAAAGAAATAAAGAACAAGGAATGAATCCACCTTTAGTGTCGTCTTCTTCTTGAAGGACCAATGATGTTCTTAAGCTCTTCTATGTCCCTTCCTTGCCTTTGTTGCTCCTCCCTCATTGCTCTTTGATTTTCTCTTATTTCTTGGAGAATGATGGAGTGCTCATGATGTTCCACCCTTAATTGTTCAACATTGTGGCTCAAATCTTCTAAGGAAGTGTTGAGTTGCTCCCAATAGTTGTTGGGAGGAAAGTGCATCCCTTGAGGCATCTCAGGGATTTCTTGATGATGAGCTTCCTCATGCACCTCTTGAGAACCGTGAAGGGCTTCTCTTGCTTGCTCCATCCTTTTCTTGGTGATGGGCTTATCCTCTTCAATGAGGATGTCTCCTTCTATGATGACTCCAGCTGAGTAACATAGATGGCAAATAAGGTGAGGAAAAGCTAGCCGTGCCATATTGGAGGGCTTGTCGGCTATTTTGTAGATTTCATTGGAGATGACCTCATAAACTTCTACTTCCTCTCCAATCATGATGCCATGAATCATGATGCCATGAATCATGATGGCCCGATCCACAGTAACTTCAGATCGGTTGCTAGTAGGAATGATGGAGCGTTGAATGAACTCTAACCATCCTCTAGCCACAGGCTTGAGGTCCAGTCTTCTTAGTTGGACTGGCTTGCCTTTGGAGTCTCTCTTCCATTGAGCTCCTTCCACACATATGTCCATAAGGACTTGGTCCAACCTTTGATTAAAGTTGACCCTTCTAGGGTAGGGGCGTTCATCTTCTTGCATCATGGGCAAGTGAAACGCCAACCTCACATTTTCCGGACTAAAATCTAAGTATTTCCCCCGAACCATTGTGAGATAATTCTTTGGACTCGGGTTCATACTTTGATCATGGTTCCTAGTGATCCATGCATTGGCATAGAACTCTTGAACCATTAAGATTCCGACTTGTTGCATGGGGTTGGTTAGGACTTCCCAACCTCTTCTTTGGATTTCATGTCGGATTTCTGGATACTCATTCTTTTTGAGCTTGAAAGGGACCTCGGGGATCACCTTCTTCTTTGCCACAACATCATAGAAGTGGTCTTGATGGCTCTTAGAGATGAATCTTTCCATCTCCCATGACTCGGAGGTGGAAGCTTTTGTCTTCCCTTTTCCTTTTCTAGAGGATACTCCGGCCTTAGGTGCCATTGATGGTAATGGAAAAACAAAAAAAGCTTATGCTTTTACCACACCAAACTTAAAATATTGCTCGTCCTCGAGCAATATAAGAAAGAAGAGAAGAAGAAGAAGAAGAGAATATGGTAGAGGGGGAGAGATGAAGGTTCGGCCAAGTGAAGAAGAAGGGGTTGTGTTGTGTGAAAATGAAGTAGAATGAAAGGGTATTTATAGGGAGAGGGGGTAGTGTGGATTCGGCCATTTAGGGTGGGAATGGGTGGGAAAATGTTTTTGAATTTTTGAAGGTATGTGGGGTTTATGGGGAAGAGTGGATGGATGTGAGTGGTGAATGGGTTGATTGGGAAGAGGAATTGAGGTGATTGGTGAAAGTTTTTGGGAAGTGTGACATGGGGAAGAGTAATCACAAAAACTAGGATTATGAGGTAAGGTGGGAATATGGTAGGTGGGGATCCTGTGGGGTCCACAGATCCTGAGGTGATCCTGTGGGGTCTACAGGTCCTGTGGTGTCAAGGAATTCCATCCTTGCACCAAATAGGCATGTAAAATGCCTTGGCACACCATTCTGGCATTTAAACGCCCATTGGTGCACATTCTGGGCGTTCGACGCCCATGTAAAGCATGTTTCTGGCGTTGAACGCCAGTTTCATGCTTGTTACTGGCGTTCAGCGCCAGCTTTTCTTCTCTGGGCACATTCCTGGCGTTCAGCGCCAGAATGTTGCTTCTTTCTGGCGTTCAGCGCCAGAATGGTGCTCTGTTCTGGCGTTGAACGCCGGCCAGATGCATCTTACTGGCGTTGAACGCCAGCCTGTGCGTCCTCCAGGGTGTGACTTTTTTCTTCTGCTGTTTTTAAAATTTTTATGATTTTTTCGTGACTCCTCATGATCATGTACCTAATAAAACATAAAATAACAATAAAATATAATAAAATAAAAATTAGATAAAATTGGGTTGCCTCCCAACAAGCGCTTCTTTAATGTCAATAGCTTGACAGTGGCTCTCATGGAGCCACAAGGTGATCAGGTCAATGTTGTATAGTTGCCAACACCAAACTTAGAGTTTGGATATGAGATCTTAACACCAAACTTAGAGTTTGGTTGTGGCCTTCCAACACCAAACTTAGAGTTTGACTGTGAGGGCTCTTCTTGACTCTGAACTGAGAGAAGCTCTTCATGCTTACTCTCTTTTATCACAGAGGGATGGCCATGTGCCTTAAACACAAGGTAGTCCCCATTCAATTGAAGGACTAATTCACCCTTGTTGACATCTATCACAGCTCCTGCTGTGGCTAGGAAAGGTCTTCCAAGGATGATGCAATCATCCTCTTCCTTCCTAGTGTCTAAGATTATGAAATCAGCAGGGATGTAAAGGCCTTCAACCTTTACTAACACGTCCTCTACTATTCCATAAGCTTGTCTCAATGACTTGTCTGCCAATTGTAATGAGAACAAGGCAGGTTGTACCTCAATGATCCCCAGCTTCTCCATTACAGAGAGTGGCATAAGATTTATCCCTGACCCCAGATCACATAGAGCCTTTTCAAAGGTCATGGTGCCTATGGTACAAGGTATTAGGAACTTGCCAGCATCTTGTTTCTTTTGAGGTAGAGTTTTCTGAATCCAAGTATCTAGTTCACTAATGAGCAAGGGAGGTTCACTTTCCCAAGTCTCATTACCAAATAACTTGGCATTCAGCTTCATGATAGCTCCTAAGTATTGAGCAATTTGCTCTCCAGTCACATCTTCATCCTCTTCAGAGGAAGAATAGTCTTCAGAGCTCATGAATGGCAGAAGAAGATTTAATGGAATCTCTATGGTCTCTATATGAGCCTCAGATTCCTTTGGATCCTTAATAGGAAACTCCTTCTTGCTTGAGGGACGTCCCAGGAGGTCTTCCTCACTAGGATTTTCGTCCTCTTCCTCCCTTGTGCATTCGGCCACATTGATCACATCAATGGCCTTGCACTCTCCTTTTGGATTCTCTTCTGTATTACTTGGGAGAATACTGGGAGGAGTTTCAATGACTTTCTTACTCAGCTGGCCCACTTGTGCCTCCAAATTTCTAATGGAGGATCTTGTTTCATTCATGAAACTGAAAGTGGCCTTTGACAGATCAGAGACTATATTGGCTAAATTAGAAGTGTTTTATTCAGAATTCTCTGTCTGTTGCTGAGAAGATGATGGATATGGCTTACTATTACTCAGCCTATTGCGTCCACCATTGTTAAAGCCTTGTTGAGGCTTTTGTTGATCCTTCCATGAGAAATTTGGATGATTTCTCCATGATGAGTTATAGGTGTTACCATAAGGTTCACCCATGTAATTAACCTCTGCCATGGCAGGGTTCTCAGGATCATAAGCTTCTTCAGAAGCTTCCTCTTTAGTACTGTTGGATGCATGTTGCCATCCACTCAGATTTTGAGAGATCATGTTGACCTGTTGAGTCAACACTTTGTTCTGAGCCAATATGGCATTCAGAGCATCAATTTCAAGAACTCCTTTCTTCTGAGGTATCCCATTATTCACAGAATTCCTCTTAGAAGTGTACATGAATTGGTTGTTTGCAACCATGTCAATGAGTTCTTGAGCCTCTTCAGGCGTTTTCTTCAGGTGAATAGATCCACCTGCAGAATGGTACAATGACATTTTCGAAAATTCAGAGAGACCATAATAGAATATATCTAATATGGTCCATTCTGAAAACATGTCAGATGGACATCTTTTGGTCAGCTGCTTGTATCTTTCCCAAGCTTCATAGAGGGATTCACCATCTTTTTGTTTGAAGGTTTGAACATCCACTCTCAGCTTGCTCAGCTTTTGAGGAGAAAAGAATTTATCCAGGAAGGCAGTGACCAGCTTATCCCAGGAGTCCAGGCTATCCTTGGGTTGTGAATCCAACCATATTCTAGCTCTGTCTCTTACAGCAAAAGGGAAAAGCATGAGTCTGTAGACTTCAGGATCAACTCCATTCGTCTTTACAGTCTCACAGATCTGCAAGAACTCAGTTAAAAACTGATAAGGATCTTCAGATGGAAGTCCATAAAACTTGCAGTTTTGTTGCATTAAAGTAACTAGCTGAGGTTTCAGCTCAAAGTTGTTGGCTCCAATGGCAGGAATGGAGATGCTTCTTCCATCAAACTTGGACGTTGGCTTTGTGAAGTCACCAAGCATTCTCCTTGCATTATTATCATTTTCGGCTGCCATCTCCTTCTCTTGTTCGAAAATTTCTGAAAGGTTGTTTCTGGATTGTTGTAATTTAGTTTCTCTTAATTTTCTCTTCAGAGTCCTTTCAGGTTCTGGATCAATTTCAACAAGAGTGCCTTTTTCCCTGTTCCTGCTCATATGAAAGAGAAGAAAACAAGAAAAGAAAGAGGAATCCTCTATGTCACAGTATAGAGATTCCTTTATGTTAGTAGAAGAAGAAAGGGGAGAAAAATGTAGAAGAGGGGATTCGGATAATTAGATGGAGAGAGGTGAAGAGAAGTGTTAGTAATGAAATAATTAAATAGAAGAAGAAAAGAGAAGGGAAATTTCGAAAATAATTTTGAAAAAGAGGTTAGTAATTTTCGAAAAATTCAAGATAAAATATAATTGAAATTAAAATTTAAAACAATTAATTAATTAAAAAGAATTTCTGAAAAAGAGAGAGGTATTTTCGAAAATTGAAGAGGGAAAAGTAGTTAGGTGGTTTTGAAAAAGATAAGAAACAAACAAAAAGTTAGTTAGTTGATTGAAAAAGATTTTAAAATCAAATTTGAAAAAGATAAGAAGATAAGAAGTTAGATAAGATATTTTGAAATCAAATTTTGAAAAAGATAAAATTTTGAGAAGGATAAGATAAAAAGATAAGATAAAAATTTTAATAAAAAGATATTTTGAAAAAGATTTAATTTTTAAAATGACTTGACTAACAAGAAACTACAAGATAAGATTCTAGAACTTAAAGATTGAACCTTTCTTAACAAGAAAGTAACAAACTTCAAATTTTTGAACCAATCACATTAATTGTTAGCTAATTTTCGAAAATTAGATGTAAAGATAAGAAAAAGATTTTGAAAATATTTTGAAAAAGATTTTTGAAATTTTTGAAAAATAGAAAAAATGAAAAAGATATGATTTTTGAAAAAGATTTTAAAAAGATAAGATTTTTAAAATTTGAAATTTTGACTTGACTTGTAAGAAATAACTAATTTTAAAAATTTTTGACCAAGTCAACCCAAAATTTTGAAAATTTGGAGGGAAATAAGGAAAAGATATTTTTTTGATTTTTGAATTTTTAATTATGAGAGAGAAAAACAACAAAAATACTCAATGCATGAAATTTTTTAGATCAAAACAATGAATGCATGCAAGAATGCTATGGATGTCAAGATGAACACCAAGAACACTTTGAAGATCATGATGAACATCAAGAACATATTTTTGAAAAATTTTTAATGCAAAGAAAACATGCAAGACACCAAACTTAGAAATCTTTAATGCATGGAAAATATGAATGCAAAGATGCACATGAAAAATAAGAAAAGACACAAAACAAGAAAATATCAAGATCAAACAAGAAGACTTACCAAGAACAACTTGAAGATCATGAAGAACACTATGAATGCATGAAATTTTCGAAAAAAAAATGCAAGAAAAATTTTAAAAGCATGCAATTGACACCAAACTTAAAAATTGACTCAAGACTCAAACAAGAACACAAAATATTTTTGGTCTTTATGATTTTACGATTTTTTTTGTATTTTTATTAAATTTTTTTTCGAAAATATTTTTGGAAAAATGAAAAAGAAAAGAAAAATTTTGAAAAAGATTTTTGAAAAGAAAATTACCTAATCTGAGCAACAAGATGAACCGTCAGTTGTCCATACTCGAACAATCCCCGGCAACGGCGCCAAAAACTTGGTGGACGAAATTGTGATCAAAGAGTTCCAGGCATTGTTAGAGAAGCTCACAACTCCGTTCAACTAACCAGCAAGTGTACTGGGTCGTCCAAGTAATACCTTACGTGAGTAAGGGTCGATCCCACAGAGATTGTTGGTATGAAGCAAGCTATGGTTACCTTGTAAATCTCAGTTAGGCAGATTAAATTGGTTTATGGATTTCGAAAATTAATAATAAAAAGAAAATAAAAGGGATAGAAATACTTATGTAAATCAAGAGTGGGAATTTCAGATAGGCGTATGGAGATGCTGTGCTCCTCTTGAAACTCTACTTCACTATTCGCTCTTCCAATCCTTCTTACTCCTTTCCATGGCAAGCTGTATGTTGGGCATCACTATCATCAATGGCTACTTTTAATCCTCTCGGGAAAATGGTCCTATGCACTGTCACTGCACGGCTAATCGTCTGGAGGCATCACCCTTGGTTGATAGCTACATCCCATCCTCTCAGTGAAAATGGTCCAAATGCTCTGTCACAGCATGGCTAATCATCTGTCGGTTCTCAATCAGGTTGGAATAGAATCCATTGATTCTTTTGCGTCTGTCACTAACGCCCAGCCTTCAGGAGTTTGAAGCTCGTCACAGTCATTCAATACCGGAATCCTACTCAGAATACCACAGACAAGGTTAGACTTTCCGGATTCCCAGGATCCTACTCGGAATACCACAGACAAGGTTAGACTTTCCGGATCCCCATGAATGCCACCATCTATCTAGCTTATACCACGAAGATTCTGTTGGGGAATCTAAGAGATATGCGCCCGGCCTAAGGTAGAACGGAAGTGGTTGTCAATCACGCGCGTTCATAGGTGAGAATGATGATGAGTGTCACGGATCATCACATTCATCAAAGTGTTGTGCAACGTATATCTTGGAATAAGAATAAAATAGAATTGAATAGAAAGTAATAGTAATTGTATTGAAACTTGAGGTACAGCAGAGCTCCACACCCTTAATCTATGGTGTGCAGAAACTCCACTGTTGAAAATACATAAGTGAAAGGTTCAGGCATGGCCGAATGGCCAGCCCCCCTGAATGTGATCAATAGCCTCTTAAGATGGAGAATAAAACAAAACTGAGACCAAAGATGTCTAATACAATAGTAACTTATCCTATTTATACTAGACTAGCTACTAGGGTTTACATGAGTAAGTAATTGATGCATAAATCCACTTCCGGGGCCCACTTGGTGTATGTTTGGGCTGAGCTTGATCTATCCACGAGCTGAGGCTTTTCTTGGAGTTGAACTCCAAGTTATGACGTGTTTTGGGCGTTCAACTCCGGATCATGACGTTTTTCTAGCGTTTAACTCGAGACAGCAGCATGTACTTGGCGTTCAACGCCAAGTTACGTCGTCAATTTCCGAATAAAGTATGAACTATTATATATTTCTGGAAAGCTCTGGATGTCTACTTTCCAACGCTATTGAGAGCGTGCCATTTAGAGTTCTGTAGCTCCAGAAAATCCATTTCGAGTGCAGGGAGGTCAGATTCCAACAGCATCAGCAGTCCTTTTGTCAGCCTTTTTCAGAGTTTTGCTCAAGTCCCTCAATTTCAGCCAGAAATTACCTGAAATCACAAAAAAATACACAAACTCATAGTAAAGTCTAGAAATGTGAATTTAACATAAAAACTAATGAAAACATCCCTAAAAGTAGCTTGAACTTACTAAAAACTACCTAAAAACAATGCCAAAAAGCGTATAAATTATCCGCTCATCATAACACCCTGTTACGCTAAGCCTTACCTCTAGCCATAAAGCCAAGGATAACATAGTACCACGACAGTTCTAAAGCTTATAATGTAGTATATATTCAAGAATTTATATACTAGAAGCCTGATGAAGGAGTAAAGCTCAAAGTCGCATAAAGCAGAATTACGAAACACGAAGCGTTCACACACGGTAACTAAACGCATAGGTATGAATAGAACAAGACATAATACATATAAAACCTTGTAGATAGTTCCAGGATACACAAGGTAATAAATAAATTTATATATATATATGTATATATATATATATATATATATATATATATATATGTATGTGTGTGTGTGTAAGTATGACATACAAAAAGAGAACTAGTCACAGCCTGCAGAGTTTAGCCCGGCTAGTCAAACTGAATACAACAGTATTTTGAAGTTTTAAAATAGCAACCACCTATCTCTCAAAGTTTTTAGAAATAAAGCCTCTAAGGCAACAAGGTTATATAAATACAAAGGATGAGAGAGTGACTATATCAAAATAAAGCAAAATATAACAAAGATGGAATCATACTGCGCTCTGTCACCATCTCACAACTTACTGAGGTGGGTTACGACCTGCATCTGAAAAGCAACAACAACATATGGTATGAGAACCGGAGGTTCTCAATATGGTAACAATTCCTGGTATATAAGATGTAAGGTTCTTGGACGCCAGTGGCAATCCTAGAACTTCACACCACATATATTCAAACTTAACAAAATAAATAAATAAACCATAACCATAGATAGAGTTATCTAAACTTAGGATATTTCTAACTAATACTAAACACATCGCTGTATCCCACAGCCTTCACCAACCTAACCTCCATGCGATCCCATCGCCACTGCCTACCAAGCCTCCTCAATTCCAGCAAAAAACACAAGTAATGCAAACAAGTAAAACACAAGTAATATACATATACAACAAGTAAACAAATAATAAGTAGACATGTGATTCATTTAGGCATAAGTGAAGTTACGCAAAGAAAACAAGCATATAGAAGATGCATATGATGAATGCCTGTCCTATTGGCTCGTGATATCACTTGTCAGTCTATAAATGTCAACCCGACACATCCTCTCGGATGTAGCCTTCCTTGCCACGCCAGAGATATAGGCTCTGCTCACTCATGCAGCAGGGAAGGTTATGCGATCGGGATAAAACCCCAGCCCTCACATCTCAATATAGGCAGGAGACTGCCTCGGCCCTTATGCTGGCACTGCTACCTCGACAAGCGGCAGAGTGCCACAGCCCTTGCCCGAGGTGCATAGCGACTTGCCAAACAAAACAATTTAGTAACACAGCATAGCTCATTAACCAATATCAGTATACATCAAGTTCATCAATCTCAAATAAATCACAAATCATTCTCAAGTTCTCAACTCCTCATAACCATCACTGGTTTCCAATTTCTCAAATTACTATCAACTATCATCGCCTTTTAAGTTTTCTGAATAATCACCAATATAATACTCCACCCGCTCAACCACAACTTCAGAAACCTAAGTCTCCGTCTTCTAAACTCATATAGAAATTCATCTATTTAAATCTCTAACTCATATTTAATAATATTAGAACCTAAGCATTAGATCGTATTCTTAAACGGCATTTGAAGGAAGTTTGGAAAGTTAGAGAACCCTTAAAAATGAAGAAAAATTATTTTTCAGTAAAACAGGGTCTATGCATACGCATGCCCCATGTATGCGTATGCATACTTAAAATTTTAGCGTATGCATAGGTGCCAAATAGAATGGCACGCTCGCGTATGGGGAGGTTCGCATACGCATACCCCTCTAGACTTCCTTTGCAAAAATCAGTTTTAAACATAAAATTTTAAACGTTCATAACTTCCTCTACAAAAATTCATTTTCATCAAACTTTACATTAATCTAAAGATCTTTAGATGAACTTTAATTTAAAATAAATTTCAATCAATTTCAAAAACTAAGGCTCAAGTTATGATCCATCAAATTTTCTCAAAAACTGGTTTTTACAAAAAATTTGCTAGGTTTTCAAAACTTCCAAAATTCACAACCAAACCAAACCAAAACATACAAAATCATCACAAAATACTAACACACACTACACATTGCCATTCCATTGTACTTTCATCACTTCGACACTTAATTCACTCAACCTTTCCTCCATATTTGAACACAAATCTATAATTCCAATTTAATATTCTCCTACCAATAATTTATACAATCTAATTCTTCATTTACACCCTTCATCACTCACAACACAATCACATCACTCCCATAGCATCACAATCATTATATCACAATTATCACTGTTCAATATCATCATTCACCATCATAATCACAATCCTCAAAATCCTCATACATCACAATTATCAACAATCAATTTTAAACCTATCCTATGGTCTACTAGCGTAAGTGTCCAGAAATATGACAATCAAATTTTTGTGTGGTCTAGAATTTCACAAATGAATTCTCGTTGCAAGTATAGTTTCTAAACCAACTAAAATCCTTTCATACAAAAATTTGGTTGTCACAAGTAACAAACCCCTAAAAATATAAACCGAAGTATTTAAACCTTGTGTCGTTCTCCCTAGGAATTGCAATAAAGTGTTCTTGTTATTGGTTAGAGGTACGTTTTGGGATTTTTGGAATAAGAGACAAGACTTGTAAATTGCAAAGGAAATAAACTAATACTAAGAAAGCTCTTGGCAAGGTATGAGAACTAGAAGTCCTATCCTAGCTATCCTTATCAATTGTGATGAGAATTGTTCATTGCTCCCACTTAGTCAACATCTAACTTTAAAGGAAAGTCAAGTGGATGAATCAATTTGATTCCTTAAGTCCTAACCAAATCCTAAGGAAAGACTAGATTTTGTGGAATTCAAATCAATTAGCAACTTTCAATTATCAATCAACAAAAGAGTTTGATAACTCAAGAGTCTCCAATTACTCTACCAAAGCCAAGAGGAACAAAATCTAACTCATAACTAATATAAGCATTTCATGAGACAGATAAAAGGAAATAAAGGTAAACACATGAATTACAAGAATTAAAGAGAGATCTAACTACAAAAGCAAGAGATTAACAATAGAAAGGCAAAACAATTATGAAACAACAAAGAAGTTACCAATTGCATTGGGAAGAAATGTAGATCTACAAGTGAATTTATAAACTACAATTAACAATATAAAAAAACTACAAGAGAAGTAGAATGCTACAACTACAAGAGAAGAATTAAAGATTGAAAAGGAAAATTGAAGCAAGAGAAGAAAGAGATCTAGATCTAAAACTAAGAACCCTAATTCTAGAGAGAAGAGAGAGCTTCTCTCTCTAGAAACTAGCTCTAAACTAAAACTAAACTAATTGGTAACTAACTTCCTCATTCCCCTTAAATCATTGAGTTTAATAGCATCAGAAATGAGTTGGATTAGGCCCAAAATGCTTCAGAAATCGCTGGCCACGAGTTGCCTTTAAGTGAGTCACGTGTAGCATGGACACGTAAGCGTACATCATGCGTACGCATCTCTAAACGTCAAGCAAATATAGAAAATTTTATATCATTTTGAAACCCCGGATGTTAGCTTTTCAACGCAACTAGAACCGCCTCATTTGGACCTCTGTAGCTCACGTTTTAATCGATTAAGTACGAAGAGGTCATGATTGACAGCTTTGTGATTCCTTCATTTCTTCATGAGTTCTCCATTTCTACATGCTTTTTCTTCATTTCCTCAATTCCAATCTTTGCCTCCTAAACCTGAAATAATTTAACAAACATATCAAGGAATCTAATAGAATCAAGGTGAATTAAATTTAGCTATTTTAAGACCCAAAAAGCATGTTTTCACTCTTAAGCACAATTAAAGGAGGATTTACAAAACCATGCTATTCTAATGAATAAATAGGAGACAAGTTGACAAAACCTCTAAATTCAACACAAGATAAACCCTAAAAATGGGATTTATCAACCTCCCCATACTTAAACCATAGCATGTCCTCATGCTAAAGCAAGAATGAAATAAGGGGTATGACATTTATTCAATGCAACCTATCTATTTGCATCCTATCTAAATGAATTCAACTTAATGCAAAATGATCCTACCTACTCAGTTAAAAGTAAATCAATCTCCAAGACATACATGCACAAGTGGGGCTAAGATCATATAACGATTCATGAATCCTACCAATTCAAATATCAAAATGAAGTTCAAGTAGACTTGCAAGAAGAACGCTCATGAAAGCCGGGAATCAAGGAATTGAGCATCGAACCCTCACAGGAAGTGTTTGCACTCTAGTTGCTCAAGTGTATAGGGTCGATTCTCTCAATTATCTCCTAATCATGCTTTCCAAGAGTTGTTTTTCATCTAACAATCAATAATTATTCAATGCATGCATACATTCATGATGAGGTCTTTTCTTAGGTTGTAATGGGGTTAGGGTTAAGGTAGGATTGTATATGGTTAAGTGGACTAGAATTTAAATCTTTGATTAACATAAGCCTCCCACCTAACCTATATAACAACCTATACAATTAAGTACTAACCTAACTACCCATTCTTCACTTTTTCACATACACATGCATTTTCTTTTCATTTCACAATATTTATGCATTGACTCTTATTGGACTTTACTTTGGGGCATTTTGTCCCCTTTTTTTATTATTTTTCTTCTTTTCTTTCTTTTTCTATTTTTTCTTTTCTTTTCCATATATATATATATTTTTTTTTCTTTTTTTCTTTTCTTTTTCTTTTTCTTTTATTTTTCTCATTTTTCTTTCTTTCAAGCTTTGTACAAGAATGTCAATGCATAAGGTCTATTATTTGGTTAATACATGAGCATGCACCCAATTCCCAAATATAGAAATACAAAACACATTTTTATCCCAGCCAATGTCCCAAGTTTCCCCACACTTGAATGATAATCACACTCACTAGCCTAAGCTAATCAAAGATCCAAATAAAGGACATTTATTATTTTTTGCTTTAGGCTTGTAATATGCTAAAATTAAGATCAAGTGGGTTAATCGTAAGCTCAAAGTTGGCTAACAAAGGTTGATAAAAGGTAAGGCTATTTGGGTAAGTGAGCTAAATGAAATGATGGCCTCAATCATATAAATGCATGAATACATGGAATAATGGACATAAAGAATCAAACAAATCAAAGATTACAATCATAGAAAGAGAACAATGCACACAAGAATGGAAATAAGTGGTTATAAGATGTAACCACGCAATTAGGCTCAAAACTCACAAGCTTGTGTTCTTAGCTCCAAAACCATGTTCCAAAATAAATTCTTTCAAGAAAGTTCAACAAAATTTTTTCAAACTGGTAGGGTGCCCTAAAACAATTTCTTGGAAAAGAAATCATCACCCTAACCAAGTAGTCCTAATCTAAAAAGGAAGTGGTAAAAATATGTACAAATTCTAACTAACATGCAACCTATCATGCAATGCAACAACTAATCTAACAAGGAAAACTAAGAGTTGGTGTTGAGAAGAAAATTGTTACCCATGGAGATCGGTCATCGATCTCCCCACACTTGAAGATTGCATCGTCCTCGGTACAGGCAAAGAAGAGCAAGGTGGACGGGTTGCTACAATTGATGAGCTTATTCAAAAAGTTATGCGGATGACTTGTTTGTTGCCCCATTTAGAAACTTTTCCTTTTTCCTTCTTTTAATGGCCAAACTGAAAGGAGAGAAAAAGAAAGAAAATTAAGCCTATAACAAAGATATCAAAGCAAATAGAACATAGGCGGGGGCTAATGCTAAATAAAAGTAGGGTTCTCACTACATGTTAGCTATGCATGTAAGTGGGAGAGCAATATAGGCAAAGGACATACCAATTAATACTTGATGCAAGAGTAAAATCAAAGCATAAGTAAATGCCATGAAGAGCATGTTGAGCATCAAGTTCGAACAAGAAGTGACACGAACAAGATTAGCGAGAAGCATGAAAGCATTTGGTCCCATCCTAACTCAATGATAATGAAGGACAAAAACAAAGAATAATGAATTAGGAAGGACTAAAGCACTAATCTTGTGTGTGGAACAAATATGACCCTTAATGCTAAACAAGCCACGAAGCACTAAAACAATGCAAGCAATTCTCAACAATTGAGTAAGAGAATTCAACACCATTATTAAAATGAGAAACTTAGAAAATAAAATGAGAACAATCTATAAAAACAAAATTAAAATGCAAAGAAAAAGTATGTAAATGCAATAAACAAAAGAAAATGAAAGATGAGAGAAAAAAATCTCTTTTTTTAGAGAGGGTAAAGACTAAAGTAAGAAAGGGAGAGGAGAGAAGAAGATAGGTAGAAAGAAAGAAGAAGGAAAGAAATGGAAAGGAGAGGAGAAAATAAGGTGGGTGGAATAAGGCGATCCACGCGTACGCGTGCGCGAGGGTGGTGTTCAAGAGGATCGACGCGTACGCGTCCTTCACACTTGCGCGTGGGTTGGTTTGTGCGAGAGGCACAAAACTCGCGCGATGTAGGCACAACTCTCGGGTTGATGTATGGAGGTATGAAACTTTTTGATCCATGCGTACGCGTAAAGCACGCATGTGCGTGGATGGGTGAAAATTCATGGGGCACGCATACGCGTCATGTACGCGTATGCGTGGGTTGGTGCTCTATTTTTCAAAAGTTTCTACGTTTTTGTACCAATCCAAGCATTACAAACCTCCAAACAGCTACCAAAACACCATAAAACCTTATTTAACATACTAAACTACTAATTAAACTTAACAAAACAAACAAAACATGAAATTAAACTAACTTTACCAATATTTACAAAAGGGAAAAATGAAAAGAATTTACCATGGTGGGGTGTCTCCCACCTAGCACTTTTGTTTATTGTCCTTAAGTTCGACTTATGGGGAGCTCCTTATCAAGGTGGCTTGTGCTTGAATTCTTCTTGGAACTCCCACCAATGCTTGGTTCTCCATGTTGTCCCAAGATTTCTCATGAGTTACACGAAGTCTTGATGGAGTTCTTCACAAGCTTAGGGCTCCTAAAGTCGATCATCTTCTTGTAATTCAGGATCCCACACTTTATTTGCACACCCATCTTGAAGTTGATCATCATTAATCCATCCGGGTGATAAGCAAGAGAAATTCTCAAGGTAATAGCAAACTTTCCTTCTAGACCTATTCAATTGAGCACTAGCCCAACCCTTGCGTCTAATCCTTGAAGTATCAACCAAAATGAGCCTTAATTTTCAATGCCAACCACTAAACATTATTATCTTACGCTTTATCCCACAAATCATCCTAAGTTGACCATCCGTCTCAAGCAAGCCATACTCAAGTGGGACAATAAAGCTAATAGAAATGAGTTTTACCAACTCAAGTGAAGGAATATATGTCAACCTAGGCAAAGAAGCTTCCAAGGATCTTGACAAAGCATATTCAACTCCCGCCTTTCTTTTTCTAAGGACTTCCACCTCTTTACAAGATTCTTCGAATTCAATCCTTTGTTCATCACTGTCATCTAACTCTTCTCCATCACTCAAATCATAAATGGGAGGAAGAGAGAAATCTACCTCCACATCGCTTTTTATTTTGCCGGGAGAAGGTTCTTTAAGTCCAAAGGATTCACCACCAAGAGGATTTGATGTTTGATCTTCCTCACCAAGGGAACTCAATTCTTGATCCATTCCTTCCAAGTCTTCATATGGGATATATCTTGGGGGTTGTGCACATTCCTCCTTGACATCAAATGCAATCTTCTTGGAGGGGTTTCATTCAACTGTAGGTTCCCATGGAGGTTTCGCATCTCCTAAGTCTTCAACCACTTCTTCCTCTTCTTCGATAATCATAGGTTCCTCTAACTGTTCTAACACAAAGTAATATTCCTCATTTTCCACCAGAGTGTCCAATCTCTCCTTCATGCTTGGCTTTTCAGTTGATTCTCCACATGTTGCCATGGGAGTTCCTTGAGTGTCCAATCGTTGGGAGGTTAATCGATTTACTACCTCGGCCAAGGTGGCCGTGAATTCTAGTACCTCCCTTTGCATTTCTCTTTGTCCTTGAAGAATATTACCAAGGGTTTCATCCATTGAGGATTGGGGTGGATAAGAGGATTCATTGTCTTGGAGAAAGGGTTCATAATAGGAAGGTTGTTCTTCTTGGTAGGGTTGTGGTGGTTCAACACTCTCTACCCTTTCTACTTGTTGCACAACACGTTCCATGGTTACTTGAAATTGATCCAATACTTTCTTGAGATGATCCCTTGACTCTTGTTCCACTTGGATAACATGATTGGGATCACATGGCTCTTGGATTGATGGACATGAATATTCCTACATGGAAGGTTGTGGTGAAAGGTAGAATTTATCTTGTGGTTGAAAATTTGCATGCATTGGAGGTGGTTCGTCTTGGTCATGGTATGGGGGAGGTGGTTCTTGGAAGTATTGAGGTTGGAATGGTGGCAGTTCTTTGTATGGCTCATATGGCTCAAAAGGTGGTTGGTATGATGGATATGGATTAGGGTCATATGGAGGTGTTTGGTGAAAAAGGACTTGTGAGTATCGTTGAGGGTTATGTTGAGGACATGACTCATAAGCATATGGTGGTGGTTCTTGAAAGTCACAAGGGGAGTCACCATAGCCATTTGATTGGTATGCATCATAGAATGGCTCTTGGTCATAGTGCATTGGTGGAGGTTATTGCCATGAAGATTGATCATATGCATAAGGCTCCTCCCACCTTTGAGTATCTTATAAACCACTATTTTATGGTTTATCTTATGCTCAATTGAGTGGTTTTTATCAAGTCCTTGCACACTTATTCATACTATTTGCATGTTTTACATTTTCCTTCCTAATTCTGTGCTATGATTGAGAACATGCTTCTTTGGCCTTAATTCTGCTATTTATAATCATCTCTTATTACCATTCAATTCCTTGATATGTGTGTTAAGTGATTTCAGGCTTTTTAGGGCATGAATGGCTTAAAGGATGGAAAGGAAACATACAAAAATGGAAGGAAAGCACAAAATAGAGTTTTTGAAGAAACTGGAAGCGACGCGAACGCGTGGACAACGCAGACGCGTGCTTAGCGCAAAGAGCATCGACACGAGCGCATGGATGACGCAAACGCGTGACTCGCGCGAAACACAATTGACGCGGACGCATGATCGACGTGACCGCGTGGAAGAGCAAAACTCCAGATGACGCAACTGTGTGACCCACGCGGACGCATGACTTGCGCGATCTGCAGAAATTACAGAAGGTGCTGAAGATGATTCTGGGCCGCATTTTGATCCAGATCCAAGCCCAAAGAACACAGATTAAAGGTTATAAATTTGGGAATCCATCTATTAATCAGGACATCATCAGAATATACATTCATACATAGTTTTAGGATTTAGATGTAGTTTTTAGAGAGAGATGTTCTCTCCTCTCTCTTAGGATTAGGATTTCATCTTCTTCAATCACAAGTTCAATATTTCTTTTATTTTATTTTCTCAAATTTAGTTTATGAACTCTTCATGTTTAAATTAATTTCCTATTTAATACAATTTGAGGTATTTCAGACTTATGATTGCTTTCTCTAATTTATGTTATTGATGCTTTAGCTCTATCCAAATTATTTTCATTCGAGTAGATTTTCTTCCCTTTTGGCTTTGGTTAATTAATTGGTAACACTTGAGTTATCAAACTTAGCAGTGGTTGAAATTGGCAATTGCTAATTAATTTGGATTGCTCCAAAAGTAGACTGAAACTCGAGGATCAATTTAATTAGTCTACTTGACTTTCCTTTATTTAATAAGGGATAACTAAGTGGGATTAAAACCCAATTCTCAACACACCTGATAAGGATAACTAGGATAGGAATTCCAATTTTCATACCTTGCCAAGAGATTTATAGTAATTGATTTATTAATTCCTGCAATCTATTTTCTCTTATTCAAACCCTTTTCAAAAACCCAAAAATACTGTTTTCCATAACCAGTAATAAATCATACTTCCCTGCAATTCCTTGAGAAGATGACCCGAGGTTTGAATACTTCAGTTTATAAATTTTATTGTGTTTGTTACTTGTGACAACCAAAACTTTTGTACGAAAGGATTTTCTATTGGTTTAGAAGCTATACTCACAACGCGATGATATTTTTATATTTCTTTACCGATAGGAATTCCGTTCTTCAAAATGGCACCGTTGCCGGGGAATTGTAAACGTGTGCCTTATTATTGGTTATTGTAAATATTTTTTCTTTTTACATGTTTATTTGTTTTTGTTTTCCCTTCTTACTTCTAATAGTTACTATGAGTTCTCACCCCTCTCGCTTTGAGTTTGGTTCTAATTTTGTTGAAAGGAATGGAAGCTATAACATGACTATGCATCACGGTCAAAGCATTCAAAAATGGATGGAGCCAAGAGGATCTGATCAACCCTTTAGGCAACAACACCTTCCAAGATATCATGGACGAAGACCATTCTACAGTGCATGTCAAGATGAAAGATATGGTGGACCCCTTTGTAGTTACCAACAAGCCCCACCCTGTGCTTATAGACCATCCTCTCAACATAGGTTCGAACCACCACACTCACAAGCTCCCTTTCACCACTCACCACCGTATAATCCTTATTCACCCCAATTCTAATCCAATTACTCCCAAGAACCACCACTTCCCTATGTACCATGTCCATATCCATCACCTCAAGAATCACAGGCTCGCCTCAAGGAAATAGTAGATCAATTTCATGCAACTCTACATCAGCTGGAGCAAGCAATAAATCAATTATCTTCCAGATGTTTGGACACTCAAGGAACTCCCATAGCTCCATGTGGACAATCTAATGAAGAACGTAGCATGAAGGAGACACTAGAAACTCCAGTATACAGTAAGGAGCATGACTTTGTTCTGGAACAATTTGAGGAAGCTATCATTGTAGAAGAAGAAGAAGAGTTGATTGAAGACTTAGGAGACGCTGAACCTCCATAGGAATCCAGAGTTGCAGAGAATTCCGTCAAGGACGTTACAATTGATGCTAAGGAGGATAGTGTACAACCCCCAAAGCAGCAACCTTATGAAGAACTGGATGGAATAACCCAAGACGCAAGTTTCCTTGATGATGATAATCACAAGTCAAGTTCTCTTAGTAATGAACTTGCTCCGCAAGTGAATTCTTTGAGATAGAAGAATCTTCCCCAAGTGAGTACGAAGATGATGCAGAGGTAGACTTTTCTCAACCTCCCAATTATGACTCAAGTGATGAGGAAGATATCAAAGACTTTGATCATGACATGGTTGAAATGGAAGAAGTTTGCAAAAAAGTAGAGGAATTCACAGAAGACCACAAGGGAGTAGAGTTTGCAAAACCACTGGAAACACCTATCCCAGGGCCATTACCACCCAATACAAACTTCAAGTGGGTAAAATCCTTAGCTTTTATCTTTACTTTTCCACTTGAATATGGTCTACTTGAAACAGATGGCCAGCTTAGAGCTCTTTACGGCTTTACGAGTAAAAGGGAATTGACTTGCGAGTTAATGAGGTTTCGCACTTCAATTTGAGGTGCAAGGATTGGTATCAAGCTCAATTGTATGGGTCTCGAGAGTTGTTTGGTCACTGCAGTGAGAATTCAGATTGCTCACCCCCGGGCTAAAAAAATGCAGATCAAGACAAAAACGGGTGTAAAAGTAAAGTTTGGGATCCTGGAATCTGTTCTGACATTCAACACCCCGGGAGCTTGGAAACCTGTTTAAACTGGCTCAAAGGCTTTATGTGCCTTGTTTGGGACCCCGGAGGATGCTGGCATTCCAAACATTGGTGGAGATTTCTAGATGAATTGAAGTACAAGCCACCATAACAGGAAGCTCATCAAATGTCCAACTTAAGGACTCTAACTAAAAGTGCTAGGTGGAAGAGAACCCACCATGGTATAATCATTCCTCTTCCATTTTAGTCTGTTTTTGAATTTTGATTGAACCTGGAATTGTGCATGACATTCATTGCATTCTGCATTCTGCATACTGCATATAAAAAAAAGAGGGAGATGGACGCGCCAGCGCCCTGTGTGCGGACGCATCCCTTGCGCATGCGAAGTGGGTGAGTTTGAATAGAGAGTCGCGCGGGAGATGGGCTGGAAACGTGCCTTAGGCACAATCCAACCCACACGCGAGCGTACTGAACGCGTGCATGCCATTTCCGCTTTTGACGACCCACGCGTCCGCGCCTTTGGCGCATTTGCGTGGTTGGAAAAATCGGCGTAAAACCCTGTTTTGGCCGAAAGTTGTGCTGGCCTCACGCTGGATTCGTGCTAGAGGCACAATCACTGTCGCGCGTCGGCGCCCATGCCACGTCCACGCTGCTTCCCTTTTTCGCGAACCACGCGTCCGCGCACTGTGCGCGTCCGCGTCGGTTGCACCGCATTACTCATCCAGCGCGCCGCCTAGTTTTCCTTTCTTTCTCCCACCATATCCTATTTCTCTCTCAATCATAATTCTGTCTTCTTTCTTCTTTCTTCTTTCTTTTTTATTTTCATGCATTTTTCTGTTGGTGTTGGAGCTTTATTTGGATTTTACCTTATTGTAATTGAGCTTGTGGATATTATTAGGATTGATTTGACAATTGATATTTTAAATTTGGCTCTCATATATATTTGGATTTATTACTTTCATTCCTCTTTTAACTCACAATACTTATAATCCACCTGTATTTGAGATTATCATTCATAATTATCATCATACAAGTGCTCTTTAATCCAGCTTATTTTAATAATTGATGCTTGACCTATGCTTCTCATGCCTTTGCCTGCATGCTTTTACACATCTTGCATCTAATTGCTTTACTATGCCTTGCTATATTTCCATTGATGTCCTAATTGCATGTAGTCGCAACCATGTATTTAAGACATTATCCCTTACCTTGGCATTGATTATCACTTGAAGCTTCCTCCTCCCGGTTCTAGCTATTTGAATTTCATGTCCGTTTCCTTTCTCCCTTTTTCAGGATGGCCACCAAAAAGGGTAAAGAGGAAGCCTCTAACAAGCCACCGGTGAAGAGCGGAACGACAGGAGCACCAGCTGAGGAACCACAACCCCCGCCCACCTACACAGCTTTGCATGCACCGAGGACGGTGCAATCTTTAAGTGTGGGGAAGTTGATACCGATCTCCATGGGTTAGTCACCTTCTTCTCAACACCAATTTTTGTTTTCATTGTTGCATGTGCATGTCTGATTGCATGTTTGTTTGATTTTGTGCATATATTACCATTACTTGGTTGAAGTGATGAATTCTTTTTCAAGAAACTTTTTAGAGCATTTCACTAATTTGAATTAAAATTTTTGTTAAACTTGTTTGAAGAAATATTATATTGGAACATGGTTTAGAGCTCGAACACACAAAACCAGTGAGATTTTGAGCCTATTTGATTGGTTGCATTTTATAAACCAATATATTTTATTTTTGTGTGTTATTCTCTCTAAAATTGTAATCTTTGTCTTGCTTAATTCTATATTTCCATTGTTTGATGTATGCATGCACTTATATGATTGAGGCCTTATTTCACTAAACTTACATACCCACATGGCCTTACCCTTTCATTATCCTTTGCAAACTAATTTGAGCCTATTTTACCCATTTGTTCTTTATTTTAGCTCATTACTAACTCTAAGCGAAAAACAATAATGACATTAATTTGAATCCTTGGTTAGCTTAGACTAGTAAAAGTGTTCATGATTTAAGTGTGGGGAAGTTGGATTTGAAAATATTTGGTTTGAGTAATTGGGTGTTGTATATTTTTGTGAAAATGTGCAAAATAATAGTTGAGCACATATTATTGCATTTAATACTTTAATCATATGCATTGAGAAAAATAAAAGAAAAAAAAGAAAAGAAAAATAGAAAAAAAAAGTGAAAAAAAAAGAAAAGAAAAAGAGCAAATAATAAAAAGGGGACAAAATGCCCCAAAGGAAGTGTTGGTATCAATGCATATGTACTGTACTCAAATTTAGAATGCATGAATATGTGGAAAACACAGTTAATGGGAAGTTAGATTTTGCATTTCAATTAAATGGATTATCCTAAGTTAGGTGGGAAGTTTAGGTTAATTAAGGATTCAGATTTTAGTCCATTTGGCCAAATACAATCCTACCTTGACCCTAACCCCATTACAACCCTTAAAAGACCTCTTGATATGTTTATCTGTGCATTAATTCTTTGTTGATTAGTAGAACAAAAACAAGTCTTAGAAAGCAAGATTAGTAGAGAATTGAGAGAATGGAACCTTAAACACCTGAGCGATTGGAGTGTATACACTTCCGGTGAGGGTTCGATGCTCGATTCCTTGTTCCCTGCTTTCATGAGCTATCTTCTTCTTGCAAGTTATTTGTACTTCATTTTTATGATTTGAATTAGTGAAATCCAGTTCATGTCTGTTCTTGGAAGATTTATTTACCTTGACCAAGTAGGTAGAAACATTTTGCATTTAGTTGCATTCATATAGATAGGTTGCATTTCACACATCCTGCCATTCTGTCTTCTCTCCTTTATAGCTTCTCTTGAGCTTAGCATGAGGACATGCTAATATTTAAGTGTGGGGAGGTTGATAAACCACTATTTTATTGTCTATCTTATGCTCAATTGAGTGGTTTTTATCAAGTCCTTGTACACTTATTCATACTATTTGCATGTTTTACATTTTCCTTCCTAATTCTGTGCTATGATTGAGAACATGCTTCTTTGGCCTTAATTCTGCTATTTATAATCATCTCTTATTACCATTCAATGCCTTGATATGTGTATTAAGTGATTTCAGGCTTTTTAGGGCATGAATGACTTAGAGGATGGAAAGGAAACATACAAAAAAAGAAGGAAAGCACAAAATGGAGTTTTTGAAGAAACTGGAAGCGACGCGAACGCGTGGACGACGCAGACGCGTGCTTAGCGCAAAGAGCATCGACGCGAGCGCATGGATGACACAAACACGTGACTCGCGCAAAACACAACTGACACGGACGCGTGACCGACACGACCGAGTGGAAGAGCAAAACTCCAGATGACGCAACTGCGTGACCCACGCAGACGCGTAACTTGTGCGATCTACAGAAATTACAGAAGGCGTTAAAGATGATTCTGGGCCGCATTTTGATCCAGATCCAAGTCCAGAGAACACAAATTAAAGGCTATAAATTGGGGAATCCATCCATTAATCAGGACATCATCAGAACATACATTCATACATAGTTTTAGGATTTAGATGTAGTTTTTAGAGAGAGAGGTTCTCTCCTCTCTCTTAGGATTAGGATTTCATCTTCTTCAATCATAAGTTCAATATTCCTTTTATTTTATTTTCTCAAATTTAGTTTATGAACTCTTCATGTATAAATTGATTTCCTATTTAATACGATTTGAGGTATTTTAGACTTATGATTGCTTTCTTTAATTTATGTTATTGATGCTTTAGCTCTATCCAAATTATTTTCATTCGAGTAGATTTTCTTCCCTTTTGGCTTTGGTTAATTATTTGGTAACACTTGAGTTATCAAACTTAGCAGTGGTTGAAATTGGCAATTGCTAATTAATTTGGATTGCTTCAAAAGTAGACTGAAACTCGAGGATCAATTTAATTAGTCTACTTGACTTTCCTTTATTTAATAAGGGATAACTAAGTGGGATTAAAACCCAATTCTCAACACACCTGATAAGGATAACTAGGATAGGAATTTCGATTTTCATATCATGCCAAGAGATTTATAGTAATTGATTTATTAATTCCTACAATCTATTTTCTCTTATTCAAACCCTTTTCAAAAACCCAAAAATACTGTTTTCCATAACCAATAATAAATCATACTTCCCTGTAATTCCTTGAGAAGACGACCCGAGGTTTGAATAATTCGCTTTATAAATTTTATTGGGTTTGTTACTTGTGACAACCAAAACTTTTGTATGAAAGGATTTTCTGTTGGTTTAGAAGCTATACTCACAACGCGATTATATTTTTATATTTCTTTACCGATAGGAATTCCGTTCTTCAGTATCCCATCCTTGATGCATGTTGTCATTGAAATTCATATCTCTTGCAACATAGTTAGAACCAAATTCATAGCCAAAGTGAGAATTCATGAGAGCAAGGGAAAATGTAAACAAAAACTAGTAAGAAATAATGAAAACAAACTACTAAAACTAGCGAAAATCAACAAAAAACCATATTCACAATATTCACATATGTACAATAACCAATAGCAAGCCAACATTTACAATTCTCCGGCAATGACACAATTTTGATCATCAGATTTTTGTGTGGTCTAGAATTTCACAAATGAATTCTCGTTGCAAGTATAGTTTCTAAACCAACTAAAATCCTTTCATACACAAATTTGGTTGTCACAAGTAACAAACCCCTAAAAATATAAACCGAAGTATTTAAACCTCGGGTTGTTCTCCCTAAGAATTGCAATAAAGTGTTTATTGGTTAGAGGTATGTTTTGGGGTTTTTGGAATAAGAGACAAGAATTTAAAATTGCAAAGGAAATAAACTAATACTAAGAAAGCTCTTGGCAAGGTATGAGAACTAGAAGTCCTATCCTAGCTATCCTTATCAATTGTGATGAGAATTATTCATTGCTCCTACTTAGTCAACTTCTAACTATGAAGGAAAGTCAAGTGGATGAATCAATTTGATTCCTCAAGTCCTAACCAACTCCTAAGAAAAGACTAGAGTTTGTGGAATTCATATCAATTAGCAACTTTCAATTATCAATCAACAAAGGAGTTTGATAACTCAAGAGTCTCCAATTACTCTACCAAAGCCAAGAGAAACAAAATCTAACTCATAACTAATAGAAGTATTTCATCAAACACATAAAAGGCAATAAAGGTAAACACATGAATTGCAAGAATTAAAGAGAGATCTAACTACAAAAGCAAGAGATTAACAATAGAAAGGCAAAATAATTATGAAACAACAAAGAACTTACCAATTGCATTGGGAAGAAATGTAGATCTACAAGTGAATTCATAAACTACAATTAACAATACAAAGAAAAATTGAAGAATTAAAGATGGAAAAGGAAAATTGAAGCAAGAGAAGAAAGAGATCTAGATTTAAAACTAAGAACCCTAATTCTAGAGAGAAGAGAGAGCTTCTCTCTCTAGAAACTAGCTCTAAACTAAAACTAAAAAAGTTGGTAACTAACTTCCTCATTCTCCTTAAATCTCTGAGTTAAATAGCATTAGAAATGAGTTGGATTGGGCCCAAAATACTTCAGAAATTGCTGGCCACGAGTTGCCTTTAAGTGAGTCACGTGCAGCATCGATGCGTACGCATACATCATGCGTACGTGTCCTTAAATGTCAAGCGAATATGAAAAAAATTATATCATTTTGAAGCCTTGGATGTTAGCTTTCCAATGCAATTGAAACCGTCTCATTTGGATCTCTGTAGCTCACGTTATGATCGATTAAGTGCGAGGAGGTCAGGATTGACAGCTTTGCGATTCCTTCATTTCTTCATGAGTTCTCCATTTCTACATGCTTTTTCTTCATTCCCTCAATTCCAATCTTTGCCTCCTAAACCTGAGTTCACTTAAAAAACATATCAAGGCATCTAATGGAATCAAGGTGAATTAAATTTAGCTATTTTAAGACCCAAAAAGCATGTTTTCACTCTTAAGCACAATTAAAGGAGGATTTACAAAACCATGCTATTCTAGTGAATAAATGGGAGACAAGTTGACAAAACTCTCTAAATTCAGTGTAAGATAAACCCTAAAATTTGAATTTATCAAAATATTACATATTTCATAGAGGAAACCGAAACCATACCTTGGCAGATTCCCATGTAACTCAAAACACTAAGCAAAGCCACCAAGCTCATTCCAAAGCCTGAAACCAACTCCAACAAACACCAAAACTCAATCTAACATCATACAACATATCACATCAAACCTAGGGTTAACAAGAATAACTAAACAAAAGGTTTTAGTGAGATCTTACCTTACTAAATGAGATTAAGGATAAAATCCAATAATATCCCAATGCTAGATCACCCCTAAACAAATAAATCACAAAATCTACTCAAGAATTAAAACCAAAATCGTGGAAATGTTAGGATAGGAAACTGGAGTACGAGTTTTGAGTTCTTACCTACAAAACTTAGTTAGAAATGACGGGCTTGATGAGAGCTTCGTGTGGCCACAAACGGCTCGTCAATAAGAGCACCGTAGCTCAAGTTATGGCTTTCAAAAGGTGACAATAAATAGTGACACCCCTTTTCTTCTCCCTTCTCTCTCAATCCGCATTTCTCTCTCTCTTTGGTGGTGAAAATGAGCTGAAAGCTCACTTAATAGGCACATATATGTTGAGCTTTGGTTTCGGTCCAACCTGTTAACGTTTTAGGTCTGTTTGGCCCGCTTTGGGCCAAAACCTTTAAAATTAGCACCCGGATTTTTATTCTAAATTATTTTAGCCTTTTCAAAATAATAGATTCAATTTTCAAAATCTTATTTTTCAAATACGCGGTACCGGAGAGACTAGAGCCGGTATTACCGGCTTAATCATCGGTGCACATTTTTACAAAATTTTTCAAAAAAGATACATTTTCCCACTCAGAAAAATCCATTGAATTCAAATTTTACCTTTATATTTTAGAAAGAACACTTCTACATTTTTGAACCTATTTCGGACAATTAAATTATTATTTTATTAAAATGGTTATTCCGGTTCTTACATTAAGTATTGACCAAATTTTTTATTCTTTAATTTAAAAAAAGCTTTCTACTATTATCTGTATATTAATTTATTTATATTAAACCATTTTGGTGCTGGTGCTATTGTAGGGGATAATTTTTCTAAAAAAATTGAGTACAGTAATCCGAATGAGGCACAGAAGAAAATTAATGACAGCTTCAAAGGTGCTATTTTGGCATCTTTGACAAAATCTGTCATGGAAATGATTGTTGATTGGGAGAAAAACATGATGAAATTCAAGATGATGTTCATCCTCTTCATTCAGAAATAATTTTTGTTGCCGACAACAATAAGCACAGTCTTCCCAGTCCATAAGCCACCTGTCCTTCTTGTGGACACAGTCTGACAATGGAATTGGACATCTCATGTGCTCAACTTACTGATCAAGGGGATCAAAGCCCAAAAAGCAAAATTTTCAGTTGATGGCTACGTCTTTGTATTGATGATAATCTATTTCCATGAATCGATGTTCACTGATGCAGAAGCAGAAGATACTTCCGAGCCACCATGGGTGGCGTACTAGACATGGAAGAGGCTGGTCGAGAGGATTGCCTTTAAGGCAAAGAATTAAATGGTAGGTAAAAAAATCATTCCCCTTAAAATTTCGGTTCAGTTGCTTCTAAATTATTGTGCTAACTAAATAAGTTCCTGTTTTAGTGCCTCGTAAAAAGAGAAGAGCTGGGGGGGAGAGAAAGAAGAAAAGAAGAGAAAACGAAGGAAAAAAAGAAGAAAGAAAAAAAAGAAACCTGTCATATTGTATTCATCTTTGGAAGAAACTAATTTTGAATATGAGTATATTTCTCACCATGACATATCAGAAACTATCTATTTATCTAAAGTTATATGTTGTTATTTTAACAAAATTTTTTGTATGTATTGTAGCAAAGAACAAGGAATACAGAAAACACCACCAAAGAAACGATAACAACCACAAAGAATGGAAATGGAAAAATGTGAAAAAAGGAAGATTATTCAACTGGATTCATCTTTGCAAACCAAAACTAAATCTGTTCTTACCCTGGGTCGAGCTGTACGACCCGGGTTGAGCGAAGACAAGTCGACCGACCTCTTCAGGTCAGGATTGCCTGACCTCTTCTCAAAGAGCTTGGCCTGATTACCAGAGAAGCCCAAAGAAGGCCCAAACGAAGGAACCTAGCCCAAATCTAAAGGCAGCTGAAGCCTAGAAAGATAAAGGCGGTTCCCTTAAAAGATAAGATGATCTCACTAAAAGATAAGATAAGATAACTATCTTATCCCCAGAAAGATCACTTCGCACCATTATAAATACACTGGAGCACCCAGGTATAACTCATACTCTGATTCTACACTAAAAACCTGCCTAAAGGCCGTGCTAACTTAAGCATCGGAGTCTCTTGCAGGTACCACTACGCTCCAGTGACGTAGGATCAGCAGCGCTGTCAAGTCCAACAAGTCGGACGTAATAGCTCCGGCCACAATAGCAGATCTCATCCGAGATCGACCAACAGTTTTAGGTAACCCTCGGAACATTGGCGCCGTTGTTGCGGACCTGGAAGTCATCCCATCATCATGGCGGACAACCTTGACAACGACCACGATTCTGATCTAGAAAACAGGACGCGGCATAAGAATGCGGACTCCACACCAAAAGATACATTTTAACCAAATAAAGATAAGAACTCGCCAAATACAGAAATAATGGAGGCACTACAAGCCCAACAAGATCGGTCTCCTTTAAGTTATTTTTTGTAGTCCTCTTTCTTGGATCTTTGTCAGATCTCTTTCAGGGACTACTTGTATAACTTTTTAGTGGTAGGAGTCCGACTTGGTTATGTCGGTCTCCTTTAAGTTATTTTTTGTAGTCCTCTTTCTTGGATCTTTGTCAGATCTCTTTCAGGGACTACTTGTATAACTTTTTGTTTTGGGCTGACTTTGTTATGTCAGGCCCTTTTAAGTTAAAGTAATCCTCTTTAATAGGGTTGGCCAGACCTCTTTCCAAGGTTTACTTATAACTTGGGTTGACTTGGTTCGACTTCTTAACGTTCGACCAGTCCTTAAGTTATTATTTTAGCGATCCGTAAGACCTCGTCAGGTTCTTTTTTGGATTCCTTTCGATAACTTCTTACATTATTCTGTGTTCACCTTCGCCAATTTGTAGAAAGTGGTTGGCATCTTTAGATCGTCCTTTGGGTGAATCGCGTTTTCACCTTTGTCGGACGATTTATCTTTATCGTGGTCGTGCAGTGAAATTATTTTTCACTTTCTGCCGACCTGTTGCTTTAATAATCGGACGATGAATACTTCAGATTAATGCATCTTGGATTCTTTGTAGAATATTTAAATAAACTTTATTCAAAGAAAAAATGCAAATATATACATGTGGGAATTTTCTTATCCCTTTAAGTCGGGCATGACCTAGATCTCAACATGGTGCCTCATTAAAAAACCTTTTCAGGAAAAAGAGCACATCCACTAGTGAGATCCGTTGCCTTTTCTAGCTGTAGTACATTCTTAGGTTGCAGGCGTGCCATGATCTGGGAAGCTCTCGTCCATCGAGTTCGAACAGTCGGTAGTAGCCCTTCCCAAGTACTTCTATGACTCGGTAGGGTCCTTTCCAGTTTGCTGCCAGCTTCCCTTCTCCGGGACGAGTTGTTCCAATGTCGTTTCGGATTAAGATGAGATCATTCTTATCAAAACTTCTTGGTACTACCCTTTGATTATATCTAGAAGCCATTCGACGTTTTAGAGCTTCTTCTCTGATCCGAGCTCTTTCCTGGATTTCAGGTAGTAGGTCGAGTTCTTCCCTCTGAAGTTGGGAGTTTGCTCCCTCATTATAATGGACTACTCTATGCGATCCTTCTTCAATTTCTACTGGAATCATTGCCTCCATTCCGTATCCTAGTCGGAAAGGGGATTCCTTTGTGGTGGAATGTGGCGTCGTTCGCTATCCCCATAGAACCTGTGGAAGCTCCTCTGCCCAGGCTCCCTTTGCATCTTGCAGTCTTCGTTTTAACCCTGCCAATATGACTTTGTTGGCGGCCTCGGCCTGTCCATTGGCTTGTGGATGTTCGACAAAGGTGTACTAGTGCTTTATATTCAAGTTGACTACTAATTTTCTGAAGCTTGTGTCTGTGAATTGGGTGCCATTGTCTGTGGTTATTGAGTTTGGGACTCCGAACCTTGTGACAATGTTTCTATATAAGAATTTTCGGCTTCTTTGGGCGGTGGCATTGGCTAGGGGTTCTGCCTCGATCCATTTTGTAAAGTAATCTACTCCTACTATGAGGAATTTAACTTGCCCTGATCCCTGGGGAAGGGGACCAAGAAGGTTGAGTCCCCATTTTGCAAACGGCCAAGGCGAAGTCACGCTAATGAGTTCTTCTGGCGGGGCGATGTGGAAGTTGGCATGTTTCTGACATGGTGGACATGTCTTTACAAATTCTGTAGATTTTTTCTGTAAGGTTGGCCAATAAAAACTTGCCCGAAGTACCTTTTTGGCGAGAGCTCGTGCTCCAAGATGATTGCCACAAATGCCGCCGTGTATTTCTTCTAGCACTTCCCTTGTGTTGGAGGTCGGCACGCATTTTAGTAAAGGTGTTGAGATTCCTCTTTTGTACAGGATGTTGTTTATAATGGTGTAGTACAGTGCCTCCCTTTTTAACCTCTTTGCCTCCTTTTCTTCTGTGGGGAGCATTCCTGTTTTGAGGTAGTTGATTATGGGGGTCATCCATCCTTGGTCCTGACTTGTTATAGTCAGGACTTTTTCTTCTTCCGAGATTGACGGGTTTTGCAACATTTCCTGGATGAGGCTCCTATTGTTTCCCCCGGGTTTGGTGCTGGCTAGTTTTGAGAGTGCATCAGCTCGGGTATTTTGTTCGCGGGGTATGTGGCAGATTTTATACTCCCCGATTTGTCCGAGCTGTTCCTTGGTTTTATCCAAATATTTTTTCATGGTGGGATCTTTGGCTTGGTAGCTCCCTGTTATTTGTGATGTGATTACTTGTGAATCGCTGTAAATGTTGAGTTTTTGAGCTCCGACTTCTTTAGCCAGCTTCAAACCAGCTAATAATGCTTCATATTCTGCCTGGTTGTTTGAGGCCGGGAACCCGAACTTGAGGGAGAGATCAACTTGGGTTCCTTGGTCGCTTTCTATTATCACGCCTGCGCCGCTTCCAGTTTTATTTGAAGAGCCGTCCACGTAAAGATTCCATTCTGTGGGGGTTCCTAGGGCATCTGTGAATTCTGCGATAAAGTCGGCCAGGTACTGTGATTTGATGGCCGTCCGAGCTTCATATTGGAGGTCAAACTCTGACAACTCGACTGCCCATTGTAGAATTCTGCCTGCCAGATCTGTTTTCTGCAATATTCCTTTTATGGGCTGGTTAGGTCGAACCTTAATGGTGTGAGCCTGGAAGTACGGGCGGAGTCGTCGAGATGTTAGAATGAGGGTATAAGCAAATTTTTCTATTTTTTGGTAGTTCAGCTCGGATCCCTGTAGCGTTTTGCTAATGAAGTAGACGGGTTGTTGCCCATGTTCGTCTTCCCTGACTAGTGCTGAGGCTATTGCCCGGCTCCCTACTGCGAGATATAATATGAGCGGTTCTCCTTCTTGTGGCCGAGATAGGATAGGTGGCCGTCCTAAGAACTCCTTGAAGTCTCGGAAGGCTTGCTCACATTCTGTCATCCATTCGAACTATTTTCCCTTTCTTAAAGTAGCATAGAAGGGAAGAGATCTTATCGCAGCTCCTGCTAAGAATCGGGATTGAGCGGCCAACCTCCCGTTGAGTTGTTGTACTTCTTTGACACAGGTTGGGCTCTTCATGTTGAGTATGGCTTGACATTTGTCTGGATTTGCTTCAATTCCCCTTTGTGTGAGCATGAAGCCTAAGAATTTGCCTGCTTCTACTGCGAAGGTGCATTTTGCGGGATTGAGCCGCATGTTGTGTTTCCTTATAGTGTAAAACACTTGAGTCAGGTCAGATAATAATGTATCTTCACTTTGTGTCTTTATCAACATGTCGTCTACATAAACTTCCATGATTTTTCTGATGTGATCTGAGAAAACTTTATTCATTAGCCTTTGATAAGTAGCTCCTGCGTTCTTGAGACCGAAAGGCATCACGATGTAGCAGTAGTTTGCTTTTGGTGTTAGGAACAAGGTCTTTTCCTGATCTGGTGGATACATGGGGATTTGGTTGTACCCCGAATATGCGTCCATGAATGAGAGATACTTATATTCTGATGAAGCATCTACTAGAGCATCGATGCTTGGGAGTGGATAAGGGTCTTTTGGGCAGGCTTTGTTGGGGTCGGTGTAGTCGGTGCACATTCGCCACTTCCCATTTGACTTTTTTACCAAGACGACGTTTGCTAGCCATAGTGGGTATTTAACTTCCCTTATGAACCCTGCCTCTAGTAGCGTTTGTACTTGTTCTTCTACAGCTTGAGATCGTTCTGGTCTGAGTTTTCTTCGTCTTTGTTGTACCGGCCGGGATCCCGGGTAGACTGCCAATTTGTGGCTCATTAGTTCGGGATCAATACCTGGCATGTCGGCAGCTTTCCATGCAAAGAGATCAACATTATCTCGTAGGAACCGTATTAGTGATTCCTTTGTGTCTCCTTTAAGGATCGTGCCAATATTAGTTGATCTCTTTGCATGAAAAGTAAATTGTATGAAATGTAAATGGGCTTTGGGTGCTGGGAATCAAAGAATGCAAGAAAATCAAAGCAATTAAAATGAAGAATAACAATGAGGGAGATTTATTAGGGATTGGAGATATCATAATCCATCATGAATCAATGGGTCTCAACTTCATTCTCAATCATATGAAGTAGATCTATGGCAGATTGTACTTAATTGAGTCCCAATTCCTTGGCAACCCAATTTCTCTTAACACAATTAATTTGCCAATTCCATGATCTAATTGTCATGAGAAGAAGTTAAGTGCAATTCTCTTATCCATGAGCCACACAAGTTCTCAAGATCTTAATTCAAACCCGGAATTTATTGATCAAGAGAGTTTTAAGAGAAAGAGCTTTAAACTAATTTTATGATTCCCCTTCTGAGGCTCACATAGAAATTCAATGGATCTAAACCCCCTTCTGAAGTGAATAGATCAATTAAACATGAAAGTTATCTCTTAGCTACAATAAGCAGATTGAGAAGAAGGATAATTTCATTCATTCCTTTGAATTACAATAGAGCTCCTCCCCCTAATAATGTGGGGTTTAGTTCATCATTGCTCAGAAAATTCAATGAGAAAAGAAAGGTATGTGAGAGAAAAACTAAGTACAAAAAGAAGAAAATGATTCAGGAATTCCTAATTAGGGTCCCCTGCTTCCCAGCCTATTTTTGAGTTCAAAATCTCTCCTATATATACACTCTTTAGAACAATCTTCAAGTACTTGGATGTGGGCTTTGGCCTTAGTTAAAGTAAGTTAGGAGTGGCTCTTTCTGAAGTTAGTCCTGGCGTTAACTCACTAACGTTCTCATACTTGCATGAGGCACCTTGGAAATAACGTTGGCACTAGCATTAACAGCCTTGTTAACTTTATAAGTCTTCTTTTAGTTGGTGTTAACACCACCGTTAGTGCTCTAACGGTGGTACTAACATTGCCTCCAAATCCCACTATGGCGTTGCCACTGGTGTTAGCATAGTAACGGGGCCATCAATGTTCTGCTTGTTGTGCGTTCGCATACTGCATCGTGCGTATGCATACTAGCAAATTTTCCTCTTGTGCGTACGCACACTAGTCAATTTTTCCAGCTCCAACTCATGAAATTGTCGAAGATGTTAGTGTGTTAACTTGGGGTAACCTTAGCACACTAACGTTGGCACCTCTTTTTGTGTTGTAATGTTAGTGAGCTAACTTAGGCCACTAACATTGCTTCCTTCTCCTTGAGTCACGTTAGTGAGCCAACTTTGGCCACTAACGTTGCCTTTCATCCTTGAGTGATGTTGGTGAGCCAACTTTGGCCACTAACATTGCCCTCTCCTCCTTTGCAACGTTAGTACTGGCGTTAGTGGGCTAACTTGGCCATTAACGCCAGCTCTCCTTTCTTGAGCTAACATTAACCATGGCGTTAGTGGACCAACTTGGCCACTAACGCTATGGTCTCTGCTTCTTCTCTGCTTCTCTTTTGCTTCTCCTTGCTTGTGATCAACCAAACAAATGCATCAAAGCTTTCACATAATCACAAGATAATGCACCATTCATTTCATCAAGTAACTCTTGCATCAATCTCATGAAAATGTTTGTAATTAACAATGTTTGATTGACTGAAGACATGCATACATTACTCATCCAAATGCTTGCTTCTTGCCTTAGAAAATGCATGAAACCAAGTAAAAACCAAAGAGAATGGCTTGTGAAACTAGCCAAAGATGTTTAGGCATCACAACACCAAACTTAAATCTTGCTTGTCCCTAAGCAAGCAATAAAGCATAAGAAAAATGAATCAAAATAGAGAGAGATATAAGCCCTTATTGGAAGATATTCAATCCTGGTTCATGGGGTTTCATGCATGATATCTTTGTCATTCATGAACTTATTGGTTTCCAGTTTATAGCATCCTCTTAATTACTAACTCTTGTTGCTTCTATGAAACCTTTTTATTCTTTGATCCTTGGTTTCAACTTATTGCTTTTCTTTTTCTTGCTAGAGACTTATTCTTTTTATTGAAGCTTAGTGTTCTGTGTTGAGGCAGCTCTTTATCGTAAGCTTTTAGTCAACACTCCCGACCTAGTTGGTTCAAGGTGTTGGGTATTGAAGCACCCCTCAGGACTTGCTAACTCAAGCCTCTCCTCAACACATACACACCACAGGCACTTGACTTGCAATCAAATCCTTGAGACATTGATGCCCAACACCTCTTTGGGTAACTAAATACTTTGTGGTAAGGTTGCTCTTGATATTGGACTTTCGGTTGATAATCCCGGGTTAGTTAACCCAAGTTATCAAGTGATGAAGCACTCCTTAAAACCTAATCATCCAAGCATATCCTAATACAAAAGCATCACAGGCATATATCTTTAGGGTCAAGCTATTGGTGCCTAGCTTATTCATTTTTCTTCTTTCTTTATTGCCACCGTTAGTGCTGGCGTTAGTGGGTTAAGTTGGCCACTAACACCAGCCTCTCTCTTTTTTTTGTCTTTTTCTTTTCTTCAAGGATCCTTTGTTCATAGAGGTTCCATACAATGCACACTAAGCTTATACTTAAGGGAACACTCTACCCTTTAACTTTATTTGTGAACTTACTAAGTTTTCAAGCATGCACCACCACATAACCTTAGGATTTTTATTCTATCCTTCACCATATTGGACCTTTTACTCTTTCTCTATTTCATAACATTCTCTTTTATTAAAGCATAGGGAACAAAGGATACAATTCAAGTAAGATGAAATGACAATAGCACTTAAACTAGCAAGCCAAAATAGCGTAAAAGAAAATAGACAGAATACAAATAACTTTAACTAAAACATAGACTCATAAACTAGATTTGGAGGCATGTTCTGTTTCATACATGCACTCCTTATTCAATGCTAAATGAAAAAGGACCTCTACCACCTTTTATTCTTTAGATTGCTTTTCTTTCTTCTTCTTCTTCTTCTTCTTTTTCTCATCTCCTTGGTCTCCCTCAAGTGGATTGCTGGTATTTCCTCTCTTTGAGCTTTCTATCCTTGACATCCTACATTCTTCCATTGTTTGTCTCAGATTCTCATCGCTTTGCCTTGCTCTTTCCGTCTTTAGGGATGCTATCTCATTATGAACTTCTTCATATTTTTTTTATTTCTAAGTTCAACAAAGGCAAATATCCAACCAAGTAGTTGAGCTTACTTTGGATATTTATGTCATACCCTACTCTGTTGAAGTGACTCCTTACTTGAAATACCTTTATCTCGTCAAATGCTCGGAGGTATACCTTTTTCCGCCTACCCAATTCATGAATTCGTTCATCTTGGTGCTCTTGATTATGGAGCAATTTATGGATGGCCTCTTCCTGTTAAGCTTGCTTTTGACTTATCATGTTGATAGATTCAGCAAGTTGGTTATGTTGTTCTTGTTGCTGCTTCATTAGTTGCATATGAAACTCCCTTTGGTAATCCATCATTTGGGATAGAAATCCCCTCTGTTGATCCATCATCTACAATTGAAGGTTCCTCTGTTGCTCTTGACTTTTCAAATATTTCCTTGATAGACCATCAATGGCTTCTTGGATTTGGCTCATGTCCAAGGTGGTTGGAGCTTGTTCTTCTTCTTGTTGTTCTCTTTCTTGATGCTCCACTTCTTATTGTTCCACTCTCTTCCTTCTTTAAGGTCTTCTCTTACTTTGAGTGGCTGTTAAGTATGACATCCTTTGAGGAGTGATTGGCTTGCCAACAGTCAACCATTTTGGGTTTATATCCTTAAACACCACCTTAGCTTTCTTGCATAGGTGTAGGATGGTGCTAGGATAGTAGAGCCAAGAGTCAGGATCACTCTTCTCTGCTATTTCTTGAATGCCCTTTGCTATGAGCTCATGGACTCTTATTTTCCCTCCTGTCATAATACAATAAACCATGGTTGCCCTCGTGACATTGACCTCTGAATTGTTTGCAGTAGGGAGGATTGATCTCCTTACAATCTCAAATGATCCTTTAGCTTCCGGAATAAGGTCTCCTCTTCTAATGAACCTCGGCGTTCTCTTGGAGTCCCTTACCAATCAGCCCCTATAACACAAATGTCATTAACAACTTGTTCACAGTCGGGGTCACCACTCACTCTTGCATGATAGCTAGCTTCTTCAAATGGTGCTAATCTCAGCTCAAGAGCTCTTATGATGGTTTTTAGGCTGAAATCAACTTTCACACCTCTTACGTAGCTCTTGTAAGAAGTGTCCTTTATCAGATCCTCCCTCACCACATTAGCATAAAACTCTCTGACAAGATTTGTATTTATTCTTGTGAGCAGATTGGTAAGAAGCTCCTATCTTCTCCTTCCAATCTTCTCTTTGATCTCTTAGCATTCATCATCCAGAAGTTAGAAGGCTAACTCGGGTAATATTTCCTTCGGTTCCATCCACCCAAGTTGCATCTCATGAAACATGTATTTGGACTTCCAATTGTGAAAGGGAATTTCCTCTACAAGCTCCTTTCCCTTTCTTCTTTTTGAACTTGATGATGCTGCCATTGGTTTACTTCAAATAGGCCGAATAGAAGAGAAAGAAGAGATAGGAAAGAAAGGCAAGTATGGTTCGTATAAGGGAAAGTGAGAGTGAAGATAAGTGATTGATTAAGTGAAATAAGAAGTAGTTGAATGAAGAAGTATGAAGTTGGAATCAAAGGAGCACAAGAGGTGAAATGTATATGTAAGCAAGTGTAAGGTTTAAACTACATGGAGGTTATTTATAATGAAAGGTGGTGAAGAAATGGATGGTAAGAATTTATTTGATATGGTGGAAATGAAGAGTGTGCATGCAAGTTTGAATGGAGACATGGATTGCTTCTTTATGAGGTTGGGAGGTTCGGTCATCAAGGTGTTCTTATGATACACCTAACTACCCAATGTGTGCAAGGTTGTGCTTTCCAATGAGCAATTTCCAAGGACATGTGACTAGCCGTTGCTCTAGAGTAGCCGAACCCCCTTTGAATTGTCATCCCCATCAATCTCCTCCTCCATATTCCTATCAAAAACAACAAAACAAAATTGACTCAAATTAGTGGCGGAAAAAATGAAATGTACCAACTAACTTTTAAATTTTCATTAATTGACAAAATAAACAAAAAAAACTAATACTCCTTATGAATTACAATCAACGTGACACTTTGTGAGCATGTATGTGACATTTGTGAACACCAAACTTAGTGTTTGGTCATGTGGTATAAGTAAGTTGATTAAACTCCTAAGATGTACATATTATGAGCCTTATGTATCATCCTAGGTGCCTTGCACACAAACTTGTTGTCCACTATATATTTCATACAAGAATTCAGTTAAATCCTTGTCACTTTTAATTTGATCATCATGAGGGTTACTTTATTATCCACTGTCAAAGCATAAACTCAAAAAGATGAAAAGCATGGGTCACTTCTCATGAAATTCAAGACTTTAAACAATTTAATTCTCATCATTCATACTTATATCATATGTGGAACACCAAACATAATGTTTGGCTATATACTTCAAGAAAATGCTTAAGTAAATAGCCTAAGATGTCCATATGTTCATCATGCATGAAATTATCTTAGGGTGCCTCTAGGCACACCAAACTTAGAAGTTGATCATATGCTTCATGAAAATGCTTAATGTAGCTATCAAATTGTTTATGAAAGTCTGAATTTGTGATAGAAAACCATTTGTTATTAGTACTAAAGCAGGAATTAAGGAATACTAAACATGGGTTGCTTCCCATGAAGCGCTCTTTTATTGTCACTAGCTTTACGGTTGTCCTCTGTTAAGGAAGTTAATGAGCATAGTGCCTCAATTTGTCTCCTCTCATTGTGAGCTTCGTTCCGGTGTCTTGTTTGATGATTTCTATGTGTTCCAGTGAAAGAATCTTGCTAACAGTGTAGTATCCAGAAGAGTGTGGAGGTGTTTCCAACTGTTGATAAATTAACTTCACTTTGTCTCCTGGTGAGAATACTTCAGTTGGAATCTTCTTATTCTTCCATCCTTTAGGCACTCTTTTCCCGCTCTTCTTCCTTTTTTTATGACTCTTCCTTCTTTGTGAGTTCAATGTCAAGAGCTTTCTTCTTAGTTGTCACCTCTAGTGTCTTTTCTTATAACTCTTCTTCAGCTTTTCTGATCTCTTGATCATTCTGCTTCTCTTTAATCTCATTCTTCTCCCCCCAAGGGTGAGTTTATAAGTCATAGAGATGATTCCTTAGGCTTCTCCTTCTAGTTTAAGTCCTCATCCTTAATCCTCATGCAATTTTCCTTTTCAGCTGGGTATTGTATTTCTTTGAAGACATTGAGGGTTATCTGTTCAACATGTGCTTTCAGAATCATTTCACCCTTTTTCACATCAATAATTGCCCTTGCTGTGGCCAGAAATGGTCTTTCCAGAATAATTAAATCGCTTCCTTCCTCATCTATGTCCAGAATCATAAAATCTGCAGGAAAGATGAATTTGCCAACCTTAACTAGAAGGTTCTCCACCACTCTATTGGGTATAATAAGGGATCTATCAGCTAGTTAGAGTGACATTCTGGTGGGTTTAACCTCCTCTATTGACAGCTTCTTCATCATAGAAAGTGGCATCAAATTGATGCTTGATCCCAAGTCACACAATGCTTTGTCAATTGGTATGTTCCCAATGGTGCACGGTAGGAAAAAGCTTCCTGGATCTTTGAGTTTGGGTGGCAATGGATCACAGCACTTCATTCTTGGGTGAGGATAAAAATTTTCTTCTCTTTCCAACTCCTTTTCTTGTTGATGAGTTCCTTGAGAAACTTTGCATAGAGTGGCATTTGTTCTAAGGCTTCAACTAGTGGGATGTTGATCTCCAATTTCTTAAAAATCTCCAAGAGCTTAGGAAATTGTTGATCCTTCATCTCCTTGTGCAATCTCTGAGGGTAAGGTAGTGGAAGGACATAGGGCTTCACCTCCTCTTTCTGCTCTTGTGTTTGTGTCTCTGAAACTTGCTTGCCTTTCCTTGGAGCTTGTGGTTCATCGTCCTTCTTAGGATCCTCGTTGTCATTTTTCTCAGCCTCTGTCTCTTCCTTGCTGTCAACCTTGCAATCTTTTCCCAATATTTTGCCACTCCTAAGCTGTATGGCTTTGCATTCCTCTTTTGGATTAGGAATAGTATCACATGGGAAGGTATTGGTTGGTCTCCCAGCAAGCTGCTTAGATAGTTGCCCTATTTGTCTTTCAAGGTTTCTCATGGATGCTTCATAGTTCTTACTTGCCATCTCTTGGTTCTTCATGAGATTTTCCATCATCATCTCTAGATTAGAGATTCTTTGAGACTCTTGATGTGGCTGTGGTTGTGGATGAGAGGTTGGTGGTTGATGGAAGTTGGTTGGGGTGTTTGAAGGGTTATTTTGTGGGTAAAATATGGATGTGGAACCATTATTTTGTGGTTTTCTGTATGGATTGTTGTTAGTGAGATAATGGTTTTGGTTGTTTGTGTTGTGAAAGTTATTGGAGTTAGAGTTCCTTTGCCATTGGTTCTGGTTTTCTCCCCATCTCAAGTTGGGATGGTTCCTCCAGGAGGAGTTGTATGTGTCCCCATGAAAGTCATTTTGGGAAGAACTTGTGTTGTGCATATACTGGACTTACTCAGGCTGCTGCTCATTATTGCATGCCTCAATGCTTTCCTCACTTTGGCCTCATACATTTGGAGGTTGGCTTGTTGTGCTAACTGCAGCCAATTGCAATCCATCCATCATCTTTGCCATCATGTCCATCTGCTACTGAAGTTGATGATGCATTAGCTTGTTCTGGGCTAAGATAGCATCCACACCATCAAGCTCATAGACACCTCTCTTTGGAGTTGCTTGCCTCTCCGAGGAGTAAAAGTACTGATTGTTAGCCACCATATCTATGAGATCATGTGCCTTCTGTGAAGTTTTCATCATTTGAAGTGACCCTCCTGCAGAGTAATCCAATGCCTTTCTTGCTTTCATAGAGAGGCCCTCATAGAACTTCTAGAGCTTCTGATGCACGAAAACTTGCCTTTCAACAAATTTCCCCTCGACAAGTATACAGAATTGTCGTCAAGTAAAAACTCACAATAGAGTGAGGTCGAATCCCACAGGGATTGATTGGTCGAGAAACTTTAATTAGAGGAGTGTTCTAGTCAAGCTAAGCCAAATTGAGTGAGATTTGCAGAAAATTAAAGGCGAGAAAGATAAATGACATGAAATATAAATTTGCAGAATATTAAATGGAGAATTAGGGAGATGAGCATGAAAGTAAATAACAAAAGTTAAAGAGAATATGTAAGATCAGAGATGGGGAATTCATTGGGCTTAGGAGATGTTGTATTCTTCGGATCAAGTTCATCTTCATCTCTTCCTCAATCAATGCATTCATTGATCTCCTTGGCAATCTTAGGTGATTGGATTCCAATTCCTTGGCAACCCAATCTCTCTAAGCTTGAACAATTTTCCAATTCCTTTATTTAATTGCTCATGAGAAGAGATGAAGTTTGGTCACTGATTATGCCACACACCTTCATAAAGTCAAAGTATTGGTAGGATTACATGTCACGATATCCATCCAACCCCCAACCTAATCTACTGTGAGAAAGTAATTCTAGCATGATCTCCTCATTCCTCTTCCAAGGCTCAGAGGAGATCCAATTATGGAGAGTTTCTTTTCCAAGATAACTAACCAATTAGTTGAAGACCGAAAGCTTTCTAGCAAAATCAAGAGAAAAGAAAGAGGAAGAAGAATGAAAACTATAATTGATCCATCAAATTACAAAAGAGCTCCCTAACCCAATGAAAGGGGTTTAGTTGTTCACAGCTCTGGGAATGGAATGCGTAAAAGAAAAGTGCATTGTAAAGTAAACTAGAATTTGCAGAGAAAGTAAATATACAGAGTGTAGCTCCCAAATATGCCAAGCTCCTTTCTAGTTCAAAACTACTCCTGTATATACTACTTTTCTGATCTTCAAGTTAGCTCTCCAAGTCTTGGATATGGGCCTTTGATCTTTAGTTGAAGTAGTTACAATCCTCAGTGGGCTCAGCTTTGCTTACAGAAAGAGAGTGAGTCAAGCATGGTATGCAGTTAGTCAGGACATTAGTGGTGTTAACGTTAAGTGTGAATTCTGGTTCAAAAACGTTAATGACACTAACTTTGTCACTAACATCTCAACCTACTTGAGCCATGTTAACTCCAACGTTAGTGGCACTAACGTGACCACTAACGTAGCATTTCCATCCTTCACTAGCGTTATTGGTGTTAACTTTGCCAATAACTCTGCTCCTTGTCCCTTTCTCCCACGTTAATGGTCCACGTTAGTGTAACTAACGTGGCCCTTAACGCAGGCATGCCAAGACTCGAGGGCGTTAGTGACACTAACTTTGTCACTAACGCTATAAAACTCCTCCTCTTCCATGTTAGTGCTCACGTTAATTGTATTAACGTGGCCACTAACGTGGGTATGTTGCCATCTCCAACGTTAGTGACAAAGTTAGTGTCACTAACGTTGGCTCCTCATTCCTTGCTCCACGTTAACTCCTATGTTAGTGGCATTAATGTGGCCACTAATGTAGGTGAACTTGGCCTGATCCAATGTTAATGACAAAGTTAGTGTCACTAATGTTGGCGATCCTCTATTGCTCCACGTTAGAGCTCACGTTAATGGCATTAACGTGGCTCTTAATGTGGATGTTTTTGGCCTTTGCAACGTTAGTGGTGTTAACTTCACCACTAAAGTTGAAGCTTCCTCTTCCTGCCATGTTAGTTCCTGCGTTAGCATTACTAACGTGACAACTAACTTGAGTTGTGATGGCTTTCGAAGGCGTTAATGGTGATAACTTCACCACTAACGTTGCAAGCTTGTTCCCTTTCCACGTTAGTGGTCACGTTAGTGATACCAACGTGGCTACTAACGTGGTTCTTCCATGCTTTCTTTGTCCTAAAATCAAACAAACAAGGTGCATCAAAGCTTTGTTCCAGGTCATGAGATCTTGCATTATATAAATTGGCCTTCAATTCATGCATTATTCTCATAAAATCATGTAAAGTTCACAATGTTTGCTTGAATCAATATGTAAGTGTATATTCATTCAAAACTTGCTTATTTCCTAATAAAATGCATGAAACTACCTAAAAACAGTAAAGAAAAGGCTAGTGAAATTGGCTAAGATGCTCTGAGGTTGTCCCTAAGCAAGTACTGAAACATAAGAATGATGAATGAAAGAATAAGAGGAATAAGTCCTTATCATAGAAGTTAGGTCCTTAGTTCATGGGGTTTCATGCATAGCAACTTAGGTTCATGCCTTTGCTAGTTTTCAGGTCCTTATCATGCCCTTGAACACTTACTTGATTGCATCCTATGAGATTCTCATTCATTGATCCTTCTCTTTTTTTTTTTTTCAGGGTTTATTGCTTTCTTAGGCTAAGTGCTTTGTGAGGGGACAACTCTTTAAGATAAGCTTTCAGCCAGCAATCCCGAACCAGTTGGTTCAAGGTGCTAGGTGTTGAAACACCCCTACGGACCTACTCCCTTAAGTTTCTCACCCACACATACACACCACAGGCATATGGTTTGTTATTTTCTTTCTCGAGGCCTTGGTGTCCAGCACCTCTTTGGGTTATTAAGTGCTTTGTAGCAAGGTTGCTCTTGATAGTGGATTTTCAGTTGATAATCCCGGGTTAGTTAACCCAAGTTACCAAGTGATAAAGCACTCCTAAGAACTTATTTTCATCCAAGCAGATCCTCTGCACAAAAGCACCACAGACATATGCCTCAAGATTCAAACCCTTGGTGCCTAGCCTTATTTCTTATTTTTTCTCCTTCTTTTTCGCACTCTAGCTTTTCTTTTTCTTTTTCTTATTAGGATCTTGTTATTTAGGTAGTCTCATAGGATGTGCTTCAAGCATATGATTCAAAACACATAATTGCCTTTATACCTTGTTGGTGAACCAACTTAGCTAATTAATTACCACACCACAAATATTGGGACTTTTATGCAACAATATGAACCCCACTCTTATTTCTTTCATAACATTTCTTTTTTATTTAGCTCAAAAGACAAGCATACAGTTAAGCAGGATGAAGATGCAACAGAGAACCTAGCTAGTGAACACTTATTGATCATTAAAGACAGTACACAGACAGAATACGTAATGATAATAAACTAGCTCCAGCAGGGGTACATGCAGACTTCCAATTTAAACATTCTAGAGCAGATGGAGTTAAGTAATAATACAACCTATAGGTGGTGCCTTCTAGCTCTCCTTGGATGATGGTGCATCGTTTTTCCAATAGATTGATTGAATTCCTGCAAAGTTATTGGAAGTTTGCTTGTTCTCAAAGCACTTGAAAAACAGTTAGCATGCATATACGCTTGTGAACTCTTGAACTTAATTTGGTGTGTGAACACCAAACTTAGTTCCTTGCCTAGTATAGCAGATTGAATACATGCATAAAACCTCATGTGCTTTTATTACGAAAATTACTATGAACTAGAAATTAAACTATTGTTAAGTAATTTTCCTGATTGATTGAAGCTGGTGACTAGTCATGCTGAGGATTACAATGTGCTCTTAATGAAATCTTTGGTGGAACACCAAACTTAGAATTACACATTCACCCCTGGATTATTTTGGTATAGAACACCAAAATTAGCTCCTTGTAATACAAAGAATCCACTTAACTCTTTTATTGAATTAACTAGGAAAAGAAAACTACCTTTGGTTGGGTTGCCTCCCAACAAGCGCTCTTTTAGCGTCGCTAGCTCGACGATTTCTCCATTAGTTGAGATGATACTTCAATTTGGGGCTTTCCCCCATGTTGCCCAGGTAGTGTTTGAGCCTCTGTCCGTTCACTGTAAATGTCCTCCTTGAGCCTTCTTCCATGATTTCTATGTGTCCATAAGGTGAGACCTTTGTGACAAGAAAGGGTCCTGACCACCTTAATTTGAGTTTTCCATGGAAGAGTCTCAGTTTGGAGTTGTAGAAGAGTAATTGTTGTCCTTCTTCGAAACTTCTTGGTGCCAGATTGAGATCGTGCTGTTTCTTTGCTCTCTCTTTATAGATCTTGGTGTTTTCATAGGCTTGAGATCTGAACTCTTCCAGCTCTTGTAGTTGCAGGATCCTTCTTTCTCTTGCAGCAGCCTATCAAGGTTTAACAGTTTGAATGTCCAAAAAGCTTTGTGTTCCAACTCCAAGGGTAAGTGGCAAGCGTTCCCATACACCAGTTGATATGGGGACATCCCAATGGGTGTTTTGAAGGTTGTCCTATAGGCCCAAAGGGCGTCATCCAGCTTCTTCGACCAATCCTTTCTTGATGCCCCCACAGTCTTTTCTAAGATCCTTTTTAGCTCTCTGTTGGAGATCTCTATTTGCCCGCTTGTTTGGGGGTGATAAGGTGTGGCCACCTTATGATTTACTCCATATCTTAGGAGTAGAGTCTCTAATGGTCTGTTGCAAAAATGACTCCCTCCATCACTGATGAGGGATCATGGAACTCCAAATCGGCTGAAGATATTCTTTCTAAGAAAGTTCATGACCACCTTGTTGTCATTTGTTGGGGTTGCCATGGCCTCCACCCACTTAAATACATAGTCCACTGCCACCAAAATATACTTGTTCGAATATGAGGTTGGGAATGGTCCCATGAAGTCGATCCCCCAGACATCAAATAGTTCGAGTTCTAAGTTAAATTGCTGTGGCATCTCATTTCTCTTGGGCAAATTTCCAGCCCTTTGACACTCATCGCAGCTCCTCACCAGTTCCTTGGCATCCTTGAAGATAGTAGGCCAGAAGAACCCACATTGCAGTACCTTCGCTGCGGTTCTTTCTCCTCCAAAATGATCTCTATAGCTAGACCTATGGCAATTCCATAGGACTTCTCTTCCTTCTTCCTCTGGGATGCACCTTCTAAGTATTCCATCTGAACATTTTTTTAAGAGATATGGCTCGTCCCAAATGAAGTATTTGGCATCATTAATGAGTTTCCTCCTTTGATGTTTGTTGATCCCTGGAGGCACTTCCCCAGTTGCTTTAAAATTGGCAATGTCTGCAAACCAGGGTGCCTTGTGAACCAACATTAGTTGTTCATCTGGAAAGAACTCATTTACACTTGCATCATGTGTGCTACCCTTCTCACAAGGGATTCTGGATAAATGATCTGCTACCTTATTCTCCACTCCTTTCTTATCTCCGATCTCAATATTGAATTCCTGCAACAACAATATCCATCTTATCAGTCGTGGTTTTGATTCTTGCTTGGCAAACAAATATTTAAGTGCTGTGTGATCAGTGAAAACAATCACTTTAGAGCCAATGAGATATGATCTAAATTTGTCAAATGCAAAAACTATTGCCAATAACTCTTTTTCAGTGGTGGTGTAATTCCTTTGAGTGTTATTAAGGACCTTGCTGGCATAGTATATGACATGCACCAAATTATCTTTCCTCTGCCCTAACACTGCCCCAACTGCAAAATCAGATGCATCACACATTAGCTTAAATGGCAATCTCCAATCAGGCAGGATAATGATAAGGGCTGAGGATAGTCTCCTTTTCAGGTTTTCAAATGCTAGCATGCACTTCTGAACAAAGATAAATGGTGCATCAGACACAAGAAGATTGCTTAAGGGCTTGACTATTTTTGAAAAATCTTTAATAAATCTTATGTAAAAGCCAGCATGCCCTAAGAAGCTCCTAATTGCCTTGACATCACTTGGTGGGGGTAATTTCTCAATTAGCTCCACCTTAGCTCTGTCTACCTCAATGCCTTGGTTAGAAACTTTATGACCAAGGACTATTCCTTCTATCACCATAAAGTGATATTTTTCCCAATTCAAAACCAAATTGGTCTCTTAACATCTTTTCAATACCAAAGCAAGGTGGTTTAGGCAGTTAGGGAAGGAATCCCCGAATACTGAAAAGTCATCCATAAAGACTTCAATGAACGTTTCTATCATATCCGAGAAAATAGAAAGCATGCAGCGTTGAAAGGTTGCGGGCGCATTACACAGCCCAAATGGCATGCGCCTATAGGCAAACACTCCATATGGACAAGTAAATGATGTTTTCTCCTGGTCTCTTGGATCAACCACTATTTGATTATATCCTGAATAATCGTCTAGAAAATAATAGTATGCATGTCCTGCAAGCCTTTCAAGCATCTGATCCATGAAGGGAAGTGGGAAGTGGTTTTTTCTTGTAGCTTCATTAAGCTTTCTGTAATCAACGCACATCCTCCATCCTGTGACGGTCCTTGTAGGGATGAGCTCGTTCCTTTCATTGGGCACTACAGTAATTCCTCCTTTCTTGGGGACTACTTGTACGGGGCTCATCCATGGGCTATCCGAAATTGGGTAAATTACCCCTCTCTGCCACAGCTTCATGATTTCCTTCTGCACTACCTCTTTCATAATTGGATTCAGCCTCCTTTGGGGATGAATAGAGGATTTGGCATCATCTTCCAACAGTATCTTATGCATGCATATCGCCGAACTGATTCCCTTTAAGTCAGCAAGGGTCCATCCAATGGCGTCTTTATGTCTTTGCAACACTTGGAGTAATTCCTCCTTTTATTTTTGGCTGAGGGCTGAATTTATGATCACTGGATAACTTTTGTTACCTCCCAAATATGCATATTTGAGGGTAGGTGGCTGTGCTTTCAGTTCAAGCTTGGGTGTTTCTTTTTCTCCCTTCTCTTCTTCTAATGCACCCTAGGCAAAGAATTCAGCTGCTGCAACTTCTTCATTAGATGCAGGTTCTTCTTCTTCAGCTATCTCTTGAAGTTCTTCCTCCTCAAAGGTCTCTTGTACCAAAGCTTCCACTAAATCCAACCGCATACATTCTCCCAGTGATTCCGGAGGGTAGCTGATGGCTTTGAACACGTTGAACACCATCTTTGCATCATGTAATCTAAGAGTAAGTTCACCCTTTTAGACATCGATGATGGCTCCAGCAGTAGCTAAGAATGTCCTTCCCAAGATGATAGAGGCCTTGGCTACTTCCTGCATATTCAACACTACAAAATCCGCTGGGAAGATAAAGTCTCCCACCTACACCAACAAGTCTTTTACTACTCCATAAGGGAACTTGAATGATCGGTCTGCCAATTGAAGGGCCATTCTTGTTGGTTTGGCCTCCTCAATCCTCATTCTTCTCATCATTGCTAAGGACATCAGATTTATACTGGCTCCCAAATCACACAAAGCCTTTTCCACTGTGATTTCCCCTATGATACAAGGGATTTGGAAGCTCCCAGGTTCCTTCAATTTCTGGGGAAACTTGTGCTAAATGATGGCACTAAATTCCTCGATTAGTACCACAGTCTCTTTGTTCCTCCAGCTTCTCTTCTTGGTTATCAATTCCTTCAGGAACTTAGCATAGAGCGGCATTTGTTCTATTGCTTCAGCGAATGGTATGTTAATCTGTAGTCTTTTAAAAACTTCTAAGAATCTTGAGAATTGGCCGTCATCCCCACTCTTCTTCAATCGCTGAAGGTATGGGGCTTTTGGAGCATATGGCTTCAGTACTTTTTCTTCTTGATGTGAGTTGGGAGTAGGAGCTTGAATTTCTTCTTGCCATCTTCCCTCTCCATCCGTGTCCTTCTCTTGTGGTTCCTTGGAGGTCTCTTTCAATGCCTTTCCACTTCTAAGGGTAATAGCTTGACACTCCTCCCTTGAGTTTACACTATTATTGTCATAAATGTTGTGGCTGGAAACTTGCTTGAATAAGTAGCTAATATGTGTCTCAAGCTTATTGATGGCTGCATCTTAATTTTACATATTAGATCGCACCTCTTCCCTGAATGCTCTACTATCTTGAACTTCCTTGCATATTCCTTCAAGCAGAACCTCAATTTTGGAGAGCCAACTTCAGATGGTGATGGTGAGTTGGGGTTAAAATGTTGAGAATGGCCATTTGGTTTTGATATGGTCTCTGTATGGAATGTTGGTAGGCTGTATTATTGTTGGAGTTGTGGCATCTCTGATCTTAGCATTGATCTTGTTAGTTTTCCCACCCAAAGTTTGGATGGTTCTTCCAACCAGGGTTGTAGGTTTTGGAGTATGGATCATGGGATTGCTTGGGTGAGTTTCCAACATAGTTGGCCTGTTCATAGTCACCTCCTTCCTCTGTATTTACTCCTTCTTGAGCTGATGATGAGGTGGTGACTGCTGCGACTTGATTCCTTTCCATCTGCTTGGTAAGGTCGCCAACTGCTTAGTAATCGTCTTGTTTTGAGCTAGCAGTGCATCCATATGGTTCAACTTTATTACTCCTCGAGTGTTTCTCCTTTCAGAAATATAGAAGTAGTCATTCTCAGCTACAGTCTCAATGACATCTATGGCTTCTTCAATGGTCTTCTTCTTGTTTAGAGATCCCCCGGAAGAGTGGTTTACTGCCTTCTTTGATTCATAAGATAGCCATTCATAGAAGATGTGTAGTTGCACCCATTCATTGAACATGTCTGGTAGGCACCTTCTTGTTAAGTCCTTAAAGCTCTCCCATGCCTCATAGAGAGTTTCACCATCTTGTTGTCTGAAGGTTTGTACCTCAGCGCTCAACCTATTGATCCTTTGGGGAGGATAGAATCTCGCCAAGAATTTGTTTACCACATCTTCCCAGGCTGTTAAACTCTCCTTCGGGAAGGATTCCAGCCATTTAGATGCTTTGTCCCTAAGAGAGAAGGGGAACAAAAGCAATCTATAGGTGTCAGGATGAACACCATTAGACATCACACTATTGCATATTCTTAGGAAGGTGGTCAAGTGTTGATTGGGGTCTTCTTAGGCGCTTCCTCCAAATGAGCAGTTGTTCTGAATAAGGGTGATAAGTTGGGGCTTCAGTTCAAAGTTATTGGCATGTATGGTTGGTTTTTGGATGCTACTTCCACAGTTTCCTGGATTTGGATTAATATAAGAGCCTAGAACTCCTCTCTCCTGCCCAACATGATCTGCTGGACCTTCTCTGGCATGGTTGGGTGTCTCTTCCTCATAGTGGTTTTCCATGTTTTCCTCCATGTCTGTCTCAAAATCCTCCTCTTCATCCTCAGTACCAACGACCCTCTTCCCTCTTGCTTCTCTCCTTAATCTAAGGAAGGTCCTCTCAGGTTCAGATTCAAAGGAGGGTGAAGCTCCTCTTCTTCTACCTGTCATACAATCAGCAGATTACACAAGCAAGAGAAAAGTGAAGAAATCACTCTTGTTAAGGTTACTATTAGTGTGAGTGAGGCAATTTATCAAACGGTTAGTAGATTAGTTGACAGAGTTGTGAATTTAACTGAGAAAATAAAACAAAAGGAAATAATAAATGACAATGGCTAAAACTGAAAGTAAATGACAAAAATAAAATAAATGAAACAAAAAAAATTGCTCAATCTAGTTTTCCTCTAATTTAATCATTGTTGATACAAAATCAATCCCCAGCAACAGCGCCATAAACTTGATGTACGGAAACTTGTCTTTCAACAAATTTTCCTTCGGCAAGTATACCTAATTGTTGTCAAGTAAAAACTCACAATAGAGTGAGGTAGAATCCCACATGGATTGATTGGTCGAGTAACTTTAATTAGAGGAGTGTTCTAGTCAAGCTAAGCCAAATTGAGTGAGAATTACAGAAAATTAAAGGTCGGAAAGATAAAAGACATGAAATATAAATTTGTAGAATCTTAAATGGGGAATTGCATGAGCATAAAAGTAAATAATAAAAAGTAAAGAGAATATGTAAGATCAGAGATGGGGAATTCATTGGGCTTAGGAGATGTTGCATTCTCTGGATCAAGTTCATCTTCATCTCTTCCTCAATCAATGCATTGATGCATGAAAACTTGTCTCTCAACGAATTTCCCTTCGGCAAGTATACCGAATGTCGTCAAGTAAAAACTCACAAAAGAGTGAGGTCGAATCCCACAGAGATTGATTGGTCAAGAAACTTTAGTTGGAAGGATGTGTTAGTTGAGCTAACAGAAATTGAGTTGAGCATTGCAGAAAATTAAGTAGCGGAAAAGTAAAGTGCAGAAAGTGAATTGCAGAATCTTAGATGGGAAATTGGGGAAATGAGCATGAAGATAAATGGCAGAAAGTAAAGAGAATGGGTAAGATCAGAAATGGGGGATTCATTGGTCTTAGGAGATGTTACATTCTCCGGATCAAATTCATTCTCATCTCTTCCACAATCAATGCATTCATTGATCTCTTTGGCAATCTTAGGTGATTGGATCCCAATTCCTTGGAAACCCAATCTCTCTAAACTTGAACAATTGCCCAATTCCTTGATTTAATTGCTCATAGGAAGAGATGAAGTATGGTCACTGATTATACCACTTGTATTTCCAAATCAAAGTGTTGGGAGGATTACATGTCACTATATCCGTCCAAGCCCCAATTTGGTCCAACATGAGAAAGCATTTCTAGCATGATCTCTTCATCTCTTTTCCAAGGCTCAGAGGAGATCCAATTATGGAGAGTTTCTTTTCCAAGACAACTAACCAATTGAACTAAGATCGAAAGCTTTCTAGTAAATCAAGAGAAAAGAAAGATGAGGAAGAATGAAAACTATAATTGATCCATCAAATTACAACAGAGCTCCCTAACCCAATGAAAGCGGGTTTAGTTGTTCATATCTCTAGAAATGGAAATGGAAAATGGTAGAAAAAAGTGCATTCTCTCGTAACTAGAAAAGTGCAGAAAAGTAAATATACAAGGTGTAGTTCTCCAAATTGCCAAGCTCATTTCTAGTTCAAAACTACTCCTATATATACTACTCTTCTTAATCTTCTAGTTAGTTCTTCAGGTCTTGGATATGGGCCTTTGATCTTGAGTTGAAGCAGTTACAATCTTTAGTGGGCTCAGCTTTGCATGCAGAGAAGTGTGAGTTAGGCATGGACGTTAGTTAGGACGTTAGTAGTGTTAACGTTAAGTGAGAATGTGGGTTCGAAAACGTTAGTGACGATCACCTTTTTTACTAATGTTCCAACCCACTAATACTCCACGTTAACTTCAATGTTAGTGGTACTAACGTGACCACTAACGTTTCCATCTTGGTCCTTCGCAAATGTTATTGGCGTTCACCTTTTTCAATAACGTTGGCTCTTGGGTCTTCTCCCCACGTTAGAGTTCACGTTAGTGTAACTAACGTGACCCTTAACGTGGTCATGCTTAAGCTTCGAGAGCGTTAGTGACACTTACCTTTGTCACTAACGCTCCAAATGCCCCTCCTTCCCACGTTAGAGTTCACGTTAACTGGATTAACGTGACCACTAACGTGGTGGTTGATGTGCGGAAAACGATCCGACACAAAACTCACCGGCAAGTGCACCGGGTCGCATCAAGTAATAATAACTCACGGGAGTGAGGTCGATCCCACAGGGATTGAAGGATTGAGCAATTTTGGTTTAGTGGTTGATTTAGTCAAGCGAATCAAGATTTAGTTGAGTGATTTGTGATTTGCAGAAATTAAATTGCATTGAAAGTAAAGGGAATGTGTAAATTGCATGAAATTAAAGAGGGCAAGAAATTAAAGTGCTGAATCTTAAAGAACAAGAAATTAAGGGGCAGAAACTTAGAACACAAGAAATGTAAATTGCAGAATCTTAAATTGCAAGAAATGTAAATGGCTTGAATTGTAAAGGGAATTGGGAGTTGGATTTGCAGGAATTGAACAAGGAAAAGTAAATTGCATCAAACAGAAGAGTAAAAGATGACTTGGATTCAATCGGATCTAAAACAGAAATGTAATTGAGCTTGAAAAGCATTAAACACGGAATGAACAATTAGAATTCAGATCTCAGGACCCAAGAGACTAGATAACCAAGTTTAGATCTCAATGCCTTCCTAGATCCAACAAGAACAATTGCAAAGGAAATGAAGAATTGTAAAGTGCAGAGAAAGTAGAAGAAGAAGCAATTAATAGAAACGGAAATTTAATTGTGCAGTGAAATGAAACAGGGAGATCCAAGGATGAGATTGAAACAGAATTTCTTCAATTCTCCAACCCAAGATCCAAGCAAATGTAATTGAAATTGAAAGCAATAAAACTAAGAGGAAGAGAAGTGAATTCTCCTTCCCCGAGACTAGGAAACTCAAAATCACTCAATACCCAAAAACTATTCTGAAAACATCAAAGAAAAAGCTCCAAAAGAAAAGTCTCCCAGATAACTTGAATTCTATCCTATTTATACACTTTCTTCAAATGATCTTCAAGCCTTGAGTTGGGCCTTTGCTCTTGGTGGAATTGGGTTGAGAGAGACCTTGGTTGATTGCTCTTGGAGTTTGGAGAGGAACCAAAGTGAACCAATTGAACCGGGTTGAAGTTTTGCAAAAGTTTGAGTAAAAGTTTGAGTAAAAGTTTGAGGCTAACTTTTACTCTAACTTTTCATATCAGCCTCCATGCTTTGCTGCTATCCACGTTGGGGCAAAAGTTAGGGGTCTAACTTTTGCTCCAACGTTGGCCTCCTTATGTGTACTTATGGCGCCAACGTTAGCCCAAAAGTTAGAGGCTAACGTTGGCGCAAACTTTTGCTCCCAGGGTGCATTCTTCATGTGCCAACGTTAGCCCAAAAGTTAGGGGCTAACGTTGGCGCAAACTTTTGGTGCCCAGGGTGTTCTTTTCATGTGCCAACGTTAGCCCAAAAGTTAGGGGCTAACGTTGGGGCTAACTTTTCACCCAAAAGTTTGTGCAAAAGTTTGAGGCTAACTTTTGGTCCAGCTTTTTGCTTCCTGGTTCATTTGCACTTATTGTCCTCTCTTCCTCCTAGCCATTCCTTCTTGCTTCAACCTTTCTCCAAGCTTTCTTCACCTATCATTAATCAACCAAACGCATCAAAGCTATGCTCAAAATCATGAGATATTCATTCTTTCACAATATGCAACAAATATAGCATAAAACCTCATGAAATTGCATTAATTCATCTATGGTTGATTCAATCAAAGGAAGCATGAAAATCTACCTAAATTGGCTTGCTTAGAGCTCAAGAAAGTGCATAATTCAAGTGAAAAACAAAAGAAAAAGGCTAGTGAAACTAGGCTAAGATGACTTGTCATCAGTGGTGATTGCCATCTCCAACGTTAGTGACAAAGGTGAGTGTCACTAATGTTGGCCCATCATGCTTAGCTCCACGTTACTCTTTACGTTAGTGGTCTTAACGTGACCACTAACGTGGGCACTCTTGGCTTAGTCCAACATTAGTGACAAAGGTAAGTGTCACTAACGTTGGCGATTGCTTCCTCCCCCACAGTGAGTGAAGTGATTAAGTAACAGTGGGGTGAACTCTAAATTATATGCTCATGCAAGGGCTTCAGTGCTCACTAGTCCTTACATATTGGGAGTCGTAGGTCTTAGGATTTTTCATCCGAATGGTATCATAGAGATCTCTTTATATGTAATCACCTTGAAGCAGCTTATAGTTTCTGTGCTTTGGCCTCGACTCTAAGTGTCATGTCTCAAAGCGGCTCTTTAAATAAGTTTTCAATCAATACTCCTAAACCAGTTGGTTTTAAGGTATTAGGTGTTAAAGCACCCCTAAGGATTTACTTGCTCAAGCCTCTTTCCTTGACACACTTCAACCACAAGCATTTACTAGGATAACAACTCTTTGAGTTTTTGTTTCTTTCTTTCTTTTTCTGCCTAGTAATTGATGCTCAGAGCCTTGGGCCATGTTCTTTTTGTTTTTGTATTTTCTTTACTTTTCTTTTTGTTTTGTTTGCTGCTTCTCGGATCAAATGATTTTTGAGAATCTCCACAATACTTCTTTGAACTTCATATCCTGCCTATGAGCTCCCATGCAAGTTTTCACAAGCATGCAACCTCAATACATAATCATACAACTAGAACCACCACTTCTCCTAATCTTTTGCTTACCTCAAAATTGTTTAATTCCTCAATCCTTCGTTTCAAAGAACTTTCATGCGATGCATTCTTGAAAATTGAGTGCAAACAAGTTTTGAAGATAAGAATGTTGTGAATAATCAAGCATCTTGCTTATTGAATTATAAAGAAAGACTATGCTATGCAGGTAGGCAGGGGTATATAAAGAAAGACTATACTATGCAGACAGGCAGGACAAATAAGGATATAATCCAACTTTCAATTACAGCAATATTTGATGTAGAACAATCACTTAACAATACAACCTGTTGGAGTTCACTTACTTTCCTTCTTCTCATCATCATCAATGCTGACTTTTATGCTCATCTTTCACCTCTTTGGTTGATGATGCTAAAAATCTCCAAAAGTTTGTATGATATTCTGCAGTGATATTGGAAGTTGCTTGTTCCCCAAGCACTTAGAAACAGTGGTTAGTCTGTATGATTTATTTATGGGCTTTTTGAACTTACTTTGGTGTGGGAACACCAAACTTAGTACCTTGCCAAAGGTTTTCATTAACCATGTGTGAAATTCTTTTTCTCAAAAGCAATAAGGCTGAAAACTAGAAAACAGCAAAAGAGTTAACTAATTCATCCAATATGCTTGAAGCCTATATCATGCATAAGGTGAGAATGTGTGTTATAATGAGATTTTGGTGGAACACCAAACTTAGAAATCTTCATTCCCCCTTAGATTTTTTTAGTGTGCAACACCAAACTTAGCTTCTTGCAATCTAGATAAAACTAATTAACAGTTTTATTGAATTGGATATGAAAAGATGGTTACCTCTGGTTGGGTTGCCTCCCAACAAGCGCTCTTTTATTGTCACTAGCTTGACATCCTCTGTGCTTGTTCAGCTCAGATTCTGTGCTTCCTTCTCCTTGTCCCCTTGTCCTCCTAAGTGAGACTTTGCCTTATGATGTTCATCCTGGATGAGTGATTCTTTTCCTTTAGGCTTCTTCTCACTCACTTCTGTGAAGTTCTTAGCTAATTGTTCCATTTGCCTCTCAATTCTCCCGAATGAGGCCTCATGGTTCTTGCTTATCATCTCTTGACGTTTCATCATTCTCTCTATTATGATTTTCAGATTAGTGATCCTCTGAGAGTCTTGTGAGATTGGTTGATTATTGGGAGTTGGGGGTTGGAAGGGTGGGTAGTGTGGTGGTATGTATTGATTGTTGTTGGTATGGTGGTGTTTTTGCAGGGTTGGGAAATTGGGGTTGTTGTAGTTGAAGTCCCTTTGTTCCTGATGTTGAGATTCCCTCATTCTTAGATAAGAATGTGGCTTCCATGGTGGAAATTGTGCCTTCACTGTAGCAGAATGGAGAAAATCAATTTGTCTAGATATTGACTCCAATTGTTGCTGAGTTTGATCGTGCAGCTGCTTGTTTTGATTCATGATTGCCTTCACTCCTTCAAGATTCATTAATTCCTTTTCTAAAATTTCATTCTCTTGTTTTTCAAACGAGTGTTGATTGTTGACTTCTTTGTCCTTGAAATTTGCAGTTCCTTGGGCAATTGATGTTGCTTTGAGTAGGCCATCTGAGAAGTAGTCCACTACTTTTCTTGTTTCTGGGGTTAATCCTTCATAGAAAGCTCGAAAACCTACTTTGTCAGTTGCTTTCTTGTATCTTTCCCATGCCATGAAGAGTGGTTCTTTTTCTCTTTGTGTGAATGGATGTTCTCCCTCTTTTAACTTGATGGTCTGTTGGGATGAGGAGAATTTGGCCAGAAATTTGGTAACCAAATCGTCCCAACTAGTAATACTTCCCTGGGGAAAGGTTTCGAACCATTGTGCAGCTTCATCCCTTAGTGAGAAGGGAAATAACAAGAGCTTACAGGTGTCATGATTTACACCATCGGGGTTGACAGTACCATAAGTCCTTAGAAAAATGGATATATGCTGTTCAGGATCTTCCAATGGGTTTCCGCCGTAGGAACAATTCTTCTTTATTAGTGTAATGAGTTGTGGCTTCATGTTGTGGTGTTCCTCTTTCTCAGAAACTCCTTCTTCACTGATATCCTTCCCTCTGGCTGCTCTTCTTTCCTGTGACATATAAATCAACAACGGAACACACAGTGATTCTCTTGAAAATTGAGTGTAGTTAGTTGAGACAAAACTTCAAATAGTTAGTGGGTTAGTCAAAAATGAAAGAAACAGTGCTTGATCTAGATCACCACTTCACTTAATCATTGTCAATCTATTCAATCCCCGGCAACGGCACCAAAAACTTGATGTGCGGAAAACGATCCGACACAAAACTCACCGGCAAGTGCACCGGGTCGCATCAAGTAATAATAACTCACGGGAGTGAGGTCGATCCCACAGGGATTGAAGGATTGAACAATTTTGGTTTAGTGGTTGATTTAGTCAAGTGAATCAAGATTTAGTTGAGTGATTTGTGATTTGCAGAAATTAAATTGCATTGAAAGTAAAGGGAATGTGTAAATTGCATGAAATTAAAGAGGGCAAGAAATTAAAGTGCTGAATCTTAAAGAACAAGAAATTAAAGGGCAGAAACTTAGAACACAAGAAATGTAAATTGCAGAATCTTAAATTGCAAGAAATGTAAATGGCTTGAATTGTAAAGGGAATTGGGAGTTGGATTTGCAGGAATTGAACAAGGAAAAGTAAATTGCATCAAACAGAAGAGTAAAAGATGACTTGGATTCAATCGGATCTAAAACAGAAATGTAATTGAGCTTGAAAAGCATTAAACACGGAATGAAAAATTAGAATTCAGATCTCAGGACCCAAGAGACTAGATAACCAAGTCTAGATCTCAATGCCTTCCTAGATCCAACAAGAACAATTGCAAAGGAAATAAAGAATTGTAAAGTGCAGAGAAAGTAGAAGAAGAAGCAATTAATAGAAACGGAAATTTAATTGTGCAGTGAAATGAAACAGGGAGATCCAAGGATGAGATTGAAACAGAATTTCTTTAATTCTCCAACCCAAGATCCAAGCAAATGTAATTGAAATTGAAAGCAATAAAACTAAGAGGAAGAGAAGTGAATTCTCCTTCCCCGAGACTAGGAAACTCAAAATCACTCAATACCCAAAAACTATTCTGAAAACATCAAAGAAAAAGCTCCAAAAGAAAAGTCTCCCAGATAACTTGAATTCTATCCTATTTATACACTTTCTTCAAATGATCTTCAAGCCTTGAGTTGGGCCTTTGCTCTTGGTGGAATTGGGTTGAGAGAGGCCTTGGTTGATTGCTCTTGGAGTTTGGAGAGGAACCAAAGTGAACCAATTGAACCGGGTTGAAGTTTTGCAAAAGTTTGAGTAAAAGTTTGAGTAAAAGTTTGAGGCTAACTTTTACTCTAACTTTTCATATCAGCCTCCATGCTTTGCTGCTATCCACGTTGGGGCAAAAGTTAGGGGTCTAACTTTTGCTCCAACGTTGGCCTCCTTATGTGTACTTATGGCGCCAACGTTAGCCCAAAAGTTAGAGGCTAACGTTGGCGCAAACTTTTGCTCCCAGGGTGCATTCTTCATGTGCCAACGTTAGCCCAAAAGTTAGGGGCTAACGTTGGCGCAAACTTTTGGTGCCCAGGGTGTTCTTTTCATGTGCCAACGTTAGCTCAAAAGTTAGGGGCTAACGTTGGGGCTAACTTTTCACCCAAAAGTTTGTGCAAAAGTTTGAGGCTAACTTTTGGTCCAGCTTTTTGCTTCCTGGTTCATTTTCACTTATTGTCCTCTCTTCCTCCTAGCCATTCCTTCTTGCTTCAACCTTTCTCCAAGCTTTCTTCACCTATCATTAATCAACCAAACACATCAAAGCTATGCTCAAAATCATGAGATATTCATTCTTTCACAATATGCAACAAATATAGCATAAAACCTCATGAAATTGCATTAATTCATCTATGGTTGATTCAATCAAAGGAAGCATGAAAATCTACCTAAATTGGCTTGCTTAGAGCTCAATAAAGTGCATAATTCAAGTGAAAAACAAAAGAAAAAGGCTAGTGAAACTAGGCTAAGATGACTTGTCATCAGTGGTGATTGCCATCTCCAACGTTAGTGACAAAGGTGAGTGTCACTAATGTTGGCCCATCATGCTTAGCTCCACGTTACTCTTTACGTTAGTGGTCTTAACGTGACCACTAACGTGGGCACTCTTGGCTTAGTCCAACATTAGTGACAAAGGTAAGTGTCACTAACGTTGGCGATTGCTTCCTCCCCCACGTTAGAGTTCACGTTAATTGAATTAACGTGGCTCTTAACGTGGCTAAATGTGCCTTTGTGGAACGTTAGTGACATTCACTTTTACCACTAACGTTGGAGCTCCTCTTTTCCTCCACGTTAGCTACCACGTTAATGTACTTAATGTGGCAACTAACGTGGGCTATGATGGCATCGAAGGCGCTATTGATGATCACTTTTTTCATTAACACTACAATCTTGTCCTCATTCCACGTTAGTGGTTATGTTAATTAGCTTAACGTGGCTCCTTCTTGCTTCCTTTGTCTTGAAATCAAGCAAATAAAGTGCATTAAAGTTCTTTTCCAAGTCATGAGATTATGCATCATCAATTATATCATTCGATTCCTGCCTAATTCTCATGAAATCATGTAAGGTTCACAATGTTTAGTTGAATCAAGGTGTAAGTGTATTTTCATCCAAAACTTGCTTATATACTAAGAAAATGCATGAAACTGCCCTAAAACAGTAAAGAAAAGGTTAGTGAAACTTGCCAAGATGCCCTGACATCACAACACCAAACTTAAAGCTTGCTTGTCCCTAAGCAAGTACTGAAACATAGAAAAAATGAATGAAAGAACAAGATGAACAATCCATTGTTATAGAAGTCAAGTTCTTGGTTTATGGGATTTCATGCATAGCAACTTGGGTTCATTCCTTCACTGGTCTTAAGGTCCTTATAATGCCCTTGAATACTTGCTTGATTGCATCCTTTGAGACTTCTTATTTATTGATCCTCCCCTCTTTTCCAGGGTTTATTGCATTCTTTTTAGGCTAAGTGCTCTGTGAGAGGGCGACTCTTTAAGATAAGCTTTCAGCCAACACTCCCGAACCAGTTGGTTCAAGGTGCTAGGTGTTTAGACACCCCTAAGGACTTACTCCCTCAAGTCTCTTTCCCCCATACATGCACACCATAGGCACATGGTTTGTTATTTTTTTCTTTCTTGAGACCTTGGTGTCCAGCACCTCTTTGGGTTACTAAGTGCTCTGTAGCAAAGGTTGCTCTTGATAGTGGACTTTCAGCTGATAATCCCGGGTTAGTTAACCCAAGTTACCAAGTGATAAGGCACCCCTGAGAGCTTATTCATCCAAGCATATCCCTTGCACAGGAACACCACAAACATATGCCTCAATATTCAAACCCTTGGTGCCTAGCCTTATTTCTTATTATTTTCCTTTCCTTTTTAAACTCTTGTTGTTCTTTCTCTTTTTTTATTAGGATCATGTTATTTGGTTAGTCTCAAAAGGATGTGTTCCAAGCATGTGATTTAGAGCATATAATTGCCTAATTACCTTGTTGGTGAACCAACCTAGCCAATTAATTACCATACCATAAACTTAAGAACTCACTTCACAAGATGAACCCACTCTTATTTTTCATAACATTTTCTTTTTAATTGACTTAAAAGGACAAGCATACATATAAGCAAGATGAAGATGAAAGCTAGGGACTTAGACCAATACACTTATATGTGACTAAGGAGAGAACAAGCAGAATATGGATATCCCTGAGAATAATATTCAATCATACTTTCAATTGAAGCACTACACTTAGAGATAGTTTAATACAACCTCTTGATGTCTTCCTTAGATGATGGTGTATGGTTCCTTCCTGAGATTGATTGACTTCCTGTAAAACTATTGGAAGTTGCTTGTTTCCTCAAGCACTTGGAAAATGGTTAGCATGCATGTATGCTTGTGAAATTCTGAACTTAATTTGGTGTGAGAACACCAAACTTAGTTCTCTGCCTAATGCAACAATTTGAATACATGCAGAACCTCGTGTGCTTTTATTAAGAAATGATTATGAATTAGAAAAGCAAATCATGCACTAGAGATTAACCATTTGTCAAGTAGTTTCTCTGTTTGTTAGAGCAGATGTTGTATCAATGCAGGGTTGCAATGCACTCTTCAGGTGGGGTCTTTGGTAGAACACCAAACTTAGAGTTTCATATTTACCCTTGGAAGGTTTTGGTGTGCAACACCAAACTTATCTCCTCACAATACAGAGAATTCTACTTGAATCCTTTATTGAGACAATAATGAAAAGAAATTACCTCAGGTTGTGTTGCCTCCCAACAAAGCGCTTTTTTAACGTCGTTAGCTCAACGGTGGCTTCTCTAGTTGATATTATACTTCAGTTTGGGGTTTTCTCCCATGCTGCCCAAGTAGTGTTTGAGTCTTTGTCCATTCACAGTGAATGTCCTCCTTGAGCTTTCTTCCATGATTTCTATGTGTCTATAAGGTGAGACTTTTGTGACCAAAAATGGTCCGGACCACCTTGATTTGAGTTTTTCAGGGAAGAGCCTCAGTTTGGAGTTATAGAGGAGTACATGTTGTCCTTCTTCAAAACTTCTTGGTGCCAGGTTGAGATCATGTCTCCTTTTTGCTTTTTCCTTATAGATTTTAGTGTTTTCATAGGCTTGAGACCTAAACTCTTCCAGTTCTTACAGCTGCAAGACCCTCTTTTCACCAGCAGCAGTACTGTCAAAGTTTAGTATCTTGAGAGCCCAAAAGGCTTTGTGCTCCAACTCTAATGGTAAGTGATAGGCCTTTCTGTACACCAGTAGATATGGGGACATCCCAATTGGTGTTTTGAAGGCTGTCCTGTACACCCAAAGAGCATCATCTAGCTTTTTCATCCAGTCCTTTCTTGATGCCCCCACAGTCTTTTCCAAGATCCTTTTTAACTCTCTATTGGATATCTCGGTTTGCCCACTTGTTTGGGGGTGATAAGGTGTGGCAACCTTATACTTCACCCTATACCTTAGGAGTAAGGTTTCCAATGGTCTGTTGCAGAAATGACTCCCTCCGTCACTGATAAGGGCTAGTGGAACTCCAAATCTGCTGAAGATATTCTTTCTAAGAAAATTTATGACCACCTTGTTGTCATTTGTTGGGATTGCCACGGCCTCCACCCACTTAGATACGTAGTCCACTGCCACCAAAATATATTTGTTCGAATATGAGGTCGGGAATGGTCCCATGAAGTCGATCCCCCATACATTGAACAGTTTGAGTTCTAAAATGAATTGCTGTGGCATCTCTTTTCTCTTGGGCAAGTTTCTAGCCTTCTGGCACTCATCGCAGCTCCTTACCAGTTCCTTAGCATCCTTGAAGATAGTGGGCCAGAAGAACCCACATTGCCGTACCTTTGCTGCGGTTCTTTCTCCTCCAAAATGACCTCCATAACTAGAACTATGGTAACTCCACAGGATCTCTCATCCCTCTTCTTCTGAAATGAACCTTCTGAGGATTCCATCTGAGCACTTCTTGAAGAGATATGACTCATCCCAAATGAGATATTTAGCATCATTAATGAGTTTTCTTCTTTGATGTTTGTTGATTCCAGGAGGCAAGTCACCAGCTACCTTAAAATTGGCAATATCTGCAAACCAGGGTGCCTTGTGAACCAACATTAACTGCTCATCTGGGAAGAACTCATTTACACTTGTATCATGTGTAGCACTTTTCTCACAAGGGATCCTGGATAGATGATCTGCTACCTTGTTCTCCACACCCTTTTTGTCTCTAATCTCAATGTTGAATTCCTGCAACAATAAGATCGATCTGATTAGTCTTGGTTTTGATTCCTGTTTGGCAAATAGATATTTGAGTGCTGTGTGATCCGTGAAAACAATCACTTTAGAGCCAATGAGGTATGATCTAAATTTGTCAAATGCAAAAACTATTGCCAGCAACTCCTTTTCGGTAGTGGTATAATTTCGTTGAGTGTCATTGAGGACCTTGCTGGCATAGTATATGACATGCACCAAATTTACTTTTCTCTGTCCTAACACTACCCCAACTGTGAAATCAGATGCATCACACATCAGTTCGAATGGAAAATTCCAATCAGGTGGGGTGATGATAGGAGTTGAGGACAGCTTCTTTTTTAAGTTTTCAAATGCAAGCATGCACTTCTCATAAAAAATAAATGGTGTATCAGACATAAGGAGATTTCTTAAGGGCTTGGCTATCTTTGAAAAATCTTTAATAAACCTTCTGTAGAAGCCAGCATGCCCCAAAAAGCTCCTAATTGCCTTAACATCACTTGGTGGAGGTAATTTTTCAATTAGCTCCACCTTAGCTCTGTCTACCTCAATACATTGGTTAGAAACTTTATGGCCAAGGACTATTCCGTCTGTCACCATAAAGTGGCATTTTTCCCAATTCAAGACCAAATTGGTCTCTTGACATCTTTTTAATACCAATGCAAGATGATTTAGGCAATTAGGAAAGGAATCTCCGAATACTGAAAAGTCATCTATGAAAACTTCAATGAACTTCTCTATCATATCCGAGAAGATGGAAAGCATGCAGCATTGAAAAGTTGCAGGTGCATTACATAGCCCAAATGGCATGCGCTTGTAGGCAAACACTCTATATGGGTAAGTAAATGATGTTTTCTCCTAGTCTCTTGGATCAACCACTATTTGGTTATATCCTGAATAACCATCTAGAAAATAATAGTATGCGTGTCCTGCAAGTCTTTCCAGCATCTGGTCCATGAAGGGAAGTGGGAAATAATCCTTTCTTGTGGCTTCATTGAGTTTTCTGTAATCAATACACATCCTCCATCCTGTGACAGTTCTTGTAGGGATTAGCTCATTCCTTTCATTGGGTACCACAGTGATTCCTCCTTTCTTGGGGACCACTTGGACGGGGCTGACCCATGGGCTATCCAAAATTGGGTAGATTACTCCTTCCTGCCACAACTTCATGACTTCCTTCTGTACCACTTCCTTCATAACTGGATTCAGCCTCATTTGGGGTTGAATGAAAGGTTTGGCATCCTCTTCCAATAGTATCTTATGCATGCATATGGCCAAACTTATTCCCTTCAAGTCAGCAAGTGTCCATCTAATGGCATCCTTATACTTTTGTAAGACTTGAAATAACTCTTCCTCCTGTTCTTGGCTGAGGGCTGAATTTATGATCCCTGGATAGCTTTCATTCTCTCCTAAGTATGCATACTTGAGAGTGGGTGGCAGTGCCTTTAGTTCAAGTTTGGGTGCTTCTTTTCTTTCATCCTTCCCCTCTAGTGTGCCCTGAACATGAGTTTCAGCTGTTGCAACCTCTTCTCTTGATGCTGATTCCTCTTTTTCTGTTAACCCTTTAAGTTTTTCTTCTTCAAGAGTCTCTTGCACTACAGCATCTACCGAGACTAACCTCATACATTCTCCCAATGAGTCTTGTGGATAACTCATGGCTTTGAACACATTAAATATTATTTTCTCTTCATGTAGTCTAAGGATAAGTTCACCCTTTTGGACATCAATGATGGCTTCGACAGTGGCTAAAAATGGCCTGCCTAAGATGATAGAAGTCTTAGCTCCTTCCTCCATATCCAACACTACAAAGTCTGCTGGAAAGATAAAGTCTCCTACCTTCACCAGCAAATCTTCCACTATTCCGTGAGGAAACTTGAATAACCGGTCTGCTAGTTGCAGGGCCATTCTTGTTGGTTTAGCCTCCTCAATCCTCATTTTCCTCATCATTGCTAAGGACATCAGATTTATGCTAGCTCCTAAATCACATAAAGCCTTTTCCACTATGATTTTCCCTATGATACAAGGAATTTGGAAGCTTCCAGGATCCTTCAATTTCTGGGGCAATTTGTGCTAGATGATGGTACTGCATTCTTCGGTTAGTACCAATGTTTCGTTGTTCTTCCAGCTTCTCTTCTTGGTCATCAATTCCTTCAAGAACTTGGCATAGAGTGGCATTTTCTCTATTGCTTCAGCAAAGGGTATGTTAATCTGTAGTTTCTTGAAGATTTCAAAGAATCTGGAGAATTGGTTGTCCTCTCCCTTTTTCTTTAATTGCTGAGGGTGTGGGGCTTTTGGAAAGTTTGGCTTCGGCACTTCTCCCTTTTGATGTGACTTGGAAGTGGAAACTAGAGTTTCCTCTTGTCCCTTTTCTTCTTCATCCAATTTCTTCTCTTGTGGTTTCTTGTAGGTCTCCTTCAATTCCTTCCCGTTTCTGAGGGTGATGGCCTGACACTCCTCTCTTGGAGTTGAATTAGTGTTGCTGTGAATGTTGTGACCAGGGGCTTGCTTGAATAAGTAGCCAATTTGTGATTCAAGTTTCTTGATGGCAGCATCTTGAATCTGCATATTGGATCGCACTTCTTCCCAGAAAGCTTTACTGTCTTGGACTTTCTTACATATGTCTTCAAGTAAAGTCTCAATTCTGGAGAGTCTATCTTCGGTTGGTGATGGTGGGTTGAGGTTAGGAGGTTGAGAAGGGTGATTAGGTGGGTGTTGATATGATTTCTGTGAGGGGTGTTGGTGAGTTGCATTGTTGTTGGGATTGTGGTTGTGGCGTCTCTGGCCTTGGCCTTGGTCTTGTTGGTTTCCCCACCCAAAATTAGGGTGGTTTCTCCAACCAGAATTGTAAGTTTTGGAGAATGGGTCATGGGTCTACCTGGGTAAGTTCCCAACATAATTGGCTTGTTCCCAGTCAACTTCTTCTCCTGCATTCACTCTTTCTTGAGCTGGTGCTGAAGTGATGGCTGCTGCAACTTGGTTTTCTTCCACCTTCTTGGTAAGGTCAGCTAACTGCTTGGTGATCATATTATTTTGAGCCAGCAGTGCATCCTTATAGTTCAGCTCCATCACTCCTTGAGTGTTACTCCTTTCAGAAGCATAGAAGTAGTCATTCTTAGCTACAGTCTCAATGACATCTATGGCCTCTTCAATGGTCTTCTTCTTGTTTAAAGAGCCCCCTGATGAATGATCCATGGCCTTCTTTGACTCGTAGGAAAGACCTTCATAGAAGATGTGTAGTTGAACCCATTCATTGAACATGTCTGGTGGGCACCTTCTTGTTAAGTCCTTAAACCTCTCCCAAGCCTCATAGAGAGTTTCGCCATCTTGTCGCCTGAAGGTTTGTACCTCAGCTCTCAGCCTGTTGATTCTTTGAGGGGGGTAGAATCTTGCCAAAAATTTGTTCACCACATCTTTCCAATTTATTAAACTCTCTTTCAGGAAAGATTCCAGCCATTTAAATGCTTTGTCCCTGAGTGAAAAATGGACCAAAAGTAGTCGTAGACATCCGAATGAACACCATTAGACTTTACAGTGTCACATATTCTTAGGAAGATGGTTAGGTGTTGATTGTGATCTTCTAGGGCACTTCCTCCGAATGAACAATTGTTCTGAACAAGGGTGACGAGCTGGGGTTTTAATTCAAAGTTATTGGCATGTATGGTTGGCTTCTGGATACTACTTCCACAATTTCCTGGTTTTGGATTGATGTAAGAGCCTAAAACTCTTCTCTCTTGCCCAACATGATTCACAGGGCCTTCTCTGGCATGGTTATGAGCTTCTCCTTCATGGTTGTTTTCCATGTTCTCCTCCATGTTTGTTTCAAAGTATTCTTCTTCTTCTTCAGCACCAACAACTCTTTTTCCTCTTGCTTCCCTCTTTAATCTAAGGAAGGTCCTCTCAGATTCCAAATCAAAGGAAGTTGAAGCCCCACTTCTTCTCCCTATCATACAACTAACAAAGCACACAACAAGAAATAAAAATAAGAGATTATTCTCGTTAGAGTGACTGTTAGTATGAGTAGTGCAAATTATCAAACAGTTAGTGGGTTAATGAGCAGAATTGTAAATAATAACAAAGAAAAATAAAACAAATAGGGGAGAGGGGATGAGGAAGAAAATAACTGAAACTAAAAGTAATTGACTAGGCAAAATAAACAATCAAAAGAAAATGCTCAATCTAGTGAACTTTCAACTTGATCATTGTCGATACAAAATCAATCCCTGGCAACGGCACCATAAACTTGATGCACGAAAACTTGTCTCTCAACAAATTTCCCTTCAGTAAGTATACCGAATTGTTGTCAAGTAAAAACTCACAATTGAGTGAGGTCGAATCCCACAGAGATTGATTGGTCAAGCAACTTTAGTTGGAAGGATGTACTAGTTGAGCTAACAGAAATTGAGTTTAGAATTGCAGAAAATTAATTAGCGGAAAAGTAAAATGCAGAAAGTAAATTGCAGAATCTTAGATGGGGAATTGGGGAAATGAGCATGAAGATAAATGGCAGAAAGTAAAGGGAATTGGAGGATTCATTGGGCTTAAGAGATGTTACATTCTCCGGATCAAATTCATTCTCATCTCTTCCTCAATCAATGCATTCATTGATCTTCTTGGCAATCTTAGGTGATTGGATCCCAATTCCTTGGCAACCCAATCTCTCTAAGCTTGAAAAATTGCCCAATTCCTTGATTTAATTGCTCATGGGAAGAGATGAAGTATGGTCGCTGATTATACCACATGTATTTCCAAATCAAAGTGTTGGGAGGATTACATGTCACTATATGTGTCCAAGCCCCAATTTGGTCCAACATGAGAAAGAATTTCTAGCATGATCTCCTCATCCCTTTTCCAAGGCTCAGAAGAGATCCAATTATGGAGAGTTTCTTTTCGAAGACAACTAACCAATTGAATTAAGATCGAAAGCTTTCTAGTAAATCAAGAAAAAAGAAAGAGAAGGAAGAATGAAAACTATAATTGATCCATCGAATTACAATAGAGCTCCCTAACCCAATGAAAGGGGGTTTATTTGTTCATAGCTCTGGAAATGAAAATGAAAAATGGTAGAAAAAGTGCATTCTCTCGTAACAAGAAAAGTGCAGAAAAGTAAATATACAAGGTGTAGTTCTCCGAATTTCCAAGCTCATTTCTAGTTCAAAACTACTCCTATATATACTACTCTTCTTGATCTTATAGTTAGTTCTTTAACTCTTGGATATGGGCCTTTGATCTTGAGTTGAAGCAGTTACAATCTTTAGTGGGCTCAACTTTGCTTGCAAAGAAGTGTGAGTTAGGCATGGACGTTAGTTAAGACGTTAGTAGTGTTAACGTTAAGTGAGAATGTGGGTTCGAGAACGTTAGTGACGATCACCTTTTCTACTAATGTTCCAACCCACTAATACTCCACTTTAACTTCAACGTTAGTGGCACTAACGTGACCACTAACGTTGCCATCTTGGTCCTTTGCAAACGTTATTAGCGTTCACCTTTTTCAATAACGTTGGCTCTTGGGTCTTCTCCCCACATTAGAGTTCACGTTAGTGTAACTAACGTGACCTTTAACGTGGGCATGCCTAAGCTTCGAGAGCGTTAGTTACACTTACCTTTGTCACTAACGCTCCAAACGCCCCTCCTTCCCACGTTAGAGTTTACGTTAATTGGATTAACGTGACCACTAACATGGTGGTGATTGCCATCTCCAACGTTAGTGACAAGGTGAGTGTCACTAACGTTGGCCCATCATGCTTAGCTCCACGTTACTCTTCACGTTAGTGGGCTTAACGTGACCATAAATGTGGGCACTCTTGGCTTAGTCCAACGATAGTGACAAAGGTGAGTGTCACTAACGTTGGCGATTGCTTCCTCCCCCACGTTAGAGTTCACGTTAATTGGGTTAACGTGGCTCTTAACGTGGCTAAATGTGCCTTTGTGGAACATTAGTGGCATTCACTTTTACCACTAGCGTTGGAGCTCCTCTTTTCATCCACGTTAGCAACCACGTTAATATACTTAACGTGGCAACTAACGTGGGCTATGATGGCATCGAAGGCGTTATTGACGATCACTTATTTCATTAACACTACAAGCTTGTCCTCATTCCACATTAGTGGTTACGTTAATTAGCTTAACGTGACAACTAACGTGGCTCCTTCTTGCTTCCTTTGTCCTAAAATCAAGCAATTAAATTGCATCAAAGCTCTGTTCCAAGTCATGAGATTATGCATCATCAATTATATCATTCAATTCCTGCCTAATTCTCATAAAATTATGTAAGGTTCACAATGTTTGCTTGAATCAACGTGTAAGTGTATTTTCATCCAAAACATGCTTATTTACTAAGAAAATGCATGAAACTACCCTAAAACAGTAAAGAAGAGGTCAGTGAAACTGGCCAAGATGCCCTGGCATCATGCATTCATTGATCTCCTTGGCAATCTTAGGTGATTGGATCCCAATTTCTTGGCAACCCAATCACTCTAAGCTTGAACAATTTCCCAATTCCTTGATTTAATTGCTCATGAGAAGAGATGAAGTTTGGTCACTGATTATACCACACACCTTCATAGATCAAAGTATTGGTAGGATTACATGTCACAATATCCATCCAACCCCCAACCTAATCCACTGTGAGAAAGCAATTCTAGCATGATCTCCTCATTCCTCTTCCAAGGCTCAGAGGAGATCCAATTATGGAGAGTTTCTTTTCCAAGATAACTAACCAATTGGATGAAGATCGAAAGCTTTCTAGAAAAATCAAGAGAAAAGAAAGAGGAAGAAGAATGAAAACTATAATTGATCCATCAAATTACAACAGAGCTCCCTAACCCAATAAAAGGGATTTAGTTATTCATAGCTCTGGAATGGAATGCGTAAAAGAAAAGTGCATTGTAAAGTAAACTAGAATTTGCAGAGAAAGTAAATATACAGAGTGTAGCTCCCACATATGCCAAGCTCATTTCTAGTTCAAAACTACTCCTATATATACTACACTTCTAATCTTCTAGTTAGCTCTCCAAGTCTTGGATATGGGACTTTGATCTTTAGTTGAAACAGTTACAGTCTTCAGTGGGCTCAGCTTTGCTTGCATAAAGAGAGTGAGTCAGGCATGGTATACAGTTAGTCAGGACGTTAGTGGTGTTAACGTTAAGTGTGAATTCTGGTTCGAAGACGTTAGTGACACTAACTTTGTCACTAACGTCTCAACCTACTTGAGCCACGATAACTCCAATGTTAGTGGCACTAACGTGACCACTAACGTAGCATTTCCATCCTTCGCTAGCGTTATTGGCGTTAACTTTGCCAATAACGCTGCACCTTGTCCCTTTCACCCACATTAATGGTCCACGTTAGTGTAACTAACGTGGCCCTTAACGCAGGCATGCCAAGACTCGAGGGCGTTAGTGACACTAACTTTGTCACTAACGCTACAAAACTCCTCCTCTTCCACGTTAGTGCTCACGTTAATTGCATTAACGTGGCCACTAACGTGGGTATGTTGCCATCTCCAACATTAGTGACAAAGTTAGTGTCACTAACGTTGGCTCCTCATTCCTTGCTCCACGTTAACTCCTACGTTAGTGGCATTAACGTGGCCACTAACGTAGGTGAACTTGGCCTGATCCAACGTTAGTGACAAAGTTAGTGTCACTAATGTTGGCGATCCTCTATTGCTCCAAGTTAGAGCTCATGTTAATGGCATTAACGTGGCTCTTAATGTGGATGTTTTTGGCCTTTGCAAAGTTAGTGGTGTTAACTTCACCACTAACGTTGGAGCTTCCTCTTCCTGCCACGTTAGTTCCTACATTAGTATTACTAACGTGACAACTAACGTGGGTTGTGATGGCTTTCGAAGGCGTTAGTGGTGATAACTTGGTGCACGAAATTGTGATCATCAATGGCGCCATCAACATGGTACGCTCAATTGCAATCTCAACTCTTTATCACAACTTCGCACAACTAACCAGCAAGTGCACTGGGTCGTCCAAGTAATAAACCTTACGCGAGTAAGGGTCGATCCCACGGAGATTGTTGGTATGAAGCATGCTATGGTCACCTTGTAAATCTCAGTCAGGCGGATTCAAATGGTTATGGATGATTTATGAATAAAGCATAAAATAAGGATAGAGATACTTATGTAATTCATTGGTGAGAACTTCAGATAAGCGTATGGAGATGCTTTATCCCTTCCGTTTCTCTGCTTTCCTACTGTCTTCATCCAATCCTTCTTACTCCTTTCCATGGCAAGTTTTATGTTGGACATCACCGTTGTCAATGGCTACAGTCCCGTCCTCTCAGTGAAAATGTTCAACGTGCTCTGTCACAGCACGGCTAATCATCTGTCGGTTCTCAATCAGGTTGGAATAGAATCCAGTGATTCTTTTGCGTCTGTCACTAACGCCCAGCCTTAAGCACACTCTTTTTGTCTTGGATCACAACTTTATTTTTTTCTTTTTCTTTTTTCTCTCTTTTTTTTTGTATTCACTGCTTTTTCTTGCTTCAAGAATCATTTTTATGATTTTTCAGATCCTCAGTAACATGTCTCCTTTTTCATCATTCTTTCAAGAGCCAACATTCATGAACAACAAATTCAAAAGACATATGCACTGTTCAAGCATACATTCAGAAGTCAAAGTATTGCCACCACATCAAAATAATTAATCTGTTATAAAATTCAAAATTCATGCAATTCTTCTCTTTTTCATTTAAGAACATTTTTCATTTAAGAAAGGTGATGGATTCATAGGACATTCATAACTTTAAGGCATAGACACTAAGACACTAATGATCATGTAATAAGACACAAACATAGATAAACATAAGCATAAAAATTTGAAAAACAAGAAAATAAGGAACAAGGAAATTAAAGAACGGGTCCACCTTAGTGATGGCGGCTTGTTCTTCCTCTTGAAGATCTTATGGAGTGCTGGAGCTCCTCTATGTCTCTTCCTTGCCTTTGTTGCTCCTCTCTCATGATTCTTTGATCTTTTCTAATTTCATGGAGGAGGATGGAATGTTCTTGGTGCTCCACCCTTAGTTGTCCCATGTTGGAACTTAATTCTCCTAGGGAGGTGTTGATTTGCTCCCAATAGTTTTGTGGAGGAAAGTGCATCCCTTGAGGCATCTCAGGGATTTCATGATGAGTGGGATCTCTTGTTTGCTCCATCTTTTTCTTAGTGATGGGCTTGTCCTTGCCAAGGTAGAGGACTTGTCTGCCACCTTATAAAGTTCTTGGGCTATAACCTCATGAACTTTTACTTCCTCTCCAATCATGATGCTATGAATCATGATGGCCCGGTCTATAGTAACTTCGGATCGGTTGCTAGTGGGAATGATTGAGCGTTGGATAAACTCCAACCATCCCCTAGCCACGGGCTTGAGGTCATGCCTTCTCAGTTGAACCGGCTTCCCTCTTGAATCTCTCTTCCATTGAGCGTCGTCTTCACAAATGTCTATGAGGACTTGGTCCAACCTTTGATCAAAGTTGACCCTTCTAGTGTAAGGGTATTCATCTCCTTGCATCATGGGCAAGTTGAATGCCAACCTTACATTTTCTGGACTAAAATCTAAGCATTTTCCCCGAACCATTGTAAGCCAATTCTTTGGGTCCGGGTTCACACTTTGATCATGGTTCTTGGTGATCCATGCATTGGCATAGAACTCTTGAACCATTAAGATTCCGACTTGTTGAATGGGGTTGGTAAGAACTTCCCAACCTCTTCTTCGGATCTCATGTCGGAACTCCGGATATTCACTCTTTTTGAGTTTGAAAGGGACCTCGGTGATTACCTTCTTCATGGCCACATTGGTGAATGGGTGAAGAAGAGAGAGTGGTGGGGTAGGTGGGGATCCTGTGGGGTCCACAAATCCTAAGGTGTCAAGGATAATTCATCCTTGCACCAAGTGACGAGCAAAATTGCTCTTTCTGCCAATCCTAGCGTTAAACGCCGGGCTGGTGCCCATTTCTGGTGTTTAACGCCAGCTTCTTGCCCTTTCCTGGCGTTTAACGCCCAGTCTAGTTAAACACCCATTTGCTGCCCTTACTGGCGTTTAAACGCCAGCAAGGTTTTCCTCCAGGGTGTGCTGTTTTTCTTTCTGTTTTTCATTCTGTTTTTGCTTTTTCAATTGATTTTGTGATTTTTCATGATCATCAACCTACAGAAAACATAAAATAACAAAGGAAAATGGATAAATATAACATTGGGTTGCCTCCCAACAAGCGCTTCTTTAATGTCAGTAGCTTGGCAGTGGGCTCTCATGGAGCCTTACAGATACTCAGAGCAATGTTGGAACCTTCCAACACCAAACTTAGAGTTTGAATGTGGGGGTTCAACACCAAACTTAGAAGTTGGTTGTGGCCCCCCATCACCAAACTTAGAGTTTGACTGTGGGGGCTCTGTTTGACTCTGTTTTGAGAGAAGCTCTTCATGCTTCCTCTCCATGGTAATAGAGGGATATCCTTGAGCCTTAAACACAAAGGATTCTTCATTCACTTGAATGATCAATTCTCCTCTGTCAACATCAATCACAGCCTTTGCTGTGGCTAGGAAGGGTCTGCCAAGGATGATGGATTCATCCATGCACTTCCTAGTCTCTAGGACTATGAAATCAGCAGGGATGTAATGGTCTTCAACTTTCACCAAAACATCCTCTACAAGTCCATAAGCTTGTTTTCTTGAATTGTCTGCCATCTCTAGTGAGATTCTTACAGTTTGTACCTCAAAGATCCCTAGCTTCTCCATTACAGAGAGAGCGTTGAGGTTTATACTTGACCCTAAGTCACACAGAGCCTTCTCAAAGGTCATGGTGCCTATGGTACAAGGTAATGAAAACTTCCCAGGATCCTGTCTCTTTTGAGGTAATCTCTGCCTAGTCAAGTCATCCAGTTCTTTGGTGAGCAAAGGGGGTTCATCCTCCCAAGTCTCATTACCAAATAACTTGTCATTTAGCTTCATGATTGCTCCAAGGTACTTAGCAACTTGCTCTTCAGTGACATCTTCATCTTCTTCAGAGGAAGAATACTCATCAGAGCTCATAAATGGCAGAAGTAAATCCAATGGAATCTCTATGGTCTCATTATGAGCCTCAGATTCCCATAGTTCCTCATTAGGGAACTCATTGGAGACCAGTGGACGTCCATTGAGGTCCTCCTCAGTGGCGATCACTGCCTCTTCCTCCTTTTCAAATTCGGCCATCTGGGTCATGTTAATGGCCTTGCATTCTCCTTTTGGATTCTCTTCTGTATTGCTTGGAAGAGTACTAGGAGGGAGTTCAGTAACTTTCTTACTCTGCTGACCCACTTGTGCCTCCAAATTCCTATTGAAGGATCTTGTTTCAGTCATGAAACTTTGAGTGGTTTTGATTAGATCAGAGACCATGGTTGCTAAGTCAGAGTGGCTCTACTTAGAATTCTCTGTCTGTTGCTGAGAAGATGATGGAAAAGGCTTGCCATTGCTAAACCTATTTCTTCCACCATTATTGTTGTTGAAACCTTGTTGAGGTCTCTGTTGATCCTTCCATGAGATATTTGGATGATTTCTCCATGAAGGATTATAGGTGTTTCCATAGGGTTCTCCCATGTAATTCACCTCTTCTATTGAAGGGTTTTCAGGATCATAAGCTTCTTCTTCAGATGAAGCATCCTTAGTACTGCCTGGTGCAGCTTGCATTCCAGACAGACTTTGAGAAATCAAATTGACTTGCTGAGTCAATATTTTGTTCTGAGCCAATATGGCATTCAGAGTATCAATCTCAAGAACTCCTTTCTTCTGATTCGTCCCATTGTTCACAGGATTCCTTTCAGAAGTGTACATGAATTGGTTATTTGCAACCATTTCAATGAGCTCTTGAACTTCTGCAGGCGTCTTCTTCAGATGAAGAGATCCTCCAGCAGAGCTATCCAATGACATCTTGGACAGTACAGATAGACCATCATAGAAGATACCTATGATGCTCCATTCAGAAAGCATGTCAGAGGGACACTTTCTGATCAATTGTTTGTATCTTTTCCAAGCTTCATAGAGGGATTCACCTTCCTTCTGTCTGAAAGTTTGGACTTCCACTCTAAGCTTACTCAATTTTTGAGGTGGAAAGAACTTTGCCAAGAAGGCATTGACTAGCTTTTCCCAAGAGTTCAGGCTTTCTTTAGGTTGTGAGTCCAACCATATCCTAGCTCTGTCTCTTACAGCAAAAGGGAATAGCATAAGTCTGTAGACCTCAGGGTCAACCCCATTAGTCTTGACAATGTCACAGATTTGCAAGAATTCAGCTTAAAACTGATGAGGATCTTCTAATGGAAGTCCATGGAACTTGCAATTCTGTTGCATTAGAGAAACTAATTGAGGCTTAAGCTCAAAGTTGTTTGCCCCAATGGCAGGGATAGAGATGCTTCTCCCATAAAAGTCGGGAGTAGGTGCAGTAAAGTCACCCAGCACCTTCCTTGCATTGTTGGCATTGTTGTTGTTTTCGGCTGCCATGTCTTCTTCCTTGAAGATTTCTGTTAGGTCCTCTGCAGAGAGTTGTGCCTTAGCTTCTCTTAGCTTTCGCTTCAAGGTCCTTTCAGGTTCAGGGTCAACCTCAACAAGAATGCTTTTGTCTTTGCTCCTGCTCATATGAAAGAGAAGAGAACAAGAAAATATGGAATCCTCTATGTCACAGTATAGAGATTCCTTGAGGTGTCAGAGGAAAAGTAAAATTGAAGGAGAAGGTAGAAGAATTCGAACTTATCAAGAAAGATGGAGTTCGAATTGTGCATTGAGGAGGAGTGTTAGTCCATAAATAGAAGGATATGAGAAGAGGGGAAGAAATTTTTGAAAATAAATTAAAAAGATTTTAAAAACATTTTGAAAAATACTAATTGATTTTCGAAAACTAAGAGTGGAAAAGAAATCAAGTGATTTTTAAAAAGATTTTGAAATTAGAAATCAAAAAGATATAATTGAAAACTATTTTGAAAAAGATGTGATTAAGAAGATATGATTGAAAAGTTATGGTTTTAAAAATATGTGATTGAGAAGATATGATTTGAAAAATAATTTAAAAGGATTTGATTTTGAAAAATTAATGACTTGGCTACCAAGAAAAGATATGATTCAATCATTAAACCTTTCTCAACAGAAAAGGCAACATACTTGGAATGTTGAATCAAATCATTAATTGTTAGCAAGTATCTTTGAAAAAGAAAGAAATTGATTTTGAAAATATATGATTGAAAAGATATGATTTGAAAAAGATTTGATTTTGAAAAAAAAATGGTAACTTGAAAAAAATTTGAGTTAAAAACAAAATCTTCCCTCTGGTGCCATCCTGGCGTTTAACGCCCAAAACACTACCCTTTTGGGAGTTAAACGCCCAGCCAGGCACCCTGGCTGGCGTTTAAACGCCAGTTTTCCTTCCTCACTGGGTGTTTTGAACGCCCATCCTTTTTCTGTGTAATTCCTCTGCTGAATGTTCTGAATCTTCAATTCTCTGTATTATTGACTTGAAAAGACACAAATTAAAAATTTTTTGGATTTTTAATAATGAGAAATAATCAAAATGAAACTAAGATCAAATAAACAATGCATGCAAGACACCAAACTTAGAAGTTTGTATACTATTGACACTAACAAAATGAGAATGCATATGGGACACAACAAAACACTAAAGACATGAGAATTTAAATATCAGAATAAGGAAATCATCAAGAACAACTTGAAGATCAATGAAGACACATGAATGAACTTAAAAAAAATGCAAGAAGAATAGAAACATGCAATTGACACCAAACTTAAAATGAGACACTAGACTCAACAAGAAACATAAAAATATTTATGGCTTTTATGATTTTGTAATTTTTTTTGGATTTTTCGAAAATTGAGTGAAAAAGAAAATAAGGATATCAAAATTCTTAATGAGAATTCCAGGAATCATGCAATGTTAGTCTAAAGCTTCAGTCTAAAGAAATTAGACATGGCTAGCCAAGCTTCAGCAAGACATTACATTCAAGAGCTAAACTGATGAGAATCAATCAGCTTTTCGTGATGATAAGAACATCACTTTGAAACACTAGAATTCATTCTTAAGAACTCTGAAGAAAAATACCTAATCTAAGCAACAAGATGAACCGTCAATTGTCCAAACTCAAACAATCCCCGGCAACGGCGCCAAAAACTTGGTGCACGAAATTGTGATCATCAATGGCACCATCAACATGGTACGCTCAATTGCAATCTTAACTCTTTATCACAACTTCGCACAACTAACCAGAAAGTGCACTGGGTCGTCCAAGTAATAAACCTTACGCGAGTAAGGGTCGATCCCACGGAGATTGTTGGTATGAAGCAAGCTATGGTCACCTTGTAAATCTCAGTCAGGCGGATTCAAATGGTTATGGATGATTTATGAATAAAGCATAAAATAAGGATAGAGATACTTATGTAATTCATTGGTGAGAACTTCAGATAAGCGTTTGGAGATGCTTTGTCCCTTCTGTCTCTCTGCTTTCCTACTGTCTTCATCCAATCTTTCTTACTTCTTTCCATGGCAAGCTGTATGTTGGGCATCACCGTTGTCACTGGCTACAGTCCTGTCCTCTCAGTGAAAATTTTCAACGCGCTCTGTCACAGTACGGCTAATCATCTGTCGGTTCTCAATCAGGTTGGAATAGAATCCAGTGATTCTTTTGCGTCTGTCACTAACCCCCAGCCTTCAGGAGTTTGAAGCTCGTCACAGTCATTCAATCCTTGAATCCTATTTAGAATACCACAGACAAGGTTTAGACCTTCCGGATTCTCTTGAATGCCGCCATCAATTCTAGCTTATACCACGAAGATTCTGCTTAAGGAATCCAAGAGATAAACATTCAAGCCTTGTTTGCTTGTAGAACGGGAGTGGTTGTCAGGCACGCGTTCATAAGTGAGAATGATGATGAGCGTCACATAATCATCACATTCATCATGTTCTTGGGTGTGAATGAATATCTTAGAACAAGAATAAGCTGAATTGAATAGAAGGACAATAGTAATTGCATTAATACTCGAGGTACAGCAGAGCTCCACACCTTAATCTATGGTGTGTAGAAACTCCACCGTTGAGAATACATAAGAACAAGGTTCAGGCATGGTCGTGAGGCCACCCCCCAAAACGTGATCTAAGATAGCATAAAACTCTCCAAGATAGCTACTAAGATAAAAATACAATAGCAAAAGGTCCTATTTGTAGAGAACTAATAGCCTAGGGTTTACAGAAACGAGTAAATGACATAAAAATCCACTTCCGGGCCCACTTGGTGTGTGCTTGGGCTGAGCATTGAAGCTTTCATGTGTAGAGACTTTTCTTGGAGTTAAATGCCAGATTTTGTGCCAGTTTGGGAGTTTAACTCCCATTCTTGTGCCAGTTCTGGCGTTTAACGCCGGGCAGTTTTGAGCTGATTTGGAACGCTGGTTTGGGCCATCAAATCTCGAGAAAAGTGTATACTATTATACATTGCTGGAAAGCCCAGGATGTCTAATTTCCAACGCAGTTGAGAGAGCGCCAATTGGGCTTCTGTAGCTCCAGAAAATCCACTTCAAGTGCAGGGAGGTCAGAATCCAACAGCATCTGTAGTCCTTTTCAGCCTCTGAATCAGATTTTTGCTCAGGTCCCTCAATTTCAGCCAGAAAATACCTGAAATCACAGAAAAACACACAAACTCATATTAAAGTCCAGAAAAGTGAATTTTAACTGAAAACTAATAAAAATATAATAAAAACTAACTAAAACTTACTAAAAATATACTAAAAACAATGCCAAAAAGCGTATAAATTATCCGCTCATGATAACTTCACCACTAACATTGCAAGCTTGTTCCCTTTCCACGTTAGTGGTCACGTTAGTGATACTAACGTGGTTCTTCCATGCTTCCTTTGTCCTGAAATCAAACAAACAAGGTGCATCAAAGCTTTATTCCAGGTCATGAGATCTTGCATTATATAAATTGGCCTTCAATTCATGCATTATTCTCATGAAATCATGTAAAGTTCACAATGTTTGCTTAAATCAAGATGTAAGTGTATATTCATCCAAAACTTGCTTATTTCCTAATAAAATGCATGAAACTACCTAAAAACAGTAAAGAAAAGGCTAGTGAAACTGGCCAAGATGCCCTTGCATCAGCTTCACCCATTCACTAAATATATCTAGAGGACATCCTCTAATTAGTGCCTTATACCTCTCCCAAGCTTCATACAGTGACTCTCCTTCAAATTTTCTGAATGTTTGCACATCAGTCCTAAGTTTGATGATTCTTTGAGGGGGTAGAACTTGGCCAAGAATTTGCTAACCAAGTCATCCCAATTTGTGATGCTCTCCTTTGGGAAGGTCTCCAACCACTGAGTAGCTTTGTCCCTTAGAGAGAAAGGAAACAGCAATAGCTTGTAGATATCTGGGTGTACTCCGTTAGTTTTGACAGTGTCACATATCCTTAGGAAGATGAATAAGTGTTGATTTGGGTCCTCCGAAGCACTTCCTCCATACTGGCAATCATTCTGAACCAGAGTAATGAGCTTAGGTTTAAGCTCAAAGTTGTTGGCATTTACATTGGGAATAAGAATTCTACTCCCACAGTTCCTAAGATCAGGGATAGTATAGGAGGCTAACACCCTCCTGGCAGGTTGGGCATGGTTGTTAGCCACCCCTTCCTCATGTATCTCATCCTCTATGACTTGGTCCAAGTCCTCCTCTGAGTCTTCTTCACCAACAATTCTCTTCCCCGTAGCTTCTCTTCTCAGTCTCAAGAAAGTTCTCTCTGGCTCAGAATCGAAGGAAGTTGATGTTGCCTGTCTCCCTCCTGGCATACACAACACAAAAATAGACCAAAAGCAAAATGATCACTCTATTGCTAGAGTGATGTCAAAGTTAGCTGAGACAAAGTGTCAAACGGTTAGTGTGCTTTAAAGAAAACAAAAGAAAAATGCTTAATCTAGACTATCACCCACTTAATCATTGTCAATCTGAATCAATCCCTGGCAACGGTGCCAAGAACTTGATGCGTGGGAATTTGCACAACACAAAACCTTTTGGCAAGTATACCGAATCGTCAAGTAATAACTCACTTTTGAGTGAGGTCGATCCCACAGGGATTGATGGATTAAGCAACTTTAGTTAGGTGATTTATCTATTCAAGCTAATAGTTGATGATTTGAGTGAAATTGAGTTAACGAAATGTAAATTGCTAGAAATTCAAGTGCTAAAAGTAAATTGCGGAAAGTAAATGGCAGAAACTTAAATGGCAAGAAACTAAAAGAGCTGAAACTTAAATAGCAAGAAAGTAAAGGCAAGAATGTAAATGGCGATGAAAAGTAAATTGCATGAAATGTAAATGGGCTTCGGGTGCTGGGAATCAAAGAAAGCAAGAAAATCAAAGCAATTAAAATGAAGAATAATAATGAGAGAGATTCATTAGGGATTGGAGATATCATAATCCATCATGAATCAATGGGTCTCAACTTCATTCTCAATCATATGAAGTAGATCTATGGCAGATTGTAATTAATTGAGTCTCAATTCCTTGGCAACCCAATTTCTCTTAATACAATCAATTTGCCAAATCCTTGATCTAATTGTCATGAGAAAAGGTTAAGTGCAATTTTCTTATCCATGAGCCACACAAGTTCTCAAGATCTCAATTCAAACCCAGAATTTATTGATCATGAGAGTTGTGAGAGAAAGAGCTTCAAACTAATTTCTATGGTTCCCCTTTCGAGGCTCACATAGAAATTCAATGGATCTAAACCCCCTTCCGAAGTGAATAGATCAATTAAACATGGAAGTTATCTCTTAGCTACAATAAGCGGATTGAGATGAAGGAGAATTTCATTCATTCATTTGAATTACAATAGAGCTCCTCCCCCTAATGATGTGGGGTTTAGTTCATCATTGCTCAGAAAATTCAATGAGAAAAGAAAGGTACATGAGAGTAAAACTAAGTATAAAAAGAAGAAAATGATTCAGGATTTCCCAATTAGGGTCCCCTACTTCCCAGCCTATTTTTGAGTTTAAAAACTCTCCTATATATACACTCTTTAGAACAATCTTCAAGTACTTAGATGTGGGCTTTGGCCTTAGTTGAAGCAAGTTAGGAAAGGCTCTTTCTGAAGTTAGCCCTGGCGTTAACTCACTAACGTTCTCATACTTGCATGAGGCACCTTGGAAATGACGTTGGCACTGGCGTTAACAGCCCTGTTAACGTTATAAGTCTTCTTTCAACTGGCATTAACACTACTGTAAGAACTGCAACTAATCAATCGGTTAATTAAGTGATTATAATGCCCAAATTAGATTCTGAAAAGTTAGAAAGAGAATTTGAGGATTTAATGGTGATTTTTGGACTCGGTAGGTCTTTCTGAGTCAGAAAATATATTTTCTATGAAAAACTGTGTAGAACTACGAACTGGCAGTTGAACCGGTTGAACCAGTTCAAGTCTGCCCGGTACTGCGCAAGAAAAAGTGAAAACAACCAAAAACATTAGAAAAATATTAGAAATGGAAAATCGGAGGTTAATTTTAAAGGTTTGACACGAAGTTGAGCCAAACGGGCTAAAAACGCTAATGGGTTAGACCGGGCCCAAGTTGGGCCCAATCCCAACATATATAAGGGCTCATTAATGAACCCTTACCCTCTCACAAACACACACACATCAAAAATTGAAAGAGGGAGAGGAGAAGATATTGAGCACGGTTCATCATCATCTTCTCAAGCTTTTATCTTGAGCTACAGAGCTCCGATCGCCGCACCGTTTGTAGCTACGCGTTCCTTGTGAAAAGCTCTACAAAACCCATATAAGAAACTGGTAAGAAAAGTTCGAATCTCTTTTAGTTATTCTCCTCAAAATGTCAAAAATTTAGGGTTTTGATTAAGTGAGATTTTGGATGTTTAGGTTCATTCTAATCTTTGCTTAGCATTGAGTTTTGGCTACCAAAACTGTTGAACAAGGTAAGAGACTTTGAACTCTTGTGAGATTTTGATTTATGATGAGCCCTAGGTTGATTTGTGATGGTTTATGCATATATAGTTTGATTATTGTGAGTTTGGAGCTTGTTGGTGATTGTTGGAAGCTTAGATTGTGTTGGAAAGCTTGTTGGTGATCATTGTGGTGCTCATTTTGGGTTAAGGACATTTTTGGGAATTGGCCAAGGTATGGTTTCAGTTTCCTCTATGTAGTATATAATATTCATGGACACTTAGGCTTGTGACCCATAGGATAGGTTTGGATTTGAATGGTTAATGAGTTGTTGAATGTTGTTGTATAATGATTTATGATGAATTGATGATTATTGAGTTTCATTTTGATGATTGGTAATGATATGATGAGGAGGAATGATTTGTGAAGTTGAGAAGTGAATTGTGTTGATAAATGTGATATTTATGTTGATGAATTGGTAATGTAGTTGGAAAGATGTTAATAAGGTTTGATTATAATGTGATATATTGATGTTGAGATTGAGAATGAGGAAAGGTGAAGTAAAATGTGGTAAGCTTGGTGTAATATGACATAGAGGGTTGATTTTGATGAGAATTGGAGTTTGGAATAGTTGGTATGGTTTTGGTTGTGTTTTACAAGAATTTGTGGAAATTGTGATTTTGGATAAAAGTTGGTTTTTGGTAAATTTTGTCTGATCATAACTTTTGCCGCGGCTTTTAAAATTGGTCAAAATTTGTTTAGAATTAAAGTTCATTGAAAACCCTTTAAACTGATATAAAGTTTGCAAAATTTGGAATTTTGTAGAGGGAGTTATGATCATTCAAAGTTGGTGTTAAAAATCTGAAATTCTGCAAAGTTGGAGAATTTTGTGATTTCTGATATGTGCGCACGCACAGCCGTGTGCCCACGCACACCTCTGTGAAAATTTCAACCTGTGTGCACGCACAGACCTGTGCGTACGCACACGCAGAGGCAGGCAATCTATTCGCAGCACTAGCACAGCTTGTGCGCGCACAAACCAATGGGAAATTGCAACCTGTGCGCACACACACGTTGGGAAGGCCAATCTGTTAAGGGTGCTACAACAGCTTGTGCGAGCTAAACAGAATTGTAAAATTTTTTACCTATGCGTACACACACCTTTATGCGTACGCACACGTTTTAAAACTCTCCAGAGCCTGTGCGCACACGCACAGGCCCTGTTTCTCAAATTTTTCTTTGTTTTCAACTATTCTACCTTCCCAACAAGGTTGTAAGCTGATGAGCGGATTATTTATACACTTTTTGGCATTGTTTTTAGGTAGTTTTTAGTATGATTTAGTTAGTTTTTAGTATATAATTATTAGTTTTTATGAAAAAATCACGTTTCTGGACTTTACTATGAGTTTGTGTGTTTTTTTGTGATTTCATGTATTTTTTGGCTGAAATTGAGGGACCTGAGCAAAAATCTGATCCAGAGGCTGAAAAATGACTGCAGATGCTGTTGGATTCTGACCTCTCTGAACTAGAAATGGATTTTATGAAGCTACAGAAGCCCAATTGACGCGCTCTCAATTTCGTTGGAAAGTAGACATCTGGAGCTTTTCAGCAATGTTTAATAGTTTATACTTTGCCCGAGATTTGATGGCCCAAACTGGCGTTCCAAGTCAGCATAAAAATTCTGGCGTAAAACGCCCAAACTGGCACCAGAATTGGAGTTAAACACCCAAACTGGCACCAAAGCTGGCGTTTAACTCCAGAAACAGCCTAAGCACGAAAAAGCTTCAATGCTCAGCCTAAGCACACACCAAGTGGGCCCCGGAAGTGGATTTCTGCATCATTTACTTATTTCTGTAAATCCTAGGTTACTAGTTCTCTATAAATATGACCTTTTACTATTGTATTTTTCATCTTGTTGATCATCTGTGATCTTTTGATCATATTTGATCTTGGGATTAGGTCTTTGAACCCTTTTCTATTGTTTCATGCTATTTGGGAGGCATGGCTGGTGCACGAAATTGCAATCACACTTTTGCAACTCCGCACAACTAACCAACAAGTGCACTGGGTCGTCCAAGTAATACCTTACGTGAGTAAGGGTCGATCCCACGGAGATTGTCGGCTTGAAGCAAGCTATGGTTATCTTGTAACTCTTAGTCAGGATATCAATAATTATCAGGTTTAATTATGAAAAGTAAAAGAACATAAAATAAGTACTTGTTTTGCAGTAATGGAGAACATGTTGAGGTTTTGGAGATGCTCTATCTTCTGAATCTCTGCTTTCCTCCTGTCTTCTTCTTCATGCACGCAAGGCTCCTTCCATGGCAAGCTGTATGTAGGGTTTCACCGTTGTCAATGGCTACCTCCCATCCTCTCAGTGAAAATGTTCAACGCACTCTGTCACAGCACGGCTAATCATCTGTCGGTTCTCAATCAGGTTGGAATAGAATCCAGTGATTCTTTTGCGTCTGTCACTAACGCCCAACCTTCAGGAGTTTGAAGCTCGTCACAGTCATTCAATCATTGAATCCTACTCAGAATACCACAGACATGGTTTAGACCTTCCGGATTCTCTTGAATGCCGCCATTAATTCTAGCTTATACCACGAAGATTCTGATTAAAGAATCCAAGAGATATCTACTCAATCTAAGGTAGAACGGAGGTGGTTTTCAGGCACACGTTCATATGTGAGAATGATGATGAGTGTCACGGATCATCACATTCATCAAGTTTAGGAGCAAGTGATATCTTAGAATAGAAGCAAGCGTGATTGAATGAAAAACAGTAGTAATTGCATTAATCCATCAAGACACAGCAGAGCTCCTCACCCCCAACCATGAGGTTTAGAGACTCATGCCGTAGAAGATACAATGAGAAATGTGTAAAGTGTCATGAGGTCAAGATACAATATCAAAAGATCCTATTAATAGTGAACTAGTAACCTAGGGTATATAGAAATGAGTAAATGACGTAAAAATCTACTTCCGGGGTCCACTTAGTGTGTGCTTGGGCTGAGCATTGAAGCTTTTATGTGTAGAGACTTTTTCTGGAGTTAAACGGCAGCTTTTATGCCAGTTTGGGCGTTTAACTCCAATTTTTGTGCCAGTTCCGGCGTTAAACGCCGGGAATTCTGAAGCTGATTTGCAATGCCGGTTTGGGCCATCAAATCTCGGGCAAAGTATGGACTATTATACATTGCCGGAAAGCCCAGAATGTTTACTTTCCAACGCAATTGAGAGCGCGCCAATTGGGCTTCTGTAGCTGCGGAAAATCCACTTCGAGTGCAGGGAGGTCAGAATCTAACAGCATCTGCAGTCCTTTTCAGCCTCTAAATCAGATTTTTGCTCAGGTCTCTCAATTTCAGTCAGAAAATACCTGAAATCACAGAAAAACACACAAACTCATAGTAAAGCCCAGAAAAGTGAATTTTAACTAAAAATTAATAAAAATGTAATAAAAACTAACTAAAATATACTAAAAACATACTAAAAACAATGCCAAAAAGCATATAAATTATCCGCTCATCACAATACCAAACTTAAATTGTTGCTTGTCCCCAAGCAACTGAAAATCAAAATAGAATAAAAAGTAGAGAACATACTATAGACTCCAAAATATCAATGAAACTTAGCTCCAATTAGATAAGCGGGACTAGTAGCTTTTTGCCTCTGAACAGTTTTGGCATCTCACTTTATCCTTTGAAGTTTAGAATGATTGGCATCTATAGGAACTTAGAATTCAGATAGTGTTATTGATTCTCCTAGTTAAGTATGATGATTTTTGAACATAGCTACTTTATGAGTCTTGGCTGTGGCCCAAAGCACTCTGTCTTCCAGTATTACCATCGGATACATACATGCCATAGATACATAACTGGGTGAACCTTTTTAGGTTGTGACTCAGCTTTGCTAGAGTCCCCAATTAGAGGTGTCTAGGGTTCTTAAGCACACTCTTTTTGCCTTGGATCACTTTTTATATTTATTTATTTTTTTTATTTTTTTTTTGAATTCACTTCTTTTTCTTGCTTCAAGAATCAATTTGATGATTTTTCAGATCCTCAATAACATTTCTCCTTTTCCATCATTCTTTCAAGAGCCAACAAGTTTAACATTCTTTAATCAACAAATTCAAAAGACATATGCACTGTTCAAGCATTCATTCAGAAAACAAAAAGTATTGTCACCACATCAAACTAATTCAACTAGTTTCAGAGATAAATTCGAAATCCTGTACTTCTTGTTCTTTTGTAATAAAAACATTTTTCATTTAAGAAAGGTGATGGATTCATGTAATAAGACACAAACATAGATAAACATAAGCATAAAGATTTGAAAAATAGAAAATAAAGAACAAGGAGATTAAAGAACGGGTCCACCTTAGTGATGGCGGCTTGTTCTTCCTCTTGAAGATCTTATGGAGTGCTTGAGCTCCTCAATGTCTCTTCCTTGCCTTTGTTGCTCATATCTCATGATTCTTTGATCTTCTTTAATTTCATGGAGGAGGATGGAATGTTCTTGGTGCTCCACCCTTAGTTGTCCCATGTTGGAACTCAATTCTCCTAGGGAGGTGTTGATTTGCTCCCAATAGTTTTGTGGAGGAAAGTGCATCCCTTGAGGCATCTCAGGGATTTCATGATGAGGAATTTGCTCAAGCTCTTGTTTGCTCCATCCTTTTCTTAGTGATGAGCTTTTAAGATGAATCTCTCCATCTCCCATGACTCGGAGGTGAAAGCTTTTGCCTTCCCTTTCCTCTTTCTAGAGGTTTCTCCGGCCTTAGATGCCATAAATGGTTATGAAAAAACAAAAAGCAATGCTTTTACCACACCAAACTTAGAAGGTTTGCTCGTCCTCGAGCAAAAGAATAAAGAAAAGAGTAGAAGAAGAAGAAAATAGAGGAGATGGAGAAGTAGTGTGTATGATGTATGAAAATGAGGGGGTGAAGATGGGTTTATATAGGGGTGGAGAGAGGGGTAGGGTAGGTGGGGTTTTATGAAGGATGGATGTGAGTGGTGAAGAGAATGGTGGGATTTAATAGGTGAGGGATTTTTGGGGAAGAGGTATTGAGGTGATTGGTGAATGGGTGAAGAAGAGAGAGAGTGGTGGGGTAGGTGGGGATCCTGTGGGGTCCACAGATCCTGAGGTATCAAGGATAATTCATCCATGCACCAAGTAGCGAGCAAAAATGCTCCTTCTGCCAATCCTGGCGTTAAACGCCGGGCTGTTGCCCATTTCTGGCGTTTAACGCCAGCTTCTTGCCCATTCCTGGCGTTAAACGCCAGTCTGGTGCCCCTTTCTGGCGTTAAACGCCCAGAATGGTGCCAGACTGGGCGTTAAATGCCCATTTGCTGTCTTCACTGGCGTTTAAACACCAGCAAATTTTCCTCCAGGGTGTGCTATTTTTCTTTCTATTTTTCATTCTATTTTTGCTTTTTCAATTGATTTTGTGACTTCTCATGATCATCAACCTACAGAAAACATAAATTAAAGGAAAATAGATAAATATAACATTGGGTTGCCTCCCAACAAGCGCTTCTTTAATGTCAGTAGCTTGACAGTGGGCTCTCAGGGAGCCTCACAGATACTCTGAGCCATGTTGGAACCTCCCAACAACAAACTTAGAGTTTGAATGTGGGGGTTCAACACCAAACTTAGAAGTTGGTTGTGGCCTCCCAACACCAAACTTAGAGTTTGACTGTGGGGGCTCTGTTTGACTCTGTTTTGAGAGAAGCTCTTTATGCTTCCTCTCTATCGTTACAGAAGGAGAACCTTGAGTCTTATAGTTTGCACTGTCTGCAAGCCACGGAGCTTCCTAAATAGCAAACAATTGCTCATCCGGAAAGGTTTCAGAGATCTCAATAGGAGGGAGGGATGCTCCTGCTACTGGTTCTATCCGGGACAGGTGATCAGCTACTTGATTCTCTGTCTCTTTTCTGTCTCTTATTTCTATATCAAACTCTTGCTGAAGCAACACCCATCTTATGAGCCTGGGTTTTGAATCCTGCTTTGTGAGTAGATATTTAAGAGCAGCATAGTCAGTGTACACAATCACTTTTGATCCTACTAAATAAGATCTGAACTTGTCAATGGCATAAACCACTGCAAGTAACTCCTTTTCTGTGGTTGTGTAGCTCTTCTATGCATCATTTAGAATACGGCTGCCATAATAAATGACGTACAGAAGCTTGTTATGCCTTTGTCCCGATACTGCACCAATGGCATGGTCACTGGCATCACACATTAGTTTGAATGGCAGTGTCCAGTCTGGTGCAGAGATAACTGGTGCTGTGACCAGCTTAGTCTTCAGAAGGTCAAACGCCTGCAGACACTCCTTATCAAAGATAAATGGCATGTCTGCAGCTTGCAGATTACTCAGAGGTTTTGCAGTTTTTGAAAAATCCTTTATAAACCTTCTGTAGAATCCTGCATGCCCCAGAAAGCTTCTGATTGCCTTAACATTGGTAGGTGGTGGTAATTTTTCAATTACTTCAACTTTAACTTGATCCACCTCTATTCCCTTATTTGAAATTTTATGCCCAAGGACAATCCCTTCAGTCACCATAAAGTGACATTTTTCCCAGTTTAAAACTAGGTTGGTCTCTTGGCATCTTTTCAGAACAAGTGCTGGATGGTTAAGGCAGGAGCTGAATGTGTCTCCAAATACTGAAAAGTCATTCATGAAGACTTCCAGAAATTTCTCTACCATATCTGAGAAGATAGAGAGCATGCACCTCTGAAAGGTTGCAGGTGCATTGCACAGACCAAAAGGCATCCTTCTGTAGGCAAATACTCCAGAAGGACATGTAAATACTGTTTTCTCTTGGTCCTGAGGATCTACTGCAATTTAGTTGTAACCTGAATAGCCATCCAAAAAGCAGTAATATTCATGACCTTCCAGTCTCTCTAGCATCTGGTCTATGAATGGCAAAGGAAAATGATCCTTCCTGTGGCTGTATTGAGCCTTCTGTAGTCAATACACATACGCCACCCTGTAACTGTTCTTGTAGGAACCAGTTCATTCTTTTCATTATGAACCACTATCATGCCTCCCTTCTTAGGGACAACGTGGACAGGGCTCACCCAGGGGCTATCAGAAATAGGATAAATAATCCCAGCCTCTAGTAACTTAGTGACCTCTTTCTGCACCACCTCCTTCATGGCTGGATTTAGCCGCCTTTGTGGTTGAACCACTGGCTTAGCATCATCCTCCAATAGGATCTTGTGCATGCATCTTGCTGGGCTAATGCCCTTAAGATCACTTATGGACCACCCAAGAGCTGTCTTGTGTGTCCTTAGCACTTGAATTAGTGCTTCCTCTTCCTGTGGATTTAAAGCAGAGCTTATGATCACTGAAAAAGTGTCACCTTCTCCCAGAAATGCATATTTCAGGGATGGTGGTAGTGGTTTGAGCTCGGGTTTAGGAGGCTTATCTTCTTCCTGAGGAATTTTTAGAATTTTTTTATTTCCTTTAGTTCCTCCAGATCAGGCTGAACATCTTTAAAGATGTCCTCTAGCTCTGATTCGAGGATTTCAGTCATATTGACCTCCTCCACCAAAGAGTCAATAATATCAGCGCTCATGCAGTCATTTGATGTGTCTAGATGCTGCATAGCTTTGACAACATTCAACTTGAACTCATCCTCATTGACTCTCAGGGTTAATTCCCCTTTTTGGACGTCAATGAGGGTTCGTCCAGTTGCTAGGAAAGGTCTTCCTAGAATGAGAGTTGCACTCTTGTACTCCTCTATTTCCAGCACTACAAAGTCAGTGGGAAAGGCAAATGGCCCAACCTTGACAATCATGTCCTCAATTATGCCTGATGGATATTTAATGGAGCCATCAGCAAGTTGGAGGCATATTCGGGTTGGTTTGACTTCTTCAGTCAAGCCAAGCTTTCTGACAGTGGATGCAGGTATTAGGTTGATACTTGCCCTAAGATCACATAGAGCTTTCTTGGTACAAGTACTCTCTAATGTGCATGGTATCATAAAGCTTCCAGGGTCTTTAAGCTTCTCTGGTAAGCTTTTTAAAATGACTGCACTGCATTCTTCAGTGAGAAAAACTTTTTCAGTTTCTCTCCAATCCTTCTTATGACCTAAGATTTCTTTCATGAACTTAGCATAAGAAGGTATTTGCTCAAGTGCCTCTGCAAACGGAATCTTTATTTCAAGAGTCCTTAGATAGTCTGCAAAGCGGGCAAATTGTTTATCCTGTTCCGCTTGGCGGAGTTTCTGAGGATAAGGCATCTTGGCTTTTTATTCTTCAACCTTAGTTGCTGCAGGTTTATTCCTTACAGAGGTGGCTGGAGAAGCCTTTTTAGAGGGGTTACTATCAGCACTCTCAGGTGTCTAATTTCTCATTGGCGTTTGAGCGCCAGGACTGGGTGAGAAATGGGCGTTTAACGCCAACTTTTCCCCCCTTTCTGGCGTTTGAACGCCAGGAGTATTCCTCTCTAGGCTCTTACTGTCCTCAGAGGGATTTTGGGCAGTGGTTTGGTTATCCTCTGTCAGTTGTTCCTTTCTTGGCTTTTTGCTACTTTGAGCAGTGTTATTCAATGTCTTCCTACTCCTTAGTTGAACTGCTTGGCATTCTTCTGTTATCTGTTTAGATAACTGCTGTTTTGTCTGATTCAACTGTGATTCTATATTCTTGTTAGCAATTTTGGTTTCTTGGAGCATCTCTTTAAATTCTGCTAACTGTTTTGTCATCAGGAGTAATTGCTGATTAAGCTCAACAATCTATTCTTGAAGATTAGGATCAGTAGTTACTGCCATAACTTCTTCTTTTGTAGAGGACTCACTGCTTGAGTATAGATGTTGATTTCTAGCAACAGTATCTATGAGCTCTTGAGCCTCTTCAATCATCTTCCTCATATGTATAGATCCACCAGCTGAGTGGTCTAGAGACATCTGAGCTTTTTTTGTAAGCCCATAGTAGAAGATGTCTAACTGTACCCACTCTGAAAATATTTCAGAGGGGCATTTTCTTAGCATACCTCTGTACCTCTCCCAGACATTATAAAGAGATTCATTATCCTCTTGTTTAAAGCCTTGGATGTCCAGCCTTAGCTGTGTCATCCTTTTTGGAGGGTAAAATTGATTCAGGAATTTGTCTAATAACTGTCTCCATGTTTTTATGCTTGCTGTGGGTTGGTTATTCAACCACCTCTTAGCTTGATCTTTTACAGCAAATGAAAACAGTAATAATCTGTAGACATCCTGATCCACCTCTTTATCACGTACTGTGTCAGCAATTTGTAAGAACTGTGCCAGAAACTCAGTAGGTTCTTCCTGTGGAAGACCGGAATATTGGCAATTTTGCTGCACCATGATAATGAGTTGAGGATTTAGCTCAAAGCTGCTTGCTTTAATGGGAGGTATACAGATGCTACTCCCATACGCAGCTGTAATGAGGTTAGCATATGACCCCAGAGTCCTTCTGGACTGCTCAATTTCACGTAGGTCCATGATGGAGAAAGGGAACTGATATGGATTCACAAGTAAAGTATAAAATATTTTTTTTTAATTAGGAATGACCGAAAATAATAAAATAAAATAGAAGAGAAAATAAAAGAAATTTTCGAAAACTAAAAGAAAATAAAATCAAAGCAAATTGAAAACTAAATTAATTAATTAATTAAAAAATTTGGAATTAGCAATTAAAAAGATATGATTGAAAATTATTTTGAAAAAGATATGATTGAGAAGATATGATTGCAAAAAAAAAGATTGAAAAGATATGATTGAAGAAATTAAAAAGATTTGATTTTTGAAAAAGATTTGAAAAGATCAATTTTTGAAATTAGAATTTTGACTTGACTAAAAAAAGATATGATTTTGAAAATCTTTGACTAATTTAATGCAAAATTTCGAAAATTATGAGTAAAATGAGGAAAGGATATTTTTTATTTTTAAATTTTAATGAGGAAAGAGAAAAACAACAAAACGACACTAAACTTAGAAATTTCAGATCAAAACAAAGAGAACAAACAAGAAAACTTTGAATGTCAAGATGAACACCAAGAACACTTTGAAGATCAAGATGAACACCAAGAACAAATTTTTTTTTTAATTTTTTAAGTGAATAAAAGCACAAAAGACACCAAACTTAAAATTTTTAGAAAATCAAACACAAATTTTCGAAAATTTAAAGGAAAACACAAAGAAGACCCCAAACTTAGAATTTTTAAAGATCAAGAAAGGACTAAGAACATGCAAATTCGAAAAATTAAAAGAAAACAAAAGCATGCAATTGACACCAAACTTAAAATATGAAACTAAACTCAAATAAAAGACTCTAAACCAACAAAAATAAAACAGTCCTAATCTAAGCAACAAGATAAACCATCAGTTGTCCAAACTCGAACAATCCCCGGCAACGGCGCCGAAAACTTGGTGCACGAAATTGCAATCACACTTTTGCAACTCCGCACAACTAACCAGCAAGTGCACTGGGTTGTCCAAGTAATACCTTACGTGAGTAAGGGTCGATCCCACGGAGATTGTCGACTTGAAGCAAGCTATGGTTATCTTGTAACTCTTAGTCAGGATATCAATTATTATCAGGTTTAATTGTGAAAAGTAAAAGAACATAAAATAAGTACTTGTTTTGCAGTAATGGAGAACAGGTTGAGGTTTTGGAGATGCTCTATCTTCTGAATCTCTGCTTTCCTACTGTCTTCTTCTTCATGCACGCAAGGCTCCTTCCATGGCAAGCTGTATGTAGAGTTTCACCGTTGTCAATGCCTACCTCCCATCCTCTCAGTGAAAATGTTCAACGCGCTCTGTCACAGCACGGCTAATCATCTGTCGGTTCTCAATCAGGTTGGAATAGAATCCAGTGATTCTTTTGCATCTGTCACTAACGCCCAACCTTCAGGAGTTTGAAGCTCGTCACAGTCATTCAATCATTGAATCCTACTTAGAATACCACAGACAAGGTTTAGACCTTCCGGATTCTCTTGAATGCCGCCATCAATTCTAGCTTATACCACGAAGATTCTGATCAAAGAATCCAAGAGATATCTACTCAATCTAAGGTAGAACGGAGGTGGTTTTCAGGCACACGTTCATATGTGAGAATGATGATGAGTGTCACGGATCATCACATTCATCAAGTTTAGGAGCAAGTGATATCTTAGAATAGAAGCAAGCGTGATTGAATGAAAAACAGTAGTAATTGCATTAATCCATCAAGACACAGCAGAGCTCCTCACCCCCAACCATGGGGTTTAGAGACTCATGCCGTAGAAGATACAACGAGAAATGTGTAAAGTGTCATGAGGTCGAGATACAATACCAAAAGGTCCTATTAATAGTGAACTAGTAACCTAGGGTATACAGAAATGAGTAAATGACGTAAAAATCCACTTCCGGGGTCCACTTGGTGTGTGCTTGGGCTGAGCATTAAAGCTTTTATGTGTAGAGACTTTTTCTGGAGTTAAACGCCAGCTTTTATGCCAGTTTGGGCGTTTAACTCCAATTTTTGTGCCAGTTCCGGCGTTAAACGCCGGGAATTCTGAAGCTGATTTGCAACGCCGGTTTGGGCCATCAAATCTCGAGCAAAGTATGGACTATTATATATTGCGGGAAAGCCCAGGATGTCTACTTTCCAACGCAATTGAGAGCGCACTAATTGGGCTTCTGTAGCTGTGGAAAATCCACTTCGAGTGCAGGGAGGTCAGAATCCAACAGCATCTGCAGTCCTTTTCAGCCTCTGAATCAGATTTTTGCTCAGGTCCCTCAATTTCAGTTAGAAAATATCTGAAATCACAGAAAAACACACAAACTCATAGTAAAGCCTAGAAAAGTGAATTTTAACTAAAAACTAATAAAAATGTGATAAAAACTAACTAAAATATACTAAAAATAATGCCAAAAAGCGTATAAATTATCCGCTCATCAATGGTCATTCGGCCAGGCCCAGACCTTGTTCTTATGTATTTTCAACGGTGGAATTTTTACACACCATAGATTAAGGTGTGGAGCTCTGCTGTTCCTCATGAATCAATGCAATTTCTACTATTTTCTATTCAATTCAAGTTCATTCTTGTTCTAAGATATTCACTCGTACTTCAACCTGATGGATGTGATGATCCTTGAAACTCATCATCATCCTTCCTTATGAATGCGTACCTGACAACCACCTCCGTTCTATATGTGAGAGCTTGAGTGTGTATCTCTTGGCCTCCTGGTTCACGATGCATGGTTGCCTCTCCTGAAAATAGAGCTTCCATTCCGTTCAATCAGAGTCTTCATGGTATAAGCTAGAATCAAATGGGCGGCATTCTTGAGATCCGACAAGTCTAAACCTTGTCTGTGGTATTCCGAGTAGGATCTGGGATGGGACGACTATGACGAGCTTCAAACTCACGAGTGTTGGGCATAGTGACAGTGTGCAAAAGGATCAATGGATCTTATTCCAACATGATCGAGAACCGACAGATGATTAGCCATGCGGGAAACCGTAGAGGACCATTTTCACTGAGAGGATGGATGGTAGCCATTAACGACGGTGATCCACCTACATACAGCTTGCCATGGAAAGGAGTATGAATAATTGGATGAAGGCAATACGAAAGCTGAGGCTCAGAGGGAACAAAGCATCTTTATACGCTTATCTGAAATTCCCACCAATGAATTGCATAAGTATTTCTATCCTATTTTATGTTCTATTTCGTTCTTTTAATTATCAAAACCCCATAATCATTTGAATCTGCCTGACTGAGATTTACAAGGTGACCATAGCTTACTTCAAACCGACAATCTCCGTGGGATCGACCCTTACTCACGTAAGGTATTACTTGGACGACCCGGTGTACTTGCTGGTCAGCTGCACGAAGTTGTGTATCACGATTTCGTTTACCAAGTTTGTGGCGCCGTTGCCGGCGATTGTTCGAGTTTGGACAACTGATGGTTCATCTTGTTGCTTAGATTAGGTATTTTTCTTTTTATTTTGTTCTTCAGAATTTTTAAGATTGAATTCTAGAGTTTTAGATGATGCTTTTATCATCACAAGAGCCATGATTCCTGGAATTCTTATTAAAAATTTTGAGTTTCTTGTTTTTGGTGGACGAAATTGTGATCACATCAATGTAGTATTCTTTGTTGTTGTATGGAATCATTATTATGGCACCTATATGTGGACACAACTCCGTTCAACTAACCAGCAAGTGTACTGGGTCGTCCAAGTAATACCTTACGTGAGTAAGGGTCGATCCCACAGAGATTGTTGGTATGAAGCAAGCTATGGTCACCTTGTAAATCTCAGTTAGGCAGATTAAATGGTTATGGATTTTGAAAATCAATAATAAATAGAAAATAAAAAGGGATAGAAATACTTATGTAAATCAAACGTGGAAATTTCAGATAGGCGTGTGGAGATGCTAGAATCCTTTCGAATCTCTACTTTCTTATTGCTTTCATCCCATCCTTCTTACTCCTTTCCATGGCAAGCTGTATGTAGGGCATCACCATCATCAATGGCTACTTTTAATCCTCTCGGGAAAATAGTCCTATGCGCTATCACTGCACGGCTAATCGTCTGGAGGCATCACCCTTGTTGATAGCTACATCCCATCCTCTCAGTGAAAATGGTCCAAATGCTCTGTCACAGCACGGCTAATCATCTGTCGGTTCTCAATCAGGTTGGAGTAGAATCCCTTGATTCTTTTGCGTTTGTCATCACGCCCAGCCTTCAGGAGTTTGAAGCTTGTCACAGTCATTCAATACCGGAATCCTACTTGGAATACCACAGACAAGGTTAGACTTTCCGGATTCCCAGGATCCTACTCGGAATACCACAGAAAAGGTTAGACTTTCCGGATCCCCATGAATGCCGCCATCTATCTAGCTTATACCACGAAGATTCTGTTGGGGAATCTAAGAGATATGCGCCCGGCCTAAGGTAGAACGGAAGTGGTTGTCAGTCACGCGCGTTCATAGGTGAGAATGATGATGAGTGTCACGGATCATCACATTCATCAAAGTGTTATGCAACGTATATCTTGGAATAAGAATAAAAGAGAATTGAATAGAAAGTAATAGTAATTGTATTGAAACTTGAGGTACAGCAGAGCTCCACACCCTTAATCTATGGTGTGCAGAAACTCCACCGTTGAAAATACATAAGTGAAAGGTTCAGGCATGGCCGAATGGCTAGCCCCCTGAATGATCAAAAGACCGAATGATCAAAGACTAAACAGTCAAAAGATTAAACTGTCAAAAGATGTCTAATACAATAGTAAATTATCCTATTTATACTATACTAGCTACTAGGATTTACATGAGTAAGTAATTGATGCATAAATCCACTTCCGGGGCCCACTTGGTGTATGTTTGGGCTGAGCTTGATCTATCCACGAGCTGAGGCTTCTCTTGGAGTTGAACTCCAAGTTATAACGTGTTTTAGGCGTTCAACTCCGGATCATGACGTGTTTCTGGCGTTTAACTCCAGACAGCAGCATGTACTTGGCGTTCAACGCCAATTTACGTCATCAATTTCCGAATAAAGTATAAACTATTATATATTGCTGGAAAGCTCTGGATGTCTACTTTCCAACGCCATTGAGAGCGCGCCATTTGAAGTTCTGTAGCTCTAGAAAATCCATTTCGAGTGCAAGGAGGTCAGATTCCAACAGCATCAGCAGTCCTTTTGTCAGCCTTTTTCAGAGTTTTGCTCAAGTCCCTCAATTTCAGCCAGAAATTACCTGAAATCATAGAAAAACACAGAAACTCATAGTAAAGTCCAGAAATGTGAATTTAACATAAAAACTAATGAAAACATCCCTAAAAGTAGCTTGAACTTACTAAAAACTACCTAAAAACAATGGCAAAAAGAGTATAAATTATCCGCTCATCAGTTTTCTTTTTCAAAATAACTTTCAAAAAAAAATACAAAAAACAAAAAAATTTATGAAATCATAAAAACCAAAAAAAAAATTATGTTTCTTGTTTGAGTCTAGTGTCAAATTCTAAGTTTGGTGTCAATTGCATGTTCTTAATAATCATTGCATTTTTCGAAAACTCATGCATTGTGTTCTTCATGATCTTCAAGTTGTTCTTGATGATTTTCTTTGTCTGATCTTTAAATTCTCTTGTTTTGTGTCTTTTGTTATTTCTCATGTGCATTCTCAATTTGTTAGTGTCTCTAGTATGAAAATTTCTAAGTTTGACGTCTTGCATGTCTTTCTTTTCTTAAAAATTTTAAAATATATGTTCTTGATATTCATCATGATCTTCAAAGTATTCTTGGTGTTCATCTTGACATTCAAAGTGTTCTTGCATGCATTCCTTGTTTTGATCTTAGTTTTCCATGTTTAATTTCATTATGTTGTTTTTCTCTCTAATCAATAAAAATTCAAAAAAAAATTCAAAATCATGTCTTTTCAAGTCAATAATACAGAGAATTGAAGATTCAGAACATACAGCAGAGGAATCACAGAGAAAAAGTTGGGCGTTTAACGCCCAAAAAGGTAGACAAGTGGGGGCGTTTAATGCCAGGATAGCACCAAGGAGGAAATTTCGTTTTCAAATCATATCTTTTTTAATTTTTCAAGTTTTAAAACTGATTTTTCAAAATCTTATCTTTTTCATATCTTCTCATATCAATTATATCTTTTTCAAAAATCAAATTTTTTTCAATTTTCTTTTAATATTTTCGAAAATCCTTGCTAACAATTAATGTTGTGATTCAAAAATTTCAAGTTTGTTACTTTCTTGTTAAGAAAGGTGCACTATCTGAATTTTAGAATCATATCTTTTAATTTCTTGTTAGTCAAGTCATCAAATTTTAAAAATCAAATCTTTTTCAAAAATTTGTTTTTCAATCATATCTTTTCAAACATATCTTTTTCAATCAAATCTTTTTCAAATCATATATTTTTCAAACTTTGATTTCAAAATCTTTTTCTAACTTCTTATCTTTTCAAAACTTACTATTTCCTATATTTTTCAAAACCACTTAACTACCTTTCTCTCTCTAATTTTCGAAAACCACTAATAACTTTTTCAAAATTCTTTTTAATTAACTAATTGTTTTAAACTCTGATCTTATTTTATTTAAAAAAGTTTTTGAAAATTCTCTCTCTCCCATCTCTTTCTATTTAATCACTAACACTTATCCTCCTTTAATAATTCGGACCCCCTCCCTCTCTATAAGTTCAAATTCTTTTCTACCTCATCCTTCTATTCTTCTTTTCCTCTAACACATCAAGGAATCTCTATACTGTGACATAGAGGATTCTATACTTTCTTTATTTTCTTCTCTTTCATATGAGTAGCAACAAAGATAAAGAAATTCTTGTTGAAGCTGATCCTGAACCTGAAAGGACTCTGAAGAGGAAGTTAAGAGAAGCTAAAGCACAACTCTCTGGAGAGGACCTGACAGAAATTTTTGAAAAAGAAGAAGACATGGCAGCCAAAAATAACAACAATGCCAATAATGCAAGGAAGGTGCTTGGTAACTTTACTGCACCAACTCTCGACTTCTATGGGAGGAGCATCTCTATTCTTGCCATTAGAGCAAACAACTTTGAGCTTAAGCCTCAATTAGTTTCTCTGATGCAACAGAATTGCAAGTTTCATGGACTTCCATTGGAAGATCCTCATCAGTTCTTGGCTGAATTTTTGCAAATCTGTAACACTGTTAAGACCAATGGAGTTGATCCCGAGGTCTACAGACTTATGCTTTTCCCTTTTGCTGTAAGAGACAGAGCTAGTATATGGTTAAACTCACAACTTAGAGACAGCCTGAACTCTTGGAAAAAGCTGGTTAATGCCTTCTTAGCTAAATTCTTTCCACCTCAAAAGATGAGTAAGCTTAGAGTGGAAGTTCAAACCTTCAAATAGAAGGAAGGTGAATCCCTCTATGAAGCTTGGGAAAGATACAAGCAGTTGATCAGAAGGTGTCCCTCTGACATGCTTTCAGAATGGAGCATCATAAGTATCTTCTATGATGGTCTGTCTGAGTTATTCAAGATGTCATTGGACCATTATGCAGGTGGATCTATTCATCTGAAGAAAACGCCTGCAGAAGCTCAGGAACTCATTGAAATGGTTGCAAATAACCAGTTCATGTACACTTCTGAAAGAAATCTTGTGAACAATGGGAAAACTCAGAAGAAAGGAGTTCTTGAGATTGATACTCTGAATGCCATATTAGCTCAAAACAAAATATTGACTCAGCAAGTCAATATAATTTCTCAGAATCTGACTGGATTGCAAGCTGCATCTGGCAGTGCTAAAGAAGCCTCCTGTGAAGGAGAAGCTGTTCCGAGGGTTACCTGAAACGTGTAGCTCGATCGTCTGGCAAGACCCGAGGTAGGGGTTCCGTGACCCGAGCTTGGTGTGCTGAGCGGCTGGGGGTTGTACCTGCAATGACACTCCGATGCTTAAGTTAGCATGGGTCCAAGCAGATATTGAGTAGAATTAGAGTATGAGTTATACCTGGGTGCTCCAGTGTATTTATAGTGGTTGGTCGTGATCTTCCCTGGATAAGATATTCTTATCTTATCTTATCTTTGGGAGTCTTATCTCTATCTTTTGTGGAACCGCCTTTCCTAGGCCTTTTTCGGCCTTTAGGTTTTGGGCTTCGTTCCTTTTGATGGGCCTTCTTCTTTATTTGTCCGAGGTCCGACCTTAGGCGTGGGCCTTTGGGACGAGGTCGGACCTTCTGCGAACTTCCCGAGTTTGGAGAGCTCGGTCAGGGTATGAACAGTGCCCCTGTCCGAGTTCGTCCTTTTGAGAGGTCGAGCTCGGGCATAGTCGTCTTTTCAAAATTTTGAAAATGGCCGTTTCAGCATTTATTGCTTTTTACCGTTTCTCCTCGATTTCCGTTCGGGCTCTGTGAAGGCATTATTTATTTGCCCCTTTCCTCATTTTCTTTGTTTATTCTGTTCCCTTTCCCTTTTCTGGGTTTTTCGCCACCTCTCTTTCGAGCATCTTCCTTCTTTCTCTCTGTTCTTCTTCTCCGATTCTTTCTGTGCGTTGTTTTTCGGGGTTTCCTCTGCGCCGCTGTTTTCGTTCTTCTTGCATCGGAGCTCGTCGTTTTCTTCCTTTCTTCCAGGTTTGTTTCTCGTCTTTACTTTCGCTGTGCACATATGCTTTTGTTTCTTTTTCTTCTATGCTGGGGTTGCCCCGAAAAGAGGCGCCGCCATTGTTTTGGTTGTTTGTATGTGGGGGGGCTCTTTTCTCTTGGTACTTTGTTTTCGGGTTACTGCATTTTTTCTTCTAAAAGAACTTTTGTTTTCTTGCTTCTGCTGAATGGGTTTTTTGCTGTCTGCCTATTATGTGATTTTTGGCTTGCTGTTGTATTCTTCTTTGTAGGCAAGATTTTTTATGTCTCGAAAGGTGTTTCAAGCAATGTCGACCAAGATTCCGAGTGGTCTTGGTTGGGTAGATCCTGTTCCTCTAAGGGTCCCTTCTGTTGTAGATTCTGAGTATCTAGTTAGGTTCCGTAGGGAGTGTAGTATTTGTGAGAACAGGGAGTCTGAGCGGGATTATGAGCTAGTAGTCCCGGAGTCCGAGGAGAGAGTGTGCTTCCCGCCTTTAGAAAGTTCCGAGAAGCTATTCTTTTATGCTTACGATTGTTTTTTCTCTAAGCTGGGTGTATGACTTCCTTTTACCGACTTGGAGTCCGAGGTCCTTTGGTCTTGTAACCTTGCCCCTACGCAACTCCATCCAAATTCTTGGGCGTTTTTAAAGCTGTTTCAACTTTTGTGTCAGTTTTTGGGCGTCTCCCCTTCTGTTTCTCTTTTTTCCTATCTGTTCGTGTTGACGAAGCCGGGGTCGGGTGCTGGGAAGGTGTCCTGGGTCTCTTTTAGGGCTAACCAGGGAAAGAAGTTTTGTACCTTGTATGATGAGTCGTTTCATGATTTCAAGAACTACTATTTCAAGGTCCGGGCTGCTGGAGATGTCCGACCTTTCTTTCTAGATGAGAGTGGGGAGCCTTCTTTTCCTCTTTGTTGGCAGGAGAATGTAGTGTCGGTTAAGTATACCTTTGAGAGTCTAGATGAGGTGGAGCAGGCTTTTGTGGGTGTGTTGAGCAGTTTATGGGGTCGGGCACCTCACTTGGATACGAAGAAAATGTTGGGAGATCCAAGCCTTCTCCGTTCCGAGTTAGGTAGTTCCCGACCTCTTTGAGATTTCATCTTAGTATTTTGGCTTCGTTTTGGAGGTTTTTCTGTTGTGATAATCCCTTTCTTTTGTTTCTGCAGAGATGTCTTCTCAGGCTGATTCCATGAAGTTCCTTCGTCGGTCGAAGAAGTCTGCGGCTGCTCGGAATATCGAGGCTGAGGCTTCTGCCCGATCTTCTCCGCAGAAGACTACCGTGGGTGTTCAGACTCGGTCGAAGACCATTCCGACTCCTCAGTTCCGAGCTATAACTCAAGATCCTCCGACCTCCGGACCCGGTCACCTTTCCCCGTCTTCGACCTCGGGTCCTCCCCCCAAGAAACAGAAGACCTCTCAAGAGCTTGCCGGTTTCAATGATAAGGATTTTGACGCTCTTGGTTGGATTGAGCAGCACATTCTCCCCCAGACCTTTATTTCTACTGATGATGCGTCTATGGAGCATCACTTTCAGTATATGGCGCGGAGCTGTGTTCGGATGGCTAGTCTTCATGCCGCTATTGCTCGGGAGTTCAAGAAAGCTCCCCTTGGGGCGACCAGCTCCCGACTTGAGAAGGCACGGTCCGAGCTTGATAAGATTAGTCAACTGAAGGCTGCCAGGATTACTGAGCTGGAGGCCTCTTTGGAGGAAGAGAAAACTAGGGCCACCGCGGCTGTGGCGGCGGCGAAGACATCTGAGGAGATGGCGAGGGTGGCGACGGAGAACTATACTAAGCTGTATGCCGAGCTTGTGGAGACGAAGGAGAAGTTGCAGTCTGCTCGGGATGATTTTTACGAGCTGGAAGATAATGTGGCCAAGGGTATGGATGCTATGTTTGTGAATTTGAGGGATCAGGTCCGGGTTCTTGCTCCCGGCCTGGATCTGAGCTTATTCAGTACGGAAAACATTGTTGTGGAGGGAAAGATTGTTCCTGCTCCTGCCGAGGATGAGGTTCCGGTGTCCGACCACAAGGCTCCGGTGTCCGACCCCGAGGTTCCGGTTGTGAACCCGACTTCACCTTTGGCTGAGGATAGATCTGGTGTGGAGGTTTCAAGCCGGGATGATGGTGCTGTCGATGCAGTCCCGATTTCGATGTTCCCTCCGCAGCCTTCTGTTGATGCGGAGACCGGAAAGGACCTTGATCCTCTGTGATCTTTTTAGTGGTTTGCCCGGCCTGTGGGCTTTTTGTTGGATGGCTTTTGTGAACACTTTTGGACACCTTTTGCTTTTATTTAGCCACTTGTGGTGACTTTATTATGCGGTGTTTGTGTTTTGACCTTTGGTTTCTGCCTTCGTGCTTTTTAGTTGTTTTTCGGATAACAACTTTTTAGCTAGCGTTTTGACTTTATGTTTCCGCTTTCGTGCTTTTTAGTTGTTTTTCGGATAACAACTTTTTAGCTAGCGTTTTGACTTTATGTTTCCGCTTTCGTGCTTTTTAGTTGTTTTTCGGATAACAACTTTTTAGCTAGCGTTTTGACTTTATGTCTCCGCTTTCGTGCTTTTTAGTTGTTTTTCGGATAACAACTTTTTAGCTAGCGTTTTGACTTTATGTCTCCGCTTTCGTGCTTTTTAGTTGTTTTTCGGATAACAACTTTTTAGCTAGCGTTTTGAAACTTCTTTCGATTTCGTTCTTTTCGCTTTGTACTTTTTAGTTGCTTTCTGTAAAGCAACTTTTTAGTAAGCGTTTTTCGAAATCCTGGTTCTTGCCGTTTTAAGGCTTCTTTCTCGGGCCGAGCTTTTTCTCGGACATCGGGTGCTCGAGTACCTCCTTTTTGTTAGGTCCGACTTTGTCGTTGGTCGGTTCTTTTGAGTTATTTCTGTAATCTCTTTTTATTTGGCTTTTGAGCCATTTTAGAGTTACTTTATAACTTTTCCCTTTGTTGGGTCCGACTTCGTCGTTTGGTCGGCCTTTTTAAGTTATTTTTGTAACCTCTTTTTTGGCTTTTCGAGCCATTTCAGAGTTACTTTATAACTTCTCACATTAATTTGAACCTCGTCGCTTTATCTTTGCCGACCTTGTATGGTCTCTTGGCAAATGATTTTTTACGTTTTGCCGAGCATAAATTAATGCGCCTTGGTGGGGTACTTTCTAGGATTTGCTTCATCATGAGGAAGAGAAAATAGAGAAATTTGATTAGTATTAAAAAGAAAGAATATTTACAAAGTGTTTACCCTTTAGGTCGGGTATCCTACTTAACCGGGTGTCTCATTAAAAAACCCTTGTAGGGAAAAAGAGTACACCTCGGGTTAAGTTTTTCTAGCTGTAGTACCGTCTTAGATTACAGGCGTGCCAGGTCCTGGGCAGCTCATTGCCTTCTAGGTCGGATATTTTGTAGTAGCCTGTCCCTAAGACTTCTGTTACCTTGTAGGGCCCTTTCCAATTTGCGGCTAGCTTTCCTTCTCCCGACTTTTGTGTTCCGATGTCATTTCGGATTAGAATCAGGTCGTGACTGGAGAAGCTTCGCTTTATTACCTTTTGATTGTATCTGAGGGCCGTTCGCCGTTTTAAGGCTTCTTCTCAGATTCGGGCTCTTTCTCGGACCTCGGGGAGGAGGTCGAGTTCTTCCCTTTGTGCCTGTGGGTTGCCTCTTTCGTTGTAGAAGATGACTCTGGGCGACCCTTCATCTATTTCGATAGGAATCATCGCCTCCATCCCGTAAGCTAGCCGGAATGGGGATTCTCCCGTTGTAGAGTGCGGGGTTGTCCGATATGCCCATAGTACCTGGGGGAGTTCGTCGGCCCACGCCCCTTTGGCCTCTTGGAGTCTTTGCTTTAACCCGGCCAAGATGACTTTATTTGCAGCCTCTGCTTGTCCATTGGCTTGTGGGTGCTCGACCGATGTGAATTGCTGTTTGATTTTTAGTTCGGCCACCAAGTTCTGAAAACTTGTGTCCGTGAACTGTGTTCCATTGTCTGTTGTGATGGAGTAGGGGACTCCGAACCTCGTGACGATGTTTTTGTATAGGAATTTACGGCTTTTCTGAGCCGTAATAGCGGCTAAGGGTTCGGCTTCGATCCACTTTGTGAAGTAGTCGACCCCTACTATGAGGTATTTGATTTGCCCCGGTCCTTGTGGAAACGGGCCGAGTAGGTCGAGTCCCCATTTTGCGAAGGGCCATGGCGCAGTGATGCTGATAAGGTCTTCGGGCGGTGCCTTGTGAAAATTGGCGTGTTTTTGGCAGGGGGGCATATTTTCACAAACTCTGTCGCGTCTCTTTGTAAGGTCGGCCAGTAGAACCCGGCCCTGACTACTTTCTTGGATAGTGCCCGAGCTCCGAGATGGTTCCCACACATGCCTTCGTGGACTTCTTCGAGGACGCCCTTTGTTTCTGAGGTCGGAACGCACCTAATGAGGGGGTTTGAGAATCCTCTTCTGTATAATACGTCGTGAATTAGCGTATAATTCTGGGCGTCCTTTGTAAGCCTTTTAGCTTCTTTTCTTTCTATGGGGAGAGTTCCTGACTTCAGGTAGTTGAGTATGGGGGTCATCCATCCTTGCTGTTGGTTGGATATATTTAACGTTTCTTCCTCTCTTAGCACGGAGGGAGATTGTAGGGTTTCTTGGAGAAGACTTCTATTGTTGCCTCCGGGCTTGGTGCTAGCGAGCTTTGAGAGGGCGTCTGCCCGGGCATTTTGTTCCCGAGGTATGTGCTGGATTTGTATTTCCGGGAAGTGTCGTAATTGTGCCTGTGTTTGGTCCAGGTATTTTTTCATAGTAGGGTCTTTGGCCTGGTAACTTCCATTTACTTGTGATGTGACGACCTGGGAGTCACTGAAGATCGTGATTCTCTGGGCTTCGACCTCTTCGGCTAGCTTTAGTCCTGCTAGTAGGGCCTCGTATTCGGCTTGGTTGTTTGAAGCCTGGAACTCGAATTTTAAGGATAGCTCTATCCGTGTTCCTTGGTCGCTTTCGAGTATAACACCGGCTCCGCTTCCTGTTTTGTTTGAGGACCCGTCGACATACAGATTCCACGAGAGTGGGGTTCCCGGGGTCTCAGTATATTCTGCGATGAAGTCGGCTAGATATTGAGATTTTATGGCAGTCCGGGCTTCATAGTGGAGGTCGAACTCGGACAGTTCCACCGCCCATTGTAGGATTCGTCCTGCCATGTCTGTTTTTTGTAGGATGTGTCTCATGGGTTGGTTCGTCCGGACTTTGATGGTGTGGGCTTGAAAGTAGGGACGGAGCCTCCGAGCCGTGAATACTAGGGCGTAGGCGAATTTCTCTATTTTCTGATAGTTTAATTCGGCCCCTTGTAGTGCCTTGCTTACGAAGTATATGGGGTGTTGTCCTTGGTCATTTTCTCGTATTAATGCTGAAGCAACTGCCCGGTGTCCGACCGAGAGGTATAATACGAGCTCTTCCCCTTTTAAAGGTCGGGTTAGGATTGGTGGCTGCCCGAGGAATTCCTTGAATTCTTGGAAGGCTTTTTCGCACTCCGGGGTCCATGAGAAGGGTTTCCCTTTCTTTAGGAGTGAGTAGAGAGGTAGTGATTTTATCGCTGATCCTGCCAAGAATCTTGATAGGGCGGCTAGCCTTCCATTTAGTTGTTGTACTTCTTTGACACACGTCGGGCTCTTCATTTTGAGTATCGCTTGGCATTTGTCCGGGTTTGCTTCGATGCCTCTTTGAGTCAGCATGAAGCCTAAGAACTTTCCGGCTTCTGCGGCGAAGGTGCACTTGGTCGGGTTAAGTCTCATGTTGTGTTTCCTGAGGGTGCCGAAGACACTTGTGAGGTCGGGAACCAAGTTTCTGTCTTCTTGTGTCTTTACCAGCATATCGTCGACGTACACTTCTAGCTGTAGCCCGATGTGCTCTGAGAATACTTTGTTCATTAGCCTCTGGTAGGTTGCCCCGGCATTCTTCAGCCCGAAGGGCATTACTACGTAGCAGTAGTTTGCCCTTGGGGTTATGAACGAGGTCTTTCTTGGTCGGGTCCGTACATCGGGATTTGATTGTATCCCGAGTATGCATCCATGAAGGAGAGATATCTGTAGCCTGAGGCTGCGTCGACTAAGGCGTCGATGTTTGGTAGTGGATATGGGTCTTTGGGGCAGGCTTTGTTGAGATCCGTGTAATCGACGCACATCCTCCATTTTCCGTTGGGCTTTTTTACCAGGACCACGTTCGCGAGCCATAGGGGATATTTTACTTCCCTAATGAATCCTGCATCTAGCAGTGCTTGTACCTGTTCTTCTATTGCCTGCATGCGCTCGGGTCCGAGCTTCCGGCGTCTCTGTTGGACGGGTCTGGATCCCGGGTATACTGATAGCTTATGGCACATCAGGTCGGGACTTATGCCTGGCATGTCGGAGGCCTTCCGGGCGAAGAGGTCGGAATTCTCCCTTAAGAGGGTTATGAGTTCCTCCTTTAGGCCTGCTTCGAGGTTTGCTCCAATGTTTGTTAATTTTTCAGGTGTGTTCCCGATTTGGATCCTTTCGGTTTCTCCCTGTGGCCGAAGGTCTTCTCGGGTTTGAACTCGCCCGAGTTCTATTGTGTTGACTTCTTTCCCTTTTAGGCTTAGACTTTCGTTGTAGCATCGCCGTGCTAATTTTTGGTCGCCTTTTAGGGTGGCGATTCCCTTTGCGGTAGGGAACTTCATACAGAGGTGTGGGGTTGAGACCACAGCTGCCAGTCTGTTTAGGGTTGGTCGCCCAATGAGGGCATTGTATGCTGAGATAACGTCGACTATAATGTAGTCGATGCTTAACGTTTTAGATTGCTCGCCTCTTCCGAAGGTAGTGTGTAGCGAGATGTATCCTAAGGGGTGGATCGGGGTGTCCCCTAGCCCAAATAGGTCGGAGGGATAGGCTTTTAGCTCTTTTTCTTCAAGTCCGAGCTTGTCGAAGGCCGCTTTGAACAGGATATCTGCTGAGCTTCCTTGGTCAATCAGGGTTCGATGTAAGTTGGCGTTTGCTAGGATAATGGTGATCACCATAGGATCGTCGTGGCCGGGTATTATCCCCTGAGCATCTTCTTGGGTAAATGAGATGGTTGGCAGCTCGGGCAGGGGATTGTCTTCTCGGACATGATAGATCTCTTTGAGGTGTCTTTTTCGCGAGGATCTGGATGTTCCTCCGCCTGCAAAACCTCCGTTTATCATGTGTATGTGCCTTTCAGGGGTTCGCAGGGTCTGTTCGGCCCGATCCTCGTTATCTCCCCTCCTTCTCTTTTTGGTCTCTTCTCCTTTTTCCGCTATGTATCTGTCGAGTTTTCCTTCTCTGGCTAGCTTTTCTATAACATTCTTCAGGTCGTGGCAGTCATTAGTAGAATGACTGTAGAGCTTGTGGTATTCACAGTATTCGGACCGATCTCTCCCCGCTCTCTTGTGTTTTAAAGGTCGGGGCGGTGGGATTTTTTCGGTGTGGCATACTTCTCTGTAGACGTCTACCAGGGAAACTCGGAGGGGAGTGTAGCTATGGTACTTCCGTGGTTTGTCCGAGTTGGACTCTTCTTTCTTTTTCTGTTCTCGATCTCGGTCTCGGAGTGGGTAGGTTGATTCCTTCCTAGAAGAGTCTCTTAGCTGGGAGGTTTCCTCCATGTTGATATATTTTTCTGCCCACTCTTGCACCTCGTATAAGGAGGTCGGGTATCGTTTGGATAGGGATTGGCTAAATGGTCCTTCTTTTAGGCCGTTTGCTAGTCCCATGATGGCTGCTTCAGTGGGCAAGTGTTGTATGTCTAGGCAGGCTTTGTTGAATCGCTCCATGTATTCTCGGAGAGTTTCTTGGTTACCCTGTTTGATCCCGAGTAGACTGGGGCATGTTTTGCCTTGTCCTTTTGAATAGAGAACCTTGTTAGGAATTTTTTGGTTAGGTCCTCGAAGCTGGAGATTGATCCTGGTGGCAGGTTGTCGAACCACTTCATGGCCGACTTGGTGAGAGTGGTGGGGAAGGCTTTGCACCGAATCGCGTCGGAGGCGTCGACCAGGTACATTCTGCTTCGGAAGTTGCTGAGGTGGTGACTTGGGTCGGTGGTGCCGTCGTAGAGATCCATATCAGGTGGTTTGAAGTTTCGCGGTACCTTCTCCTTCATGATCTCTTGCGTGAAGGGATCATGGTTGTTTTCGGGGGTGGTGCCGCGTTCCGTCCGGTCTTTCAACTCGGCCTCTATCTTCCGCAGCTTTTCTTCTAACTCTCTGCGCTTGCGAGCTTCCCTTCTCAAATCTTGTTCAGTTTCTTTCTGCTTTTTTATGTCCTCTTCGAGTTGTTTCAGTCGGTTTTGCTGTGCCCGTACTGCTTCTAGAATTTCTGAGCTCTCTTCTTTTTCGGGATTTTGTGGATTTTTGTTTGGAAGTGATGTCTTTGGGCGATTCTGTTTGTTTCCTCCTGGAGTGCGTGGTGATAGAGGGCTGTCCGGTCGTTCTCCGGTGTCAATTTCCTCTTCTTGTTCTGATGTAGCGTGGTTATTGTTGGGAGGGTCGTCCGCCATGGTAAAGGGATGACTTCCAGGGTCCCCAGCAACGGCGCCAATGTTCCGAGGGTTACCTGAAACGTGTAGCTCGGTCGTCTGGCAAGACCCGAGGTAGGGGTTCCGTGACCCGAGCTTGGTGTGCTGAGCGGCTGGGGGTTGTACCTGCAATGACACTCCGATGCTTAAGTTAGCATGGGTCCAAGCAGATATTGAGTAGAATTAGAGTATGAGTTATACCTGGGTGCTCCAGTGTATTTATAGTGGTTGGTCGTGATCTTCCCTGGATAAGATATTCTTATCTTATCTTATCTTTGGGAGTCTTATCTCTATCTTTTGTGGAACCGCCTTTCCTAGGCCTTTTTCGGCCTTTAGGTTTTGGGCTTCGTTCCTTTTGATGGGCCTTCTTCTTTATTTGTCCGAGGTCCGACCTTAGGCGTGGGCCTTTGGGACGAGGTCGGACCTTCTGCGAACTTCCCGAGTTTGGAGAGCTCGGTCAGGGTATGAACAGAAGCTTATCACCCTGAGAATCCTACAATGAAAGAGGTGAATTACATGGGAGAACCCTATGGAAACACCTACAATTCTTCATGGAGAAATCACCCAAATTTCTCATGGAAGGATCAACAGAAGCCTTAACAAGGCTTCAATAACAATAATGGTGGAAGAAACAGGTTTGGCAATAGCAAACCTTTCCCATCATCTTCTCAGCAACAGACAGAGAACTCTGAGCAGAATCGTTCTAGCTTAGCAATCGTAGTCTCTGATCTATCTAAGACCACCTAAGTTTTATGAATGAAACAAGATTCTCTATTAGAAATTTGGAGGCACAAGTGGGTCAGCTGAGTAAGAGAGTTACTTAAACTCCTCCTAGCACTCTCCCAAGCAACATAGAAGAGAATCCAAAAAGAGAGTGCAAGGCCATCCACACGTCCAACATGGCCGAACTTGTGGAGGAACTTGTGGAGGAGGGAAAGGCAGTGATTCCTAGTGAGGAAGACCTCATGGGACTTCCACTGACCATTAGGGAGTTCCCCTCTGAGGAACCAAGGAAATCTGAGGCTCATACAGAGACCATAAAGATTCCATTGAACCTACTTCTGCCATTCATGAGCTCTGATGAGTACCCTTCCTCTTAAGAGGATGAAGATATTACTGAAGAGCAAGTTGCTAACTATCTTAGAGTAATCATGAAGCTGAATGCCAAGTTATTTGGTAATGAGACTTGGGAGGATGAATCCCCCTTGCTCATCAATGAACTAAGTGCATTGGCTCAGGTGAAGATACCTCAAAAGAAAGAGGATCCCAAAAGGTTTTTAATACCATGTACCATAGGCACCATGACCTTTGAGAAGGCTCTGTGTGACCTGGGGTCAAGCATAAACCTCATGCCACTCTCTGTAATGGAAAAACTGGGAATCTTTGAGGTACAAGCTGCAAGAATCTCACTAGAGATGGCAGACAAATCACAGAAATAGGCTTATGGACTTGTAGAGGATGTCTTGGTAAAGGTTGAAGGCCTTTACATCCCTGCTGACTTCATAATCCTGGACACCGGGAAGAATGAGGATGAATCCATCATCCTTGGCAAATCCTTCCTAGCCACAGCAACAGCTGTGATTGATGTTGACAGAGGAGAGTTGGTCCTTCAAGTGAATGAGGACTACCTTGTGTTTAAAGCTCAAGGATCTCCTTCTGTACACATGGAGAAGAAGCATGAAAAGCTTCTCTCAATACAGAGTCAAACAGAGAGCCCCATATTCAAACTCTAAGTTTGGTGTTGGGAGGCCACAACCATGCTCTGAATACATGTGAGGCTCCATGAGAGCTCACTGTCAAGCTATTGACATTAAAGAAGCGCTTATTGGGAGGCAACCCAATTTTTATTTATCTATGTTAAATTTTCATTTTTCATTGTTATTTTATGTTTTTTTTAGGTTGATGATCTTGTGGAGTCACAAAAACAACTACACAAATCAAAGCAAACTTAAAAATAGCATTAAAAATAGCACATCCTGGAGGAAGAGCTCACTGGCTTTTAAACGCCAGTAAGGGTAGCAGAATGGGCGTTAAACGCCCAGTCTGGCACCATTCTGGGTGTTTAACACCAGAAAAGGGTACCAGACTAGCATTTAATGCCAGAAAAGGGCACCAAGCTGGAGTTAAACGCCAGAAAGGGAAGCAAAGTTGGCGTTCAACGCCAGAAAGGGAAGAAAAGCTGGCGTTAAACGCCAAAAATAGGCAGTAACCTGGCGTTTAACACCAGGATTGGCACTAGGAGGGCGTTTACACGCCAGAATGGTGTAGGGATGAGAAATCCTTGACACCTCAGGATCTGTGGACCCCACAGGATCCCCACCTACTTCAACTTACTCTCTCTCTTCTTCATACATTCCAATAACACCCTTCCCCAAATACCCCTCACCAATCACCTCCATTTCTCTTCCCCAATACCCTTCACCAATCACCTCCATCCACTCTTTCCCAAACACCCCACCTACCCCACCATTCAAAATTCAAAAAACTTTCCCTCCCAAACCCAACCCTCACACACGAACCCTACCCCTCTCGCCACTCCTATATAAACCCTTCAGCCCTCCTTTATTTTCACACATCATAAACACTTCTTTCCCCCCTTGGCCAAACCACTCATACCTCTCCATCTCCTCTATTTTTTCTTCTTCTCTGTCCCTTCTTTCTTCTTTTGCTTGAGGACGAGCAAATATTTTAAGTTTGGTGTGGAAAAAGTTGCTTTTTGTTCGTCCATAACCATTAATGGCACCTAAGGCCAGAGAAACCTCTAGAAAGAGGAAAGGGAAGGCTAAAGCTTCCACCTTTGAGTCATGGGAGATGGAGAGATTCATCTCAAAGGTCCATCAAGACTACTTCTATGAAGTTGTGGCCAAGAAAAAGGTGATCCCTGAGGTCCCTTTCATGCTCAAAAGGAATGAGTATCCAGAGATCCAACATGAGATCCGAAGAAGAGGTTGGGAAGTTCTCACCAACCCCATTCAACAAGTCGGAATCTTAATGGTTCAAGAGTTCTATGCTAATGCATGTATCACTAAGAACCATGATCAAAGTGTGAACCCGAACCCAAAGAATTGGCTTACCATGGTTCGTGGAAAATACTTAGATTTCAGTTCGGAAAATGTAAGGTTGGCATTCAACTTGCCAATGATGCAAGGAGATGCACGCCCCTACACTAGAAGGGTCAACTTTGATCAAAGGTTGGACCAAGTCCTCATGGACATATATGTGGAAGGAGCTCAGTGGAAAAGAGACTCCAAAGGCAAGCTGGTTCAATTGAGAGGGCATAACCTTAAACCCGTGGCTAGAGGATGGCTAGGGTTCATCCAATGGTCTATTATTCCTACTAGTAACCGGTCCGAAGTAAATGTGGATCGGGCTATCATGATCCATAGCATCATGATTGGAGAGGAAGTGGAAGTTCATGAGATCATACCTCTAGAACTATACAACGTTGCTGACAAACCTTCCACTTTGGCAAGGTTAGCCTTTCCTCATCTCATTTGTCACCTATGCAGTTTAGCTAGAATTGTCATAGAGGAAGACATCATCATTGAAGAGGACAAGCCCATCACTAAAAAGAGGATGGAGCAAATAAGAGAGCCCACTCATGGACCTCAACAAGAGCATGAGGAAGTTCCTCATCAAGAAATCCCTGAGATGCCTCAAGGGATGCATTTTTCTTCACACAACTATTGGGAGCAACTCAACATCTCTTTGGGAGATTTGAGTTCCAACATGGAGCAACTAAGGATGGAGCACTAAGAGCACTCTATTATTCTCCATGAAATTAGAGAGGATCAAATAGCCATGAGGGAAGAGCAACAAAAGGCAAAGAAGAGACGTAGAGGAGCTCAGGCGTTCCATTGGATCTTCAAGAGGAAGAACTAGCCGCCATCACTAAAGTGGTCCCGTTCCTTGATTTCCTTGTTCTTATTTTTCTGTTTTTCGATTTCATGCTTTATGTGCTATCTATGTTTGTGTCTTCATTACATGATCATTAGTGTCTAGTATCTATGTCTTAAGGCTATGAATAATTCCATGAATCCTTCACCTCTCTTAAATGAAAAATGTGCCTAATTACAAAAGAACAAGAAGTACTTGAATTTCAAATTTTATCTTGAAATTAGTTTAATTATTTTGATGTGGAGGCAATACTTTTTTTGTTTTTCTGAATGAATGCTTGAACAGTGCATATTTTTTATAGTGAAGTTTATGAATGTTAAAATTGTTGGCTCTTGAAAGAATGATAAACAAAGAGAAATGTTATTGATAATCTGAAAAATTATGAAATTGATTCTTGAAGCAAGAAAAAGCAGTGAAAAAGAAAAAAGTAGCGGAAAAAAATGGCGAAAAAGAAAAAGAAAGAAGAAAAAAAAAGTAAGCAAAAAAAGCCAATAGCCCTTTAAACCAAAAGGCAAGGGTAAAGAGGATCCAAGGCTTTGAGCATTAATTGATAGGAGGGCCCAAAGGAATAAAATACTGGCCTAAGCGGCTAAATCAAGCTTTCCCTAACCATGTGCTTGTGTCATGAAGGTCCAAGTGAAAACCTTGAGACTGAGTGGTTAATGTCGTGATCGAAAGCAAAAGAGTATGCTTAAGAACTCTGGACACCTCCAACTGGGGACTTTAGCAAAGTTGAGTCACAATCTGAAAAGGTTCACCCAGTTATGTGTCTGTGGCAGTTATGTATCCAGTGGTAATACTGGAAAACAAAGTGCTTAGGGACACGGCCAAGACTCATAACGTAGCTGTGTTCAAGAATCAACGTACTGAACTAGGAGAATCAATAACACTATCTAAAATTCTGAGTTCCTATAGATGCCAATCATTCTGAATTTCAAAGGATAAAGTGAGATGCCAAAACTGTTCAGAAGCAAAAAGCTACTAGCCCCTCTCATCTAATTGGGACTAAGTTTCATTGATATTGTGAGAATCATTGTATATTCTCTTCTTTTTATTCTATTTTGTTTTCAGTTGCTTGGGGACAAGCAACAATTTAAATTTTTGGCATTATTTTTAGGTAATTTTTAGTATGATTTAGTTAGTTTTTAGTATATAATTATTAGTTTTTATGCAAAAATCACATTTCTGGACTTTACTATGAGTTTGTGTATTTTTCTGTGATTTCAAGTATTTTCTGGCTGAAATTGAGGGACCTGAGCAAAAATATGATCCAGAGGCTGAAAAATGACTGCAGATGCTGTTGGATTCTGACCTCCCTGCACTCGAAATGGATTTTCTGAAGCTACAAAAGCCCAATTGGCACGATCATAATTGATTTGGAAAGTAGACATCTTCGGCTTTCCAGAAATATATAATAGTACATACTTTGTTCAAGATTTTATGGCTCAAACTGGCGTTCCAAGTCAGCATAAAAATTCTGGCGTAAAACGCCCAAACTGGCACCAGAATTGGAGTTAAACGCCCAAACTGGCACCAAAGCTGGCGTTTAACTCCAGGAACAGCCTAAGCACGAAAAAGCTTCAATGCAGCCCAAGCACACACCAAGTGGGACCCGAAAGTGGATTTCTGCATCATTTACTTATTTCTGTAAATCCTAGGTTACTAGTTCTCTATAAATAGGACCATTTACTATTGTATTTTTCATCTTTTTGATCATTTTTTATCTTGGGATCAGGTCTTTGAACCCTTTTCTATTGTTTCATGCTATTTGGGAGGCATGGCCATTCAGCCATGCCTAGACCTTGTTCTTATGTATTTTCAACGGTGGAGTTTCTACACACCATAGATTAAGGTGTGGAGCTCTGCTGTTCCTCATGAATCAATGCAATTACTACTATTTTCTATTCAATTCAAGCTTATTCTTGTTCTAAGATATTCACTCGTACTTCAACCTGATGGATGTGATGATCTGTGACACTCATCATCATCCTTCCTTATGAACGCGTGCTTGACAACCACCTCCGTTCTATATGCGAGAGCTTGAGTGTGTATCTCTTGGCCTCCTGGTTCACGATGCATGATTGCCTCTGACAACAGAGCTTCCATTCCATTCAATCAGAGTCTTCGTGGTATAAGCTAGAATCAAATGGGCGGCATTCTTGAGATCCGAAAAGTCTAAACAATGTCTGTGGTATTCCGAGTAGGATCTGGGATGGGATGACTGTGACGAGCTTCAAACTCACGAGTGTTGGGCGCAGTGACAGTGTGCAAAAGGATCAATGGATCTTATTCCGACATGATCAAGAACCGACAGATGATTAGCCATGCGGGAAACCGTAGAGGACCATTTTCACTGAGAGGATGGATGGTATCCATTGGCGATGGTGATCCACCTATATACAGCTTGCCATGGAAAGGAGTATGAATGATTAGATGAAGGCAATAGGAAAGCAGAGGCTCAGAGGGAACAAAGCATCTTCATACGCTTATCTGAAATTCCCACCAATGAATTGCATAAGTATTTCTATCCTATTTTATGTTCTATTTCGTTCTTTTAATTATCAAAACCCCATAATCATTTAAATCTGCTTGACTGAGATTTACAAGGTGACCATAGCTTGCTTCAAGCCGAGAATCTCTGTGGGATCGACCCTTACTCACGTAAGGTATTACTTGGACGACCCAGTGCACTTGCTGGTCAGCTGCACAAAGTTGTGTATCACGATTTCATGTACCATAAGCTTCTATAACGCCATTTTAGGGCTCTTGGTCTTAGTTTTGGACATTTAAAGCATGGGGAAGATTTTAAGGATCTTAAATGAGATTATTTTGGAAAAATTAGAAAATAAAGGTGTAGGTTTCTGGCGTACTGAGGATGATGTGATGGTATGTGATGAATTGTTGATGTATGAGATGAGAATTGAGGAACTGTTGAGTTCGGAATAAAAATATGATTTGACAGTGGTTGAGATGAGTCGAGGACTCGAATGTGTGATGAGGAATCACTGATGTATTGAAAATTTTTTCTGAAAAACCACTGCACTACTGTTTTATATAAAGATTATGAGACGCTATGCGCCTGGCATGGACGGCAGTTGGATCCCGCCTGTCGAGGTAGCGGCGGCGGCGTAAAGACGGTGGTTAAATACCACTTACTTTGACATGTGAGGTCTGAGGCAAGAGTATTCCGCTCGTATCCCTTCGGATCAATAGTGCGTGCAAGCACAAAATCTTGGACAGTGATCCGAGCACTATATCTGGGGGGTTCCCATATGATGATTCCGAAGGGCGATATCTCCATGGAGATGTGTCGGGTAGGAAGTTGAACCGACAATTAGATATCACAGCCAGTAGGACAGGCATTCATCATGTGCATCTTCTATTTGATTGTTTGCTTTGCCGACTTGAATTGTATGCCTATTTGTATAACATGTTTAATTGCTACCTGAGTTATCTGCATTATATGCTTCTACTTGTGACTTACTTGCATTGTATATAATTGTGATTTCTACTGGGATTGAGGAGGTTCGGAAGGCAGTGGCAATGGGATTGCACGGAGGATAGGTTGGTGAAGGCTGTGTGACAGCGGAGACTATTAGATTAGAAAATCCTTTAAGTTAGATTACCCATTGTATTTGCTAAGGGGTTATAGTTATGCTTATCTGTTTTAGAATGCTTTAAATTTGAATTCTTGTGATGGATATGGAATCTAGGATTGCCTTTGGCGTCCTGGGGTCTTATATCCTACATCACTGGGCACTGTTACCATACTGAGAACCTCTGGTTCTCATACCATATTTCTGTTGTATTTTTCAGATGCAAGTCGCAACCCATCTCGGTGAGTTTTCTGGTTGGTGACAGAAGCGGAGGATTCGGATACCTTTTTTGGAGTCTTTTTAATTTATTTTGTATATGTCTCTCACTTTTGTATTTTTGCTAGAGGCTTGTATTTGAGAGAAAAAAACTTGTATAAGTTATTTTTACTGTCTGGTTTCTTATATGGTCTCTATATGGCTAGCCGGCTCAAACTCTACGAGCAGTGGCTAGTTTCTTATAATATTATATTCTTATCTTTTGTCATCGTATATCTGTTTCTTGTGCCTTAAGTTAATAGCTTCATTAGTACGTTTTGTGCTTTTGAAATCCTGTTTTTGAGCTATATTATTCATCGGGCTTCTAGATTATACTATTCCTTCTATATATATTATATATATGAGCTTAGAACTATCGTAATCTCTGATTAACCTTTGCTTTACGACGCGAGGTAAAGCTTAGGCTAATTAGGGTGTTACAACCACCGTTAGTGCACTAACGGTGGCACTAACGTTGCCTCCAAATCCCACTACGGTGTTGCCACTAGTGTTAGCATACTAACGGGGCCATCAACGTTCTGCTTGTTGTGCGTACGCATACTGCATCGTGCATATGCATACTAGCAAATTTTCCTCTTGTGCGTACGCACACTAGTTAATTTTTCCAACTCCAACTCATGAAATTGTCGAAGACATTAGTGTGCTAACTTGGGGTAACGTTAGCACACTAACGTTGGCACCTCTTTTTGTGTTGTAACGTTAGTGAGCCAACTTAGGCCACTAGCGTTGCTTTCTTCTCCTTGAGTCACGTTAGTGAGCCAACTTTGGCCACTAATATTGCCTTAGCTTTCATCCTTGAGTAACGTTGGTGAGCCAACTTTGGCCACTAATGTTGCCCTCTCCTCCTTTGCAACATTAGTACTGGTGTTAGTGGGCTAACTTGGCCACTAACGCCAGCTCTCCTTTCTTGAGCCAACGTTAACCATGGCGTTAGTGGACCAACTTGGCCATTAACGCTATGGTCTCTGCTTCTTCTCTGCTTCTCCTTTGCTTCTCCTTGCCTGTCATCAACCAAACAAATGCATCAAAACTTTTCCATAATCACAAGATAATGCACCATTCATTTCATCAAGTAACTCTCGCATCAATCTCATGAAAATATTTGTAATTAACAATGTTTGATTGACTCAAGACTTGCATACATTACTCATCCAAATGCTTGCTTCTTACCTAAGAAAATGCATGAAACCAAGTAAAAACTAATGAGAATGGCTTGTGAAACTAGCCAAAGATGCTTAGGCATCACCATTGCGCTAAGTCAGGACAGCAAGAAGCCCAATAGTACTTTTCAAGTTCAGTGGAAAGCATAAATCTATCATTAATTTTGAAATTATATAGTCTTTATTTCAATTTATTCTGTTGTTAAGAATTGTCAAACATTTTGATTTGGTTTTGATTTGTTTAGTGGTAATTTTTAGGAATTTTAAGTTTAAATCAAATTTGATCTAATCCAAAGAGATTAAATCAAAATTAAATTAGTTATCATAACTTTTAGAATTTTTAATTTAAATCAGATTTGATTTAAATTAATAGAGCTAATTTTAGAGTCACATTTAAAAAGATTTAGACCATGCACTTTTAATAAGCTAATCTATTAGGGTGTCTATTTAAACATTTTTTATGAAACAATCTAAACACATTTGAGGAATAACAATTATGTGTTGCTGTATGGACATTTTTCTATGTGTGATCAAGTGAAGTGAGTAATTTGTTTTACTTGTTGCATGAAGAAATTTGAAGGATTTATTATAAAGTAATTCTTAGTGTTAGATCTTTCAATTTTCGACCCTTTAATTTAGGTTGTTAAAGACAAATTTTTTGAAAGTCTAATAAAAAAATATTTTTTAATGACCTAGGTTACTAAAAACATTTTTCTTAGAGATCTAGTAAAATAATTCTTATATGTCTTTCATTCATATTTTCGTTCCTATTTTCATGTTATTTTGTATTTTCGCAGTATCATTTTTTAGTCTTTTATTCCCCTCTTGTTGTTTTTTTAACATTCTACTACTTCGTATCCTGAATGACTGTGTTAGTCATTTGGTTCCTCTTCAGTAGCTCAACGCTCCTATTTCACCTCCAGTGTAACTCTCTCCTACTTGTTCACCTATTTCTCTACACCTAATATTTTTGTTTTTTTAATTTTTTATTAAATATATAATTTTTTGTATTTTTTTGAATTTGTAAATTAGAATGTCAATTTTGTGAAATTTATATTTTATATTTCTTAAATTTTAATTAAGTTTAAAATTATTGTTTTCCACTATTTTTTAAAAAAATAATATTTTTGACAGGAAAAAAAATTATTTTCAATCCATTCAATTTGAGAGAGTGAGGTGAGATGAACTTACCCAATTTTTGTATGCTTTATGGAATGGATAAATAATATGCGTTCATAAATATTAATAAAAAAATATAAATAGAAACATTTAAAAAAAATTAATTAAAATTGATTATAAAAGAGTTGACTCTTTTATATATATATATATATATATATATATATATATATATATATATATTTATTTTATATACCAGATATTTATGATTTTGATTACTGTTGTCATCAGATTGGCGCTTTGGCCGCCTTCGACGACATTTCTCCAAAGTTGGGTTGTGTTTACCCTGCGTACTGTGGGTTTCCCCATTATTGCCAGTGTATGTGACTATGTGAGGGTCCATCACTGCCTTTTTCGTTTTTTGTTTTTCTGTTTTGCAATAATTTTGCAGGGTTTTAAATTTTTAATAGCTACATATCTTCTTGTTTGTTTTAGGGTAAGGTTCGATCGGTGTAAGCAGCATATAATAGCACGCAGACAGAGATGTAAAAGAATTGTTTTACTCATTCTTCCTGGCACATCAAGTCGATCATCTTATGTAAATATGCTTAATTTTATAAGGAGCTCTTACTCATCAAAATATTTTTGTATGCAAATACAAACAACAACAACAAAGTCTTGTCCCACTAAATAGGGTCAGCTACTTAAATCAAATGATATCATTGTATTCCGTCATGTATCATATCTACCGAGAGACCGTTTACATGTAGATCTCCTTTGATCATTTCATGAATGGTCTTCTTAAATTTTTCTCTGCCTTTAACCCCTTATCCATCTTCCATCTCATCTACCCTCCTGACTGGATGTTCTATTGATCTTCTTCTCACATGTCCAAACCACCTGAGACGCGATTCAACTATCTTTTCCACAATGGGTGCTACTCCAACTCTTTCCCTTATATCTTGGTTCCTTATTTTATCCAATCGCATATGACCATTCATCAATCTCAATATCTTCATCTCTGCCACACTTAACTTATGTTCGTACTCCCCTTTAGCCACCCAACACTCCGTACCATAAAGCATAGCCGGTCTTATAGCGGTGCAATAGAATTTACCGTTAAGTTTTAAAGGAACTTTTTTATCGTATATAAAACCAGACGCACTCTGCCATTTTGACCAATCTGCTTGGATCCTATGATTTACATCTTGTTCAATCTCTCCATTATCCTGTATGATGTACCCAAGATACTTAAAACTTTTAACTTTTCGTAGGATGTTTTCTCCAATCTTCACCTCTATATTAGGGTTTTCCCTTCTCAAACTGAACTTACATTCTATATATTCCGTCTTGTTATGGCTTATGCGCAGACCATACACTTCTAGAACTTATCTCCATAATAAAAAATATATATATATATATATATATATATATATATATATATATATATATCAAAACCAATTATTATATAAAATAAGCCAACATATATTTATATATAAATAATATATAATTATTTAATTTATTTTTAATATATATTCTTAATATATTTATTTAATCACATTTTAAATACTAACATATATTATATTTGTTAAAGAATATTAAAATATTTGATATTCAAATATATATTTTAATATTTTCTAACAATATTAAAAAATTTAGTCAAATATAATATGTTAAATCATTAATAGCTTTTATTCTTTTAACTACACAAACTTCTCATGAATTTATATTTATTATATAATCTAATAAAAAAATATTAAAAATAATCAAAATTTATTATTTTTTATAATTATTTAATTATTAATATAATACTTTTAATTTAATTTAATTATATATTTTATCCTATATTTTAAATATTAATCATTAATTAATAGCTAAAAACAATAAATTTTAATAATCTTCCAACCTCCTTCCTATAATAATATAGATCCTAAACAGAATAAAGAAAAAAAAGAGGTAACAGTGAGATATGAAATGAGAAGAAAACTGCAATATAGTTTGTTTACGCGGAAAAGGAAACTAATGCTGTGATGCATGTGATTGGGTAATCAAACGAGTGGAACGTATATAGTTCTAATAATTGCAATACGATATTTAATATATCATCTGCATTAGTGGTCACCGCCAATATTCCACCATCTCTCATTTTTTTTTCTACTTCAGGATCCTTCCATTTAATTTCTACCGTTACACTATATTTTTCTCTAGTTGTAGATTAAGTATTAGAAAGTAACATGATAATTCATATTTCTTTAAACTCATATTTAAATGTATATATAAAATAATTTAATTTTGATATACCTACAATAATTAAAAAAGTAAATTCATATATAACGTATGCAAGTGGTACGATTCACCTTTTAATTTATTATAAAAATAACATTTTAAATTTATTATTTAAAAAATTATCTAAATATATAAAATCTAATTAAATAATCGTGTATAATTTTTTTTATTGTATGTGTAACTATATTAGAATTAAATTCTTTTTATATATACACACTTATGACATACGAGGCTAATCTAAAATGATATTATAAAATTACTTAAGTTAAAAGGTTAAACCAATAAATAAAAGTATATGATCCTGGAAAGGGTTCATATGTATTAATGTACTTAACTGATATACTGGTATAAAATAATTTTGAACTGATTAATGTTAAATAAAATATGTTGAAGAGTCAGATTTTGTTGACTATTTTTGACATGATGATGTAATTATGCAGAGCATTGTGAGGGACTTACTGAATGTCCCCTTAACCAAAGCATGTATATTAGAAATTTTAAGTGGATGTCCTGAGTGTACAAATCTGTGACGGCGGCTCAGGGGCTCAGTGTATGTGTAGCTGCATTATGGAATTGGGGATAATGGGCCACAGTGCTTGGATTTTTTCTGGATTGTGAATTTGAAATTCGGAACTACTGTTAGACTTAAATATTTGAGTTGAAGTAAATACTGTGTGAACAACAATTTGAGCGGGTCATAATAACCAAATCATTAATTACTGATAGAAAAAAACAAAGCGTTAGACATAGGAAATATATATAGTTACAGCGATGATTATGTACATATAAGAGAAATGGCAAAATTGCAGCGGAAGCTATGAAGTCACCTAACAGTAGAAAGATCGTATTCAGATTCAACAAGACACTGCAACTAATTATTGGAGATGAAGCTGGTACATGGAGCGACATTTTCAGATTGCTAGGATCTGACTACATCAAATTTCCAATTTGCGACAAAGATAGGAGAAAGGTTCGCTCCAAGGACAAGATTTATAACGAATGTGTAAAGGTAAAAACTTATATTTTTGTAGAATTCGAGAATCTTAATTTGACACCTACTAACAATTTAATTTTACTGTTGTAGAAAATGCTCAATTTTGATGAAGATAGTGGAGGAATTATCAAGCGTACAATTTTAAAAATGCTAGAGAGGGCTTGGAAGGAAACGAGGAACAGGTTATACCATGATCATTACGACTCACAACTGACTATTGAACAAAATATTGATGGTTGCCCACCGGGAGTTATTGTGGATCATTGGAGATGGTACCTTGCATTGGTTATTGCAACAGTGAAGACACAAAGGTAATATATTTATATTTCATAACAGAAAAAGTCTATTTATGTTACATAGAGTTGGTCGAAAATAGTGTCTAGTAACCTTTACTTTTGATAGCATGACAGAAGAAGTGTAGGAAAAATGCTGTGAATTGATCGAAGCAGTTATACACTCACACTGGCGATCGAAAAGCTTTGCAAGGCTTGGAGAAGAAGAGGCAATTTACGTTTGACTCACTTTTCCAACCTTCTCTTCGTCTACATATTCACTTTTAAACTATATTGGTACAGTCTGAACGACAAGGGAGGAGAGTTGGTAGAGGAGAGTTGTGAACCTTAACCCACAAACGACCTAATAGATCCTATATCCATTATGCAACTCGGGCTATTAGTGTAAGTAATGTGTTGAGAATAAGTTGTTTCTCGTAGTTTTTTTTTTAAATTGTATTGAAACTCTATGTGGTTAGCAACTATTTAATAAATGCTTATGTTTGCTTATCTATATGTGTAGGAAAGAATTGTAGAGATTGAGCAAGATTATGAATCCTCTAGACTGTTGTCTCCGAATGATTTGCTTGCTCAAGCTCTCGGAAAGGTGCACTCGGGTAGAGTGCGTGGTATATGTATCAGACTAACTTCTAGTTAAGTCTTCGGTACGAATTCCCATCAGCGGAGCAATGGAGCTCAAAGAGAAGAGACCCAAAGGGTGCTGCTTGAACTACAAGTAGAGTCGGCAGCCGAAAAAACTAAAAAAAAAAAAGACAATAAAGAATGAAGTAGCAGTCGAGAAGACAAAAATGCAGGCAGTGAAGGATGAGGTAGTAGGCAAAAAGACAAAAAGACAGGCAGTGAAGGATGAAGTAGTAGCCAAAAAGATAAAGATGAAGGCGATGGAGAGTGCTCTAAGATGTCTAATTCAAGGGCAAGGTGGAGACTTGCCACCAGATGTCGCTGCATGGATGAATTCGTTGGAGAGACAGAATCAAAGTAGATCTTAGGATTGAATTTTTTTTTTTAAAATATACACTTTTTATTGTTGACTATGCAACCCTTATTAAGGAATACACTTTATTGATATTCGGATAAATATATGAATTTGCTTTATAGTTTTGCTAATACCGTTTACCCATCAATTTATTTTTTCAGATACAAAATAATTAAGATTTGTAATATTAAGAAAAATTCAAAAAATAACAAAAAAAAATAAAAAATAATACCTAGTACATTCAAATTAAAAAAAAAAAAAGCATTGATTGTCGGTGCAAAATACAATATTTTTGCATTAGCCGGGGAAACAGCGACAGTTATAAAATGGCCAAAAATAAATTTAAAAATACTGAATATCAGATAGCGGCGGTTTCGAACCACCGCTAAATAAATTCGAAAATCACACCGGTCTTTAAATAGCAGCGGTCCTACACCATCGTGAAATTATCGTTGAATTCAAGGTTCTTCAAATAATAATGGTTTTAAACCGCCGCTAAATCAATTGAGGCTAATAATATGGTTTTGTATCGCTTGTGACAACGGTTCATTAAAACCACCGTAAAATCAAATTTTCACCCCTAAATCGAAACATTTCTAGAATCGTTGGTATGTCGTTTTGCGACGATTTAAAACTACCACAAATTCGTCAAAAAAAAGCCGCAAAATACCGGTTCATTTGTAGTGTATGACCAAAAATGGGATAGGAAAGTAGTATTGATTGAAAGTGAAAGGAAAAAAAGTCAACTAAAAGGGAGAAAAAAAAAAAAAAGAAAATCCAATTACTTGACAAAGAATTTATCATATAAGAATATTGTCAGAGGGTCAAGATGGATAGTAATTGGTGTATTTTATAGTTTTCTCTAGCTGCACTTGATGGTTAAGATGAATAAGCGACCTTGCAATGTAGAAGTAAGTTTGTGATGATGCGAATGTACTCATAAGAAATGAAATATATGAAAAAAGTAATTGAGTAATTTTAGTGATAAAAGTATATGGACGAATGGTTTATTGTTTTTGTTGTGCATAAATATTAAGTTATATTAAATTGGCCAGAATATTCGTAAGAAGTTAATATGCAAGTAACGAAAATAATGTAGTTAACATGGGTTTTGAGAAAAAGTTTGAAGGTGGAATTTGATTGGTTCCATAGGAAGTTAAAGATATAGAGTTTGGTCAGTTTTTATGAGAAGTGAAAATGTGGAATGATATTAATGTAAATATGTCGAGAAGATTATTTCTGTAAAAAAGGTCGTAACTTCTAAGCAATCAATTTATCATAAGTTAGATAGCGTTTGTTTTGAGATACTGATGCGATTGAGGTTAAGAGACTCGGATTCAGTATTATGTTTGTTGGTCTAGAAACTGGTACTAAAGTTTCAGTTTCTGTCTCTAAAATTTCAGTATTTCAATACTTCCAATAAGTAGGAACACAGGGGACTGAAAAATTTTTTGGGGATTGAGACTGAAACTTTAATAGCATTTTATGCCTATACCACCATTTCAATTAATTAACTCTAACTATACCCTTTGTGCAAATTAAATTAGAACTTCATTTTTATTTCAGTCTCTGTCTCCCACTTTACACCAAACACAACACTGAGATTTATTTCAGTCTCTGTCTTTCAGTTTCTATCTCTCAGTCTCTATCTTTCTCCCAAATACTACCTGACATTAAAAGAGAACAATAAGGTTTTTTTTTTTCGTGAAAGTTTGTTTTTTTTTTTAAAGTAAACTACCAAAAATGGTATTGCGTGGTTGACAAAACGAATCTAAAAAAATGCTAACCACAAATAAGTCTTCAAAAAATTTAAAAATACGACATAAAGAATTAGATATTAAATATAAATTCTAAAAAAATAATTTTAAAGATCAATTTTTGATACAAATTTTTTGCAATCATTATTACAAAAATAAGATCTTTTTATCCTCAGAATTTGGTAATTTTTTGTGAAATGAATTTTTTTAAAAAATATTATTGTGAGTGACTATGTTTTTTTGAAAAATAAAAAAATATAAAAATCAAATTTTACTCCAAATTATTTTATGCACCTTCTAAATATTTATTTAAATATTACCATAAAAATTTAGATATAATGGATAAGTCGTTTGCTAAATATAAAAGTTTTTTGTTGTTTACAAAAAAATGATATTTATTGATTCTTTTTATTGTATTTTTAAATCATTCATAAGCTATTTTATCAATAATATCTTTTAAAAACTTTTTAGTCAATGTTTCAAATACTGAATTAGTAGTTAACCTTTTTTTTAACTTTTATTTTTCGGTAACCAAATTTTTTACCCTCATTCAACATAAACCATCTTTGCCCTCGTCAAATCCATTACATCAAATATTCATAAATACTAGAAAAAAAATGAAACCATAATCCAAATGTTGTTTTAGGTCTAGTTTCATATTTTGTTCATTTTTCAACATGGCTTGCACTAAACGGCCCATTAGCTTCAACTAATTTGTGTGCGCAGGGTGTTAAGCTTCATTCCTTATTTAGCTATATAGCTGCGTCATTTTTATTATTTTTTCGATCCTTCTAACATAAGTAAAAAATATTTTAAATATTTAGTCTCATACAATAAAATAAAATGTCTAATCGATATTAGTATTTTTAATCTGATAGTACAAAAACTAATTCGTAGAGCAAAAATTTGGTAATAGTTACTCTCTTTAATTGTCTTCGCACATATTTAGAATCTTGAATGTTTACATAGTTCAATTTAGTTAGATAATTTCATTTCTTCTATTGCAGTTGATCAAATGTAGGGGTGGCAGTGGGGCGGGTAGGGACGGATTTTCGGTCTATCTGATCCCGTTCCACCGTCCTTTTATTTAGGTACTACCCGCCTCATCACTACTTGCGGGTAGTAAACTGCAGTACCCTAGCCCGCCCCTGCGAGATACTCGCCCGCGGGTACCCGCCCCACCCCTACCCGCTCCTATAAAAATTAAATATCATTTTAATTTTTACTTATTCATATATAAATGAAGACAAAAACTTAAAATTCATTGATAAATTAAAATACAAACATAAAATTCATACAATGTCATTAACTCAAATAACTTGAATTTAGAAAAAAAAGCTAGTGTTAGATTACTACAAATTTAACAACATAATAAAGAAATTACAATATTAGATATAAAATAGCCTCCAATCCTTATTCTTGATCACTTTCCACATCTTTATAAAATAGCCTTCAATACAAACAAACAAAAATAATTCAAGTAATATATGATGACAATAAACAGCATATTAGTCTTCTTAATATAAGTTGAAACAAATAATAACATAACATACTACTATATAGTACTATAAATTATAAGCATTTGGTCATTCAAGCACATGAAGGGTAAATATAAAGCAGAGAAAAAAAATAATTAAGTGCTATTATAGTATAAGACTTTAAATTATTAGAATGAATAATTGTCCATATTCAGTTGCCAATAATAATTCATAAGCACATGACTCAGATAAACAGAACAATAATAATTCAAAGTACATAATTTGTCAATAATAAGAAGGATCTTTTCTTCCTTTAATGCATATCATTCTAGAATGAAAATATGATTATTATTGTCTAATGTTATCATTGAAGTAGAAGTGGCAATTATTAAAAGGAGAAGCTATAATGTCATTGGAGAAGAAGAAAATAAAAAGAAAAAATGTAATGAATTTCTGCCAAGAGATAAAAAGCACAAGATAACAAAACAGAGGTCCTCGTGTAAATTGGATGTCTCAATGTACATTTCAAACTTTCCTTAAAATAATTGATAAATGAAAATTGAATCGAAGCCAAAAAGGAGCAGTAATAGAGCTCATTATATAAAGAAAACAATAATAGTATTTCATCACTATCCATCTGGTATTTATTTAGAATGATGTATATTGTTAATGATGAATTTGAAAAACTCTAATTTAAATTGATGATGATCAAACATAATTAAAACAATTAATTGCAAAATTATTAATTTAATTTCAATTCATATATGTTAATTAAAATAATTATGTTGTGCAGGTTTTTGCCATTGGGCCAAAAAGAAAAGAAAAATGACAGGCCCAATGTGATTGTAAACATTTAGCCTTGGTTAAAATGTTTAAGTGACTTGGCTGAAACAAGGATTTGCTTATTGGGCCAAAATTCAATCATTATGACTATTAGCCCAAATTAATTTTTGTTGGCTTGCTTGGTCCGAAATGAAGAAAAGAGAGAAAGCAAATGCTTCTTGCTTCCAACAAATCTCTCTCTCTCTCTCTCATGTGATGGATTCCAAATTTAATTCAATTATCATTAATCACATGAGAACAATGAGAGAGAAATTAACAATTGATTTGATTGTCATCATCAATGCTACACGCCACCTAAAGCAGAAAAAGGGGAAGAAAATTAATTTTGTTTAATTAACTTGTTCAAATCCATTTAATGCTTTTCTTTCTTTTCTCTCTTTTCTTTCTACTCTCTCTTCTCACTCTCGGTCACTTCACAGAGAAAGCATGAAAGCTATGGCAAGCTACCGTAGAGAAGAAGAAGTAAGTAATAAGACCATTGCAATGATGGCAAGAAAAAGAAAACAAAAAGTATGTTGTGGCTGAGATCTTCACCAAAATAAGGTAAGATTTGGTGAAGTAAACTCATGCTCTCTATACCAAAAATGGAAGAGGAGATCTCAGTCAGAGGAAGAAAATCTCAGAGGCATGGCTCGTCTCTGCTTTGTGTTCACTCATCACAAAAGGTAGCTAGGGAGGCTACGTGAAGGAGGAAGCAAAAGTGGAACATGAGGAGCTGTCATGCATCAAGAAGCATCAAGGGCTAGGAGTCCTTCTTGGAGTGCAAGTCAAGAGGGATGGCTCGGATTGATGAAGCTTGGTGTAAAGGAAAGACTCAGAGGTAATTTCATGTTGGATATAGCATTCGGTTATTTCTCCTCTCTCTCTGGCCGAACCAGTTTGCATGAAGAAGAAGAAGTTGGCTCGGTTCAAGAACTTTAATCTTGGAGGCTTCCCCTTCTATAAATAAAGGAGAACAGCCAGGACTTGAAGTAAGGAAAAGAGTGAAAGCACAGTGTTCACATAGCTACCTAAGCTAACAGAAGTTCTTCTCCTTTATGTTTTCTATTTTGTAATTTTCTGTTTAATTTTGGCTGTCTTGAGTCTCATGGATAAAAGACAAACAGTGAAGTTTGTATGAAAAAGCCATAGAGCTAAAAAAGGAAGAGTGTACAAAATTAAAAGAAAAAGCCATAGATGTCCTAGAGGTCCTTTGTACATCTGTGTTATGTTTCACGATTGTGTGGGAATCCCCTTGCAAGTTGGGTTAGCACTTAGCAGTTGAAAGTTTGGCAGTGACCAAGTCAAGTTCTGTTTTGGGATTAGATTCTGGACTTGTCCCGGATAGGAAGGGTAGTTCCTAGGGAGAATTGGTGTATGTAATCAAAGATGATTATAGTGAAATTCCATCATTGTTGTGATAGAGACTGGATGTAGGCTGCATTGCACTCAGCTGAACCAAGATATATCTTGGTGTAATTTTCTCTTTCTTCTACTCCATTTCTGATTCTACTGCATAGGAGACAAAACTGAAAAATATCTACTGGCTGGTCACGAGATAAAACAAAAAAAATCTTATGGCTAGGCACGAGACAAAAACAAGAAATATCTCCTCAAGTGTTCTGAAGGACAGCAAGAGTTACTAAGCGAAAAAAGGGGCTAAGATTCAACCCCCTTCTCTTAGCCACTGATAAACCATCAATTGGTATCAAAGCTTGGTCTCAAAGAGATCAAGCTTTGCAGCTTAGAGAAAAGATCCAGATGGCAGAAAACAGTGGCTCTAATCTGGTGTCCTACAACCTGATTGAAGGACAGTCAAGCAACAGACCTCCTCTTTTCAATGGGAAAAACTACACCTATTGGAAGGAGAGAATGAAGATTTTTGTGCAAGCAGTGGACTACAGAATTGTTGGAAAATTATCCTGGAGGGTCCTCAATTTTCAACCACCACAAGTGCAGAAGGAGTAAGCTCTCTCAAACCCAAAGCAACCTGGACCGAAGAAGACAGAAAGAAGGTGGAGCTCAATGCCAAGGCTATCAATCTGCTCAACTGTGCCATCAGCTTCGAGGAATACTGACGGGTATCACGATGCACAGTGAAAAAGAAAATCTGGGACAAACTTCAAATCACCCATGAAGGAACCACCAGAGTGAAGAAGACCAGGATAGATATGTTGAACAGAGAATATGAAATGTTTGCAATGAAGAAAGGAGAATCTATTGATGAACTGTTCGAAAGATTCAACATCATCATTGTTGGCTTGGATGCTATGGGAATTACGTATCCTGATTCTGTGCTTGTGAGAAGAGTTTTGAGATGTCTCACAAAAGAGTGGGAAACTAAAGCATTAATCATATCTGACAGTAGTAGACTAGATTCCATGACATATGATGACTTGAGAGGAAATTTGCTTGCTTTCGAAAACACTTATTTGAAAAAAGATTCAAAAAAGAAAGGAATTGCTTTGACATCTGTTACTAACCCCTAGATGATGAATCTAGTGATAATTCCTCTGAAAATGAATTTGTTTTGTTTGCCAAAAAATTCAAAAAAATGGTGAAGTTCAAGGAAAGAGGCAAGGGAAGCAGTTCAAGAAAATAAAAGAAAGATTTCAGCAAGGTGACATGCTACAACTATAAAGAGACTGACTGTGCATTTAAATCTGATTGCTTTAAGTTGAAGAAGGAGGAGAAGCCAAAGAAAGGAAAGAAAAAAGGACTGATGGCTTCGTGGGAGGACTTGGAAAATGACTCGGACGATGATGAAGAATCAGAGACCAAGTCCCAGCCATGTCTCATGGCAGATCACATTGAACAGGTAGTTTTTTATAACCCTGACACTGAAGATCTTTATCTTATGATAGACCACCTTTCTGAAAAAATTAGATGTTTCTTGCTTGATAACCAAGATCTTGAGCAGCAAATCACCATTCTTAAAGCTGAAAATAGTTTTCTTAAAGAAAAACTAAGGGAGGCTGAAACTGCTATTGAACTTGTTGAAGAAAACAAGCAGTTAAAAGCTCAGCTTAGAAACTGTGAAAGTGATCATTCTGTTGTTACATATGTAAACTATTTTAAAGAAAATGAAGAGTTGCTGAAAAAAGATCGAAAATCTTGAAAATGACTTAGCCAAGTTCACTCAAAGTTCTGAAAATTTAAATCAAATCTTGGCTAGTCAAAAACCTCTATATAATAAAGTTGGCTTGGGGTTTCACAAGAATTTCAAATCTGTTGAAAAACCTTATTTTAAAAACATAGCCTCATCTTCAAATAATACAAGGTTTCAAAACCCAACAAGCTTTAGCAAAATAGCAACTCCAAGATTTTATAGACTATGCAACCGAAATTGCCATTTTCCCATTCAATGCTTTTTTGGTGAAAGAATGATTGGTAACAAAGTTTACAAAGTTGTTTTTGACTACAATGGCTTGGGACATAGGAAATGGTTTAACGTGAAAGGATCCAAGAAGATTTGGATACCTAAGGTCACTTGAGCTCATTTTGTAGGCTTGCCTAGCATCCAAGCGGAAGGACAATATGTGGTATATGGACAGTGGATGCTCTAGGCATATGACCAGAAAGCAACCTTCTTCATAAATCTTGATGAGTATGATGGAGGGTTTGTCACTTTTGGTGATGATGGTAAAGGAAAAATAGTGGCCATTGGAAAAGTTGGTAAAAGTTTCTCATCTTCTATAAATGATGTTCTTCTTGTTGATGGTTTGAAACATAATTTACTTAGTGTTAGCCAATTGTGTGATCTAGGATTTGAAGTTATTTTTAGAAAGTTTGTATGTTTAGTTGTTTGTGAAAAATCTGGGGATATTTTGTTTGGGGCTAAAAGGTGCAATAACGTGTATGGATTGACTCTTGAGGACTTGAAAGATCAAAAAGTGACATGTTTTACCTCTCTTGAATCTAAAAAATGGCTATGGCATAAGAAATTTGGTCATGCTAGCATGTACCAAATTTCTAAGCTAGTTAAGAAAAACTTGGTAAGAGGAATTCCAAATATTAAATTTGATAATGATCTAACTTGTGATGCTTGTCAATTAGGCAAACAAGTAAAATCCTCTTTTAAAACAAAAGATGGAATTTCAACCAAGAGGCCATTAGAGATGTTACACATTGATCTTTTTGGACCAACAAGAACTCAAAGTTTAGGAGGTAAACACTATGGCTTAGTGGTGGTGGATGGTTACTCTTGATTTGGTTGGGTACTTTTTCTTGCTCATAAAAATGATGCTTTTCATACTTTCTCAACCCTTTGCAAAAGAATTCAAAATGAAAAAGATTTAAAAGTTGCCCATTTGAGAAGTGATCACGGAAAAGAATTTGAAAATCAAGACTTTGAAAAATTTTATGATGATTTTGGAATTGCTCATAACTTTTCATGCCCTAGAACACCTCAACAAAATGGGGTTGTTGAAAGAAGGAATAGAAGCCTTCAAGAGATGACTAGGGCTATGTTATGTGAAAATGAGGTTCCAAAATTTCTATGGGCTGAAGCTGTAAATACAGCTTGTTATATTTTGAATAGGACCATCATAAGAAAAGGGTTGAAGAAAACTCCTTATGAGCTATGGAAAGGAACCCCACCAAATCTTAAGTATCTCCATGTTTTTGGATGAAAATGCTTTGTACTTAACAACAAAGAAAATCTTGGTAAATTTGATCCAAAATCTTATGAGGGATGTTTGTTGGATACTCCACCACTAGCAAGGCTTATAGAATTTACCTAAAAGAACATAGAACAATAGAGGAATCCATACATGTATCTTTTTGTGATTCTGATTCAATTTCCAGTACTGTGATAGAAAATGATTTAGATTGTGAAGATGCTGTCAATAAAGAAGTCAATGAAGAAAATCCCAAGTCTGTTCAAAATGAAGAATCTGTCTGTCCAATTTTGTCTCATCAGAATGGAGGAGATATTTCTGTTTTGTCTCCTGAACCAGCAAGAGAAACTGGAATAGAACCACCCACGGAAGCTCATCAAAGCTTAATACACCTTCGAAAATCAAGGGAATGGAAGTCCATGAGGGGTTATCCTCATGATTTTATCATTGGTGATCCCTCACAAGGTGTAACAACAAGATCCTCATCCAAAAAGCAAACCAAACCAAGCAATCTTGCTCTCTTGTCACAAATGGAGCCCAACAATGTAAAGCAAGCCCTTGAAGATCCCTATTGGGTCAAAGCTATGCAAGAGGAGCGGGCTCAATTTGATAAAAATGAGATTTGGACACTAGTACCTCATCCGAATGGTAAGAAGGTTACGGGTACTAAGTGGGTTTTTAAAAATAAACTTGGTGAGGATGGAAAAGTTGTTCGTAACAAGGCTAGATTAGTGGCCCAAGGTTAAGATCAAGAAGAGGGTATATAATTTGATGAGTCTTTTGCTCCGGTAGCTAGAATGGAAGCAATTAGGTTGCTTCTTGCCTATGCTGCCCATAAGGGTTTTAAAATGTTCCAAATGGATGCTAAATGTGCTTTTCTTAATGGTTTTATTGATAGAGAAGTGTATGTGGCACAACCCCCTGGTTTTAAAAATAAAGAATTTCCAAATCATGTTTTAAACTTTCTAAGGCTCTTTATGGTCTTAGGCAAGCTCGAAGAGCTTGGTATGAAAGGCTTAGTGCCTTCTTATTGGAAAATCACTTTCAAAGGGGTACCACCGACACAACTTTATTTATTGAAGTATCTAATGATGATGTTCTCCTAGTTCAAGTTTATGTGGATGATATTGTGTTTGGATCGGCCAATGAATCCTTGTGTGAAGAGTTTGGAAAACTCATGACTAGTGAGTTTGGAATGAGCTTAATGGGAGAGATAACTTTCTTTCTTGGCCTCCAAATTAAACAAACTCCTAGTGGCACCTTTATTCACCATGGAAAATATGCTAAAGAATTAATCAAAAAATTTGGCCTAAAAAGTTCCAAACCAATAGGAACACCAATGCATCCAAACACTAAATTTGAAAAGGATGATAATAGGAAAGATGTGGATGAAACTAGGTATAGAGGAATGATAGGTTCACTCATGTATCTTACCTCCTCTAAACCGGATATTGTTCAAAGTGTGGGTGTATGTTCAAGATTTCAATCTCACCCAAAAGAATCCCATCTTTCAGCCGTTAAACGCATCATTAGATACATTAAGGGAACTAATGATTATGGCTTGTGGTATCCAAAATCTAATGATTTTTGTGCAGTAGGGTTTTGTGATGCAGATTATGCAGGAGATCGGGTGGATAGTAGAAGCACATCGGGCATGTGTTGCTTCCTTGGAAGCTCACTCAACATGTGGTCAAGAAAGAAACAAGCCACAGTAGCTCTATCCACAGCCAAAGCTGAATATATCTCTGCCTCCACTTGTTGTTCACAAATAATATGGTTAAAAACTCAACTAGAGGATTACAAATTAAAAATCAATAGTATACCCTTGTTCTGTGACAATATGAGTGCCATAAATATTTCAAAAATTCCTGTTTTGAACTCAAGAACCAAGTACATTGAAATTAAATATCATTTTATTAGAGAACATGTACAAAAGAGAACTATTGATATTCAATTTGTAAAATCCGAAGATCAACTTGCGGATATTTTCACTAAGCCCTTGTGTGAAGATAGATTCTGTGCTTTGAGAAGTAGTTTGAGAATGATAGAATTATGTTCTGTTGATAACTTGTGAATTTTTTGATTCTGTTTATTTTTTGTCTCGTAGGAAAACAGGAGACAAATTTTAGGCTATGATGAACGGGCCATGAGACAGGGGGAGACTGCGTTTACATTAATTATCTTGGGCCCCAAAATCTCGTTGACATGGGTCTAACCCGTTTCTAGTTAAGATTGCCTTAATCATGATCTTGGAGGTTGTCATATCAAAGGAAGAAGTTGTGTGTCAAATCAAATCTTTATCCTTCTCTCATCCCTTGATTCTAGGAACTAATATTTCAGTTTTTAATAACCGCGCGTATTAATGGTTAATAACTCCCTCCACACTCTCTCTCCAATAAGCATTTAATGCATCCCTAAGCTCCCTCCACTCACCACTCTCTTCGGCCCTTTCTTCACCTTCCCTTTCCATTCATTCTTTTCATATCATGAAAAAGAAAGTTGCCCTAAGGAGGAGTAGCCGAATCCCCTTACCAAAAAGTCCTCCATTCTCAACCCCTCAAACCCATACACATATTCATATACACTCCACCTCTTCTTCATCCCACTCATCTCCATCCAAATAAACCAAAATAATGCGCAGGAAAGTGATAGCCCAGAAAACCTAATCTAGGAAAAAGATTGGAAAGAACAAGGAACCAATCATGAAAGAAGAAGAAGAGTCTTACACCTCACTTCCTCACTCACCACCGAAGAAGTCAACCACACATGCATCAGCTCGAAACTCTCAGAAGACCAAAGGTTACGTGCTACGTAACACAAAGAAACCGCCAAACCTGGATTCCCTGGACTTCAAGAACAAATACAACAAAAGCCATTCTCACTTTGATTTGGGAAGGTTCAATTCTTGTGCATCCTATGAGTTCCACAATGGCGTGTTAAAGAAACGTCATCTTTGTACTTCATATTTGGTAAACCTGGATGCTCTGGCTGCCAAAGGGATCAACTTTACCACTCCTTTTGAGAATATGAAGTAGACTCCTCTGTTCAAAATTCAGAAACCAGTGTACCCTGCTTTAATTCGAGAGTTTTACGCTAACATGCGGCTGATTGATGGAGCTATTCACTCCTATATGAAAAGGGTGTACATGACGCTGAATAGAGACAATAAGTGCTACCTTGGGGTACGTTGATGAAGGACCAGCAGCCACCATGTCAGAAAAATGGGACTCACAAGTGGGAGTCACTCTCCAGATTACCCTGAACCAAACATGCAAAAACTACTCTGCTTTGGATGGTACGGTTCTCACTCACAAAACTCTTGGACCTGAGAGAGCTCTCCTTCACTGAATCATCACTCACATCCTAACTCCACAGAGTGGTTCACACAATAGAGTAACAGTTTCTGATACCCTTGTGCTCTTTGCTATTATTACTTCATCTCCTATTTCCTTTGCATATCTCATGATAAGGCATATGTGGGACTGTGTTAGAAGTACCAAAAAGGCAAACCTTTCCTATGGCATTTTTCTCACCTGCATCTTTGAACACTTCAATGTTGACTTAGATAATAAAGAAGTAGAGAACAAAGTTTCATTTCTTAAGGGAGGAGGAGTTACAGGTACTGCGAAAGGCATCAAAGGGAAACGGTCAATGCCCTCTGATAGTGATCTAGAGAGCCGCCCAGTAGAACCCTCCAAGGTGGCAGAATCACTCCAGAAAGTCCTCACTGAATTTTTTAACATGTCCAACATGATGGTGCAATCGTACAAGGCTACCCGCAAGCAAGCCTATGAAAACGAAAAATCTTGGACGAAGTGCCAAGAAAGGGTGGGACTGATGCTGCAGAATTTAGAAGAAGAGATGGGGACTACTGAAAAGGATGAAGGATCTGAATCAGAATTCAATCTTTCTGATAATTGACCACTATGTTTTCTATTGATTTCTGGCTTTGTTTAGCTTATCTTGATACTTTGTAGGCTGTTATGGATACTTTAGACATGTGATACTTTGATATTTTGGTGCTGATTATATTTTGAATATTTTGCATTTCATTGTTATTTTTTGCAGGTTCCCCAGCTAAAAAAAATTGAAAAAAAAATAGGGGCCGAAATCTCTTATGATTCATGATCACCCTTGTTTTAATAATCTGTTGTGATGATATTTTTAGCTCTGATAATGTCTGCTGATATATGTGTTCCAATAATCTGTTTTGTTGATATATCTACTGTCTTTGGAACTTAGTCATGCTATGAAAATTTTTTTTGATTGAATGAATAATTGTTTGCCATGTTCTAAGTTGTTTGATCAAAATTGGTTTTCATTGTTATAAACCGATATTGTTTTTGCCTTGTGATATAATGGATGGAATATTTTTTTCAAACTGATTGGCAGCAATGGTTTTTGAAATTATCAAATATGACTTAATTACGATGTACTCTGTACTCAAGCCTTTTGTTTGGATTGAGCAAAAAATTCTTATAATAACAAATTAAGTTTTGTTTATCTTCAACTCTGCTCATATATCAAGCCATTGAACATTACAAAATTTTATATGTTGAATAACATAGTTGCCTTAAGCTTGATTTCAAAAGTTACAGGTAAAGCTTCCCTTGGTAAAATGGCATACATTAAGGGGGAGCCATGTAACAATTAGAAAGGAAGGAATGCAAGTATTCAAAGGGAGTACTATAATCTTTGATTTCTTTTCATTTCAATTGTTAATAATGTTTGTCATCAAGGGGGAGATTGATGAGTTTGGAAAACTCTAATTTAAATTGATGATGATCAAACATTATTAAAACAATTAATTACAAAATTATTAATTTGATTTCAATTCATATATGTTAATTAAAATAATTTTGTTGTGCAGGTTTTTGCCATTGGGCCGAAAAGAAAAGAAAAATTGTAGGCCCAATATGATCGTAAACATTTAGCCTTGGTTAAAATGTTTAAGTGACTTGGCTAAAACAAGGATTTGCTTATTGGGCCAGAATTCAATCATTATGACTATTAGCCCAAATTAATTTTTGTTGGCTTGCTTGGTCCGAAATGAAGAAAAGAGAGAAAGCAAATGCTTCTTGCTTCCAACGGATCTCTCTCTCTCTCATGTGATAGATTCCAAATTTAATTCAATTATCATTAATCACATGGGAACAATGAGAGAGAAATTAACAATTGATTTGATTGTCATCATCAATGCTACACGCCACCTAAAGCAGAAAAAGGGGAAGACAATTAATTTTGTTTAATTAACTTGTTCAAATCCATTTAATGTTTCTCTTTCTTCTCTCTCTTTTCTTTCTACTCTCTCTTCTCACTCTCGGTCACTTCACAGAGAAAGCATGGAAGCTATGGCAAGCTACCGTAGAGAAGAAGAAGCAAGTAACAAGACCATTACAATGATGGCAAGAAAAAGAAAACAAGAAGTATGTTGTGGCTGAGATCTTCACCAAAATAAGGTAAGATTTGGTGAAGTAAGCTCATGTTCTCCATACCAAAAATGGAAGAGGAGATCTCAGTCAGAGGAAGAAGATCTCAGAGGCATGGCTCATCTCTGCTTTGCGTTCACTCATCATAGAAGGTAGCTAGGGAGGCTACGTGAAGGAGGAAGCAAAAGTGGAACAGGAGGAGCTGTCATGCATCAAGAAGCATCGAGGGCTAGGAGTCCTTCTTGGAGTGCAAGTCAAGAAGGATGGCTTGGATAGATGAAGCTTGGTGTAAAGGAAAGACTCAGAGGTAATTGCATGTTGGATATAGCATTCGGTTATCTCTCCTCTTTCTCTGGCCGAACCGGTTTGCATGAAGAAGAAGAAGTTGGCTCGGTTCAAGAACTTCAATCTTGGAGGCTTTTCCTTCTATAAATAAGGGAGAACAGCTAGGACTTGAAGTAAGGAAAAGAGTGAAAGCACAGTGTTCACATAGCTACCTAAGCTAACAGAAGTTCTTCTCCTTCATGTTTTCTATTTTGTAATTTTCTGTTTAATTTTGTTTGTCTCGAGTCTCATGGAAAAAGGCAAACAGTGAGGTTTGAATGAAAAAGCTATAGAGCGGAAAAAAGCAGAGGTTACAAAATTAAAAGAAAAAGCCATAGATGTCCTAGAGCTCATTTGTACATCTGTGTTGTATTTCATGATTGTGTGGGAATTCCCTTGCAAGTTGGGTTAGCACTTAGCAGTTGAAAGCTTGGCAATGACCAAGTCAAGTTCAGTTTTGGGATTTGATTCTGGACTTGTCCCGGATACGAAGGGTAGTTCCTAGGGAGAATCGGTGTATGTAATCAAAGATGATTATAGTGAAATTCTGTCATTGTTGTGATGGAGACTGGATGTAGGCTGTATTTCACTTTACAGCTGAACCAGGATATATCTTGGTATAATTTTCTCTCTCTTCTACTCCATTTTTGATTCTGCTGCATAAGAGACAAAACTGAAAAATATCTCCTGGCTAGTCACGAGACAAAACGAAAAAAATCTCGTGGCTAGGCACGAGACAAAAACAAGAAATATCACCTCAAGTGTTCTGAAGGACAGCAAGAGTTACTATGCGAAAAAGGGCTAAGATTCAACCCCCCTTCTCTTAGCTACTGATAAACCATCAGTTAATTAATAATTAATATGTAAATGATGAGTTAACAGTTATTAATAGAGAAAAAAGGAAAAGGTTCTTTGTTTATGTGGCTGTGGGTAGAGACATTCCTCTCCCTCTGTGTTCTGTAGCCATTGCATATATCATTATGAAATTTTAATGTAAAATCAGAAAATCCAGAACAAACATTATATATCTAGCCACGGATTAGAAACAATATAAATATGAACGTTGCAAACTTCTCCTAACATGACTCAGAAAAACAGAACAACCTGACCCATCAACATCAAATAGTAGAAAATTAACTCACAGTTACAGAGTTCTAGTTATAGATCCAGTGTTCTAGTTCCAGGGTTTAGTTGCAGATTCATAATAGGAGAGAAAGAGAAAGAGAAACTTACAGATCTAGTGATTTGCAGGATGCAGATACAGTGATGGACTCACAACAACAGCGACAGCGACAGGCTCACGGCGAATGATGGAGGAGGACGGCGAAGCTTTGCTCTCAGATGCAGGACGGTTGCGAAGCTTTTCTCTCAGACAAAAAACGGCGGGGAAGCTCTGCTCTCGGACGGAGGACGGCAGCTAAGCTTTGGACTCGAACGGAGGACGACGGCAAAGCTCTGCTCTCGGACGGAGGACGGAGGCGAAAAGCTTCTCTAAGATTGAGAACGACGGCAGCCAGCGATGTTGGAGAAGAAGAAGCTCAACAGGAGAAGAAATTAGGATTTTAATTTTGAAGAGTCAAGAGTGAAATCTAAACATGAAATCCTAGCCACAATCCCACAACTATAAAATTCTTTTATATATTTTTTTATATTTAATAATTTTTATATATTTATATTATATATTTTATCTTATATTATAATATATAATATATAATATATACTCCATGGCGGGTAAGGGCGGGTTCACCCCAGCCCCGACCCCACCCTGCCCCGCCAATGCACCCGCCCCGCATCTGGGACAGGTAATAACCCGCCCCGACCGGATAGGACGAGTCGGATACCCACAGGTTCGGGTACTCGTGCCACCTCTAATCAAATGCAAGTGGTTCTACATACAACTTGTTTATATAAATGAATCCTATTTCCATATAATTATTGTGTCTCAATTTTTACAATCACAACATAACGATTTCATAGGGAGATACGTGTAAACTTGTTTTCAAATCGAATTTTTAGCCCATGATTTGACCCTTAAACAATCCAAATAATTACCGCTGGTGCTTCGCCTGTTTTGAAAAGTTTTAAAAATAATTTTTTTGAACTTTTGACTTATAAAAAATAATAGTATTAATATTTAGTGTAATTTTTAAAATTAAATTACGGCTTTTTAAAAAGTTATTTTAAGAGCTTAATTATAAAAATTAGAAGTTAAAAAAATAACTTTTCTCATAATACTACTATTTTTTATTATATTTTTATAAAATAAGCATTTTTAAAATTAAAAATTCAAACACTTAATAATTTATTTATAAGCTATTTTTAATATAATCATTTATTATTTAAATTATTTTTTTAAAAGAAATTTAGTTAAGTTATTTACTTAAATTGGACAAAGTGCATCTCATAGTTATAATATTGGTCTTAATTTGATCATATTGGATTGTAATTTGTAAATATACTTTGTATTGGGAGTAATAATATTCACACTCTTTTTGTTTACAAAATTCAATATTTGACTTCTAATATAAAATTAAAGGATAAAATATATATTTTTAATTATTAAATTTTTATTAAATTTTTTTTTAAATTTTATTTTGTTTTAATTTTAATTTAAAATTTTTTATTTATATAAAATATATTTTTAATAATTAAATCTTTAAAATATTTAAAACTAATTTAGTAAAAACGATTGATAATTAAAAGTCAATTGTTTGTATTAAAAATTGTCTAGATAAAATTTTTGACGAATTGCTCTTGAGTTTTTTAAAAAATTAGTTTTTTAGAACATATTTGATATAAGTTGAAAATTTTTTATATAAAATTAAATGAAATAAAATTTATGAATATTTTAAAAATTTTAACAAATTTAAAAAGCAAAAACTATATTTTACTCTAAAATAAAATAAATATTCAGATTATTCTCTAAAAAATCATAAATCAGATGTTTTAATATTCAATAAATTTTTATTATAACTTTAAATTATCATAAGCACTAATTTGTTTTCCTTCGCGTAAACTAATACATCATTATCACTAATCAGAACATATGTTTCCCCACATAGAAGTGATATGGATATGCCAACGGAATACAATTAAGCAAACCCTATCTTAGTTATATATGATCAACAAATAACAACGCCATTTCATTTTGGGTACGTCAACATCCATTTTATTCTACTTGAAATCTTATAGTTATATCATGTTGAGGTACAAAATCTCATTAAATTCGTACTTATTTGAATAGAGAAAAATTCGAGACTCTGTAATTTTTGTGACCACTGTATTTATATTATATTAACAATCAGCTGGTGCATTTGGATTTTTTTATATCAGTAAGTTTGTTAGCTAATTAATGGTAAAAAATTAGCAAGTGTGCTGGCTCTATAACATTGTTGATTTGAATACATTAAAATCGTCAATCATATCATTTCTTTAAGGCTGAATAAATATCCTAATTCTAAAAAATCTAGGTGCGATCATATCAACATTAATATACTGGATCTTATTAGAATTCTGCAGTTAACCGTGTTTGGACAAAAATAGTATTAGGATGGATAACCTCCTAAAATATTCTCGTATTACATTTCTTTTTTTGTGAACTCAGGTGATAAATGTGGATCACCAGGTCCCTTGCGATGTTCCTGGCAATGATGATGGCTAGAGTTTGATTGGTGGTAGAGAGGCTATGATTATAAACACCACGTGGAGAATGTAAACTGTGTGGTAGAGGAAACACCAGAAATCATGCTTGAAGGGGTAGGAAATCATAGTGCACAGGTACTTCAATATGTTCGACGTGATAGAAACAACAGTGAAATGACAGGGTAATGAGTGAATATTTTATACTCTTTTTGGTACTGTTTTCTTAGTATTTTTAGTTATATTTTGTTAAGTTTTATTATGTTTTAGTAGGTTTTAGTGCAAAATTCACATTTTAGATGCTACCTTGAGTTTTGCGTTTTTCTTATGATTTTAGGTGATTTTTGGGTGAATTTGGCAAGTTTTGACAAAGTCTAATTCAGAGGCAAAGAAAGGATAGCAGATGTTGTCAAATCCTGACCTCCATGCATTCAAATGAGTATTCCTGGAGCTACAGAATTCCAATTGATGCGCTCTCAATGGGTTTGGAAAGCTAACTTTCAAGGCTTTCCCACAATATATAATGGTCTATACGTTTCTTTAGAATGGACTGCCCAAAATGGGTATTGAACGCTCAACTTACCACCTTTTTGGCGTTCAACGCCCAAGAAGGATGAGGGCCAGCGTTGAACGCCCAAAACTGGCATTCAATGCCACCAAGGGAGCACAAGGCAACACATTTACCCCCTAGTGGGCATTCAACGCCCATTCACTCAAGTTGGATGCCAAGCTCAACCCAAACACTCACCAAGTAGGCCCAGAAGTGTATTTTCGCACCGTTAGCTTAGTTTATTTCATTTTTGTAATTTTTAATTATTATTAATATCTTTTTAGGTCTAGTTATTAATATAAATAGAAGGAAGATCACTCTTATTAAGAATCTTGATCATCTATCATCTTCTTCCAACTTATTTTCTGTTTCCTCTATAAATTATGAGCAGCTAAACCTCCTAGGTTAAGGAGAGGAGCTCTACTCATTCCTATGGATTAATATAATTATTTTTCTACTTTAATACATGTTTCATTTCATTCTATGATGTATATCGTTCTTCATCTTTTTTAATCTGGGGTGGAACGAGAGTATGACCCCTTATTCTACATGAGTTCCTTACGAGTCCTGACCCGGATAATATTGAGCTACAGTTTGAGAGTACATCACGGGTTCCAACAAGTTACTTGGGCTAATTAGGATACATGACATAAAATTCCATTAGTCATGGGTAATTGAGGTCTCTATGGCGTCAAGGCTAGAACACTGAGCATCATTCTCTGATCCGGAATATCCGACCTTGTCTGTAGCGTTTTGAGTAGGATCACCAGAGATTGAATTGCATGAACTTCACATTCTTCCAGATTGAACTATCACGGGTGGTGTTTGGTTTGGATCAGAGAAGATTAATGACCACTACCCCTGGCTTAACCACTTACAGCCTTGCCATTGAATGAATCATCCATTGTTAAAGTAGTCAGTAAGATGTATTATTCCGTAAGAACAAGCATCTCCAAGGCCTTAACTGATTTCTCACTATTGTGTCTACGTCAATTCTTAATTTCTTTCGTTATTGTTTTGTTTATGTGCCTACAACAACAACAATCAACTTTCTATTCGCCTGACTAAGATGAGCAGGATAACCACATCTTTCTTAATCCGCCAATCCTCGTGGGATCGACCCTTACTCACCTGAGGTATTACTTGGACAACCCGGTGCACTTACCGGTTCAGTTGTTCGAGTTTTATTTTCGCGCACCAAGTTTTTGGCGCCGTTGCCGAGGATTGTTCGAGACTGACAACTTACCAGTTGTCTTACTGCTTAGATCAGGTACTTTTATCAGCTTTTGATCATTTATTTCCTTTTGATTTTCTTATTTTGAGTCTTACTTATTTCTCTATTTTTTCAAAAATTTCCATAATTTTCTCTTATTTGTAATTTTTAAGTTTGGTGTTTCTTGGTAACCTTGGTCAATTACTTTTCCTTATTTTGATTTTCGAAAATTTCTTATTTTCTTTCATGAATTTTTTATTTCCATCTGGTTTTACCTTTTATTTCTTCTTTGTGTGTTTGAACTTTTTGGGTGATTTCCCTTGTGTGATTTCAAAATTTTTGAGTTTGGTGTCCTATTAGTTTGTTTCTTTTTTTGAATTTCAAAAAAAAAAATAAATTAAAATCTCCTTCCCTTTTTAAGTCTTAAAATTTGAAATTTTAGATTGATTCTTGTATCCCTATTTTAAATTTTTTGTCTTTATTATCAGCAATGTTACTTTAATTTATTTCATATCTCTTTAGGACATCTCATTAGAAGCTCTCTATACTTTGACATAGAGGCCCCCACCTTTTCTTTGCTTTGCTTCTTGTTTGTGTAAGCAGGAACAGGAAAAATTCATTATGGATCCACTTGAGAGTACACAACTAAGAAGAATTTTGGGGTCTTATACAACCCCCACCCCTGATTTCTATGGAAGAGTATTTGTATACCACCTGTTGGGGCATCCAATTTTGAGCTCAACCCATAGTTGATTACTTTAGAGCAGCAAAACTGCCAGTATCATGGACTTCCACAAGAAAAACCCACAGAATTCCTTGCAAACTTCCTGCAGATTTTTGACACAGTACGAGCCAAAGGAGTAGACCAGGATGTCTACATGCTGCTACTCTTTTCATTTACTATAAAAGGCCAAGCAAAGAGGTGGTTGGATACTCAACCCAAATCAAGCTTTGAAACATGGGATAAGCTGGTGGATAATTTCTTGAACCAATACATTCTCCCAAAGAAGCTAACTCAGCTAAGGTTGGACATTCAAGGCTTCAGACAAGAGGAGAATGAGTAGCTTCATGATGCTATGGGGAGGTACAAAATGATGCTACAGAAATGCCCCAATGAAATGTTTTCAGAATGGGTAAAGATGGACATTTTCTATTACGGACTCACAAATAGGGCTAAGATGTTCCTAGATTATTCTGCAGGTGGTTCAATACACATGAGAAAGACGATCAAAGAAGTTCAAGAACTCATTGAGACAGTCGCTAGCAAGTAGCATTTATACTCATCTAGTGAGACAACAATGAAAGGAGAGGTCAAGGCAATGTACAGTGAATCAGACCCTCCAAGACAAGGTGAATCCTTGACCTAGTAATTACACTCCCTCACATAACAATTGATAAGTTTGCAAGAAGTGTTGCAAGAAACCCATGCCTCCAATAAGAATATAGAGGCACGGCTGAATCAGGCTGAACAACATTTATCTGAACGGATAAGAGAAGAGTGCCAAGCCCTCCAATTAAGGAGTGGAAAGACCCTGAACACCCAGTCTCAGGACAATAAGAAACAAGGGGAGGAGGAAATGACAGAAGGTGAACAAGCAGCAACCCAGAACACCATAAAGGGCGTTGAAAAGGACCAGGATGCCATATCCTCAGAAATTTCGTCAAGCAGAAAAGGATAAACAATTTGCTAGGTTTGCAGATTACCTCAAGACACTAGAGATCAAGATCCCATTCGCAGAAGCCCTTGAACAATACCCTCCTATGCCAAGTTTATGAAGGACATATTAAGCCATAAGAAGGATTGAAAGGAGGTAGAGATAGTCCTCCTCACTAAAGAATACGGTGCAGTCATCCAAAGGACCCTACTAGAGAAACTTTAAGACCTCAAGAGTTTTGTGATACCCTGCACTCTCGGAGACGGTTGCACAAGGAAAGTCCTATGTGATCTTGGAGCAAGCATCAATCTGATGCCTTCATCACTAATAAGAAAACTTGGAATCAAAGAAGTCAAGCCTACCTGTATTTGCCTCCAGCTTGCTGATGGTTCCACCAAGATCTCATTATGAGTGGTTGAAGACATGATTGTAAGGGTTGGACCCTTTGCATTTCCCACGGACTTCGTGGTGTTGAATACGAAAGAACACAAGAATGTATCCATTATTCTAGGGAGACCCTTTTTGGCTACAGAAAGGACCCTCATTGATGTGCAGAAAGGGGAAGTGACACTAAGAGTCAATGAGGATGAATTCGTACTAAATGCTATAAAGGCCATGCAGTACCCTAACACCCTAGAGAAATGTATGAGAATTGATATCATCGACCCCCTGGTGGAAGAGGTACATGCAGTTGAGAGACTTGAGAAGGAGCTAGATGACATCCTTGGGGATGACACGCTCAACATAAAAGCACCAGAAGAATAGGAGGAGTCGTTAAAAGCTCCTAAAGTGGAAGATGAACCTCCCAAGCTCAAACTCAAGCCATTACCATCATCCTTGAAACACGTGTTTCTAGGGGATGGTGACACTTATCCTGTGATCATAAGCTCTGCTCTAAAGCAGCAAGAAGAGCAAGCACTGATTCAAGTGGTAAAAACCCATAGAACAGCTCTTGGGTGGACCATAAGTGACTTAAAGGGAATTAGTCCAACTCGGTACATGCACAAGATTAGGCTTGAAGAAGATGCTAAACTAGTGGTGTAACCACAGAGGCGAGTGAATCCATCTATGAAGAAAGTAGTCCAAAAAGAAGTCACAAAACTATGGGAGGCTGGGATTATCTATCCTATTTCTGATAGCCTCTGGGTAAGCCCTGTCAAAGTTGTGCCCAATGATGGACGGAATTCACTCCCTATAAAATTCATGAATCCGTTCCTTTGGCAAGCACACCAAAATTGTCATCAAGTAATAACCCACAGTGGAGTGGGGTCGTATCTACAGAGATTGGTAGATTTGAGCAATTTTAATCAATGGGTAAATTAGTCAAGCTGAGCAATATAGAGTGTGATTACAGAATTGTAAATAAGCAGGAATGTAAATGACTCAAAAGTAAAGAGAAGCAGTAAAGTACAGAAAAGGAAATGGCAAGAACGTAAAGTGCAGAAACATAAATGACTTAATTATGAATGGGAATGGGGATTAACTGAATGTAAAGAAAGCTATAAAGAATGTGGAAGATAAAAATAAGGGAAATTTATTGAGATCAGGAGATGTTGTTCTCTTTGGATTAAATCCAGCTTATCTCATCTTCAATCATGCAACTCATTGACCTCTTGGCAATCATGATTGATTGAGCCCCAATCCCTTGGTGACTCAATCTCTCAAATCTTGATAATCAGCCAATTCCTTGGTCTAATTGCTCATGAAGAGAGATATGCTTGGTCCCTAATTATGCCACACATTATTATAGGTCCAAGTAATGGGTGGATTATATGTCACCATATCCAATCACCAAAACCTAGATTCTACTCAAGTGTGAGAAGGGATTTCAAGCATAATTTCATGTTTCCTTTTCCAAGGTTCCCATGAAACCTATTTTGCATTCAACCTCTTTCCCATGATGATTGGACACTAACATTAAAACGAAATTCCTTCTAGCAAATCAAAGAGAAGATGAAGAGAAGAAGAAAATTCACTATCATTAATCGATAAAGTACAATAGAGCTCCCTCTCTCAATGAGAGGAAAGTTAGCTACTCATAGCTTAAATGAAAAGTACAAGAGGTGGAAAAGATAATGTGAAAAGTAAATCTAACTATTCTTCAACAAAACTCCTACTCAACAACCCCTCTCTCAGTACTTGCAGGGGTTATTTATACTATTCCTAGCACTAGAATAAAGAAAATACAAAAGAGAAAAGAAAATTATAATTGGAGGGAAAAGAAAACTCAATAAACGTGACCTTCTAGCTTGGCGTGTGACAGGCGTTTAAGTGGCGTGCTACGCTCACCCTCCAATTTGGCTTGGCGCGCCACGCCCAGCTCTTTAAGTAGCACACCACATGTGCTAAACTTCCTGGCGTGCCACGCCTTCGAGCCCAAGTGGCACGCCCAGGGTCTTTTTAACCTTGGTTAGCTGATGCCAGGGCATCTAGACCAGTTTCACTGACCTTTTCTTTACTGTTTTAGGGTAGTTTCATACATTTTCTTAGTGAATAAGGCAAGTTTTGGATGAAATTACACTTACACCTTGATTCAAGCAACTATTGTGAACTTTGCATGATTTAATGAGAATTTTGCTAGAATTGCATGATAAATTGATGATGCATAATCTCATGACTTTGGCTAGAGCTTTGATGCACTTTAATTGCTTGATTTCAGGGCAAAGGAAGCAAGGAAGAACTACATTACTATTCACATTAACCTAGTTAATGTAAACACTAACGTGGACTGGTAAAAAGCTTGCAACGTTAATGAGAAAAATGATCACCAATAATGCCTGCGAAGCCATCCATAGCTCAAAGAAAAAGAGAAAACGTGGTAGTTCCCAGAGGATCGATGGACTTCATTGGGCATTCCATACTTCCCACTAGCAACCATATTGATGTTACTGTAGGGTGAGCTGTGATGATCCATTGCATCATGATGGACAATGAGGTGGAAGTTCACTAACTAATTTCCTGTGAGATGTATAAATTTGCAAACAAGACCTCAACTCAAGCCAAGCTGGCTTTCCTACACCTCATTTCTCGTTTGTGTGGTGAGGTAGGAGTCCTGATTGATAGAGACACATGCATCCCAGTAGACAACCCAATCACCAAAGAGAGTATGGAGAGCACCAGGGGGCCAGCACCAGATAAGATTAAGCAATCAGTTGACCCCTGGTGCACGAAATTGCAATCACACTTTTGCAATCCCACACAACTAACCAGCAAGTGCACTGGGTCGTCCAAGTAATACCTTACGTGAGTAAGGGTCGATCCCACGGAGATTGTCGGCTTGAAGTAAGCTATGGTTATCTTGTAACTCTTAGTCAGGATATCAATAATTATCAGGGTTGATTGTAAAAAGCAAAAGAACATGAAATAAGTACTTGTTTTGCAGTAATGGGGAACAAGTTGAGGTTTTGGAGATGCTCTGTCTTCTGAACCTCTGCTTTCCTACTGTCTTCTTCTTCAAGCACGCAAGACTCCTTCCATGGCAAGCTGTATGTAGGGTTTCACCGTTGTCAATGGCTACCTCCCATCCTCTCAGTGAAAATGTTCAACGCGCTCTGTCATAGCACGGCTAATCATCTGTCGGTTCTCAATCAGGTCGGAATAGAATCCAGTGATTTTTTTGCGTCTGTCACTAACGCCCAACCTTCAGGAGTTTGAAGCTCGTCACAGTCATTCAATTCTTGAATCCTACTCAGAATACCACAGACAAGGTTTAGACCTTCCGGATTCTCTTGAATGCCGCCATCAATTCTAGCGTATACCACGAAGATTCTGATTAAGGAATCCAAGAGATATCTACTCAATCTAAGGTAGAACGGAGGTGGTTGTCAGGCACACGTTCATAGTTGAGAATGATGATGAGTGTCACGGATCATCACATTCATCAGGTTTAGGAACAAGTGATATCTTAGAATGGAAGAAAGCATGATTGAATGAAAAACAGTAGTAATTGCATTAATCCATCAAGACACAGCAGAGCTCCTCACCCCCAACCATGGGGTTTAGAGACTCATGCCGTAGAAGATATAATGAGAAACGTGTAAAGTGTCATGAGGTACAGATACAATGTCAAAAGATCCTATTAATAGTGAACTAGTAACCTAGGGTATACAGAAATGAGTAAATGACGTAAAAATCCACTTCCGGGGTCCACTTGGTGTGTGCTTGGGCTGAGCATTGAAGCTTTTATGTGTAGAGACCTTTTCTGGAGTTAAACGCCAGCTTTTATGCCAGTTTGGGCGTTTAACTCCAATTCTTATGCCAGTTCCGGCGTTAAACGCCAGGAATTCTGATGCTGATTTGCAACGCCGGTTTGGGCCATCAAATCTCGGGAAAAGTATGGACTATTACACATTTCTGGAAAGCCCAGAATGTCTACTTTCCAACGCCGTTGAGAGCGCGCCAATTGGGCTTCTGTATCTCCAGAAAATCCACTTCGAGTGCAGGGAGGTCAGAATCCAACAGCATCTGCTGTCCTTTTCAGCCTCTGAATCAGATTTTTGCTCAGGACCCTCAATTTCAGCCAAAAAATACCTGAAATCACAGAAAAACACACAAACTCATAGTAAAGTCCAGAAAAGTGAATTTTAACTAAAAACTAATAAAAATATAATAAAAACTAACTAAAATATACTCAAAACACACTAAAAACAATGCCAAAAAGCGTATAAATTATCCGCTCATCACAACACCAAACTTAAATTGTTGCTTGTTCCCAGGCAACTGAAAATCAAAATAGAATAAAAAGAAGAGAATATACTATAGACTCCAAAATATCAAAGAAACTTAGCTCCAATTAGATGAGCGGGACTAGTAGCTTTTTGCTTCTGAACAGTTTTGGCATCTCACTTTATTCTTTGAAGTTTAGAATGATTGGCATCCATAGGAACTCAAAACTCAGATAGTGTTATTGATTCTCCTAGTTAAGTATGATGATTCTTGAACATAGCTACTTTATGAGTCTTGGTCGTGGCCCAAAGCACTCTGTCTTCCAGTATTACCACCGGATACATACATGCCACAGACACATAATTGAGTGAACCTTTTCAGATTGTGACTCAGCTTTGCTAGAGTCCCCAATTAGAGGTGTCCAGGGTTCTTAAGCACACTCTTTTTGCCTTGGATCACAACTTTGTTTCTTTCTTTTTCTTTTTCTCTTTCTTTTCTTTTTTTTTCGTCGTTTTTTTTTCTTTTTTGTATTTACTACTTTTTCTTGCTTCAAGAATCAATTTGATGATTTTTTAGATCCTCAATAACAGTTCTCCTTTTCCATCATTCTTTCAAGAGCCAACAATTTTAACATTCTTAAAACAACAAATTCAAAAGACATATGCACTGTTCAAGCATTCATTCAGAAAACAAAAAGTATTGTCACCACATCAAACTAATTCAACTAGTTTCAAAGATGAATTCGAAATCCTGTACTTCTTGTTCTTTTGTGATTAAAGCATTTTTCATTTAAGAGAGGTGATGGATTCATAGGACATTCATAGCTTTAAGGCATAGACACTAAGATACTAATGATCATGTAATAAGACACAAACATAGATAAACATAAGCATAAAAATTCGAAAAATAGAAAATAAAGAACAAGGAGATTAAAGAATGGGTCCACCTTAGTGATGGCGGCTTGTTCTTCCTCTTGAAGATCTTATGGAGTGCTTGAGCTCCTCAATGTCTCTTCCTTGCCTTTGTTGCTCCTCTCTCATGATTCTATGATCTTCTTTAATTTCATGGAGGAGGATGGAATGTTCTTGGTGCTCCACCCTTAGTTGTCCCATGTTGGAACTCAATTCTCCTAGGGAGGTGTTGATTTGCTCCCAATAGTTTGTGGAGGAAAGTGCATCCCTTGAGATGAATCTCTCCATCTCCCATGGCTCGGAGGTGGAAGCTTTTGTCTTCCCTTTCCTCTTTCTAGAGGTTTCTCCGGCCTTAGGTGCCATAAATGGTTATGGAGAAACAAAAAGCAACGCTTTTACCACACCAAACTTAGAAGGTTTGCTCGTCCTCGAGCAAAAGAAGAAAGAAGAGAGAGAGTGGTGGGGTAGGTGGGGATCCTGTGGGGTCCACAGATCCTGAGGTGTCAAGGATAATTCATCCCTGCACCAAGTGGCGAGCAAAAATGCTCCTTCTGCCAATCCTGGCGTTAAACGCCGGGCTGGTGCCCATTTCTGGCGTTTAACGCCAGCTTGGTGCCCATTCCTGGCGTTTAACGCCAGTCTGGTGCCTCTTTCTGGCGTTAAACGCCCAGAATGGTGCCAGACTGGGCGTTAAACGCCCATTTGCTGCCCTTACTGGCGTTTAAACACCAGCAAGATTTTCCTCCAGGGTGTGCTATTTTTCTTTCTGTTTTTTCATTCTGTTTTTGCTTTTTCAATTGATTTTGTGACTTTCCAAGATCATCAACCTACAGAGAATATAAAATAACAAAGGAAAATAGATAAATATAACATTGGGTTGCCTCCCAACAAGCGCTTCTTTAATGTTAGTAGCTTGACAGTGGGCTCTCATGGAACCTCACAGATACTCAGAGCAATGTTGGAACCTCCCAACACCAAACTTAGAGTTTGAATGTGGGGGTTCAACACCAAACTTAGAAGTTGGTTGTGGCCTCCCAACACCAAACTTAGAGTTTGACTGTGGGGGCTCTGTTTTGAGAGAAGCTCTTCATGCTTCCTCTCCATGGTTATAGAAGGAGAACCTTGAGTCTTACATTTGCACTGTCTGCATGCCACGGTGCTTTCTGAATAGCAAACAATTGCTCATCCGAAAAGGTTTCAGAGATCTCAGTAGGAAGGAGGGATGCTCCTGCTACTGGTTCTATCCGGGACAGGTGATCAGCTACTTGATTCTCTGTCCTTTTTTTGTCTCTTATTTCTATATCAAACTCTTGCAGAAGCAACACCCATCTTATGAGCCTGGGTTTTGAATCCTGCTTTGTGAGTAGATATTTAAGAGCAGCATGGTCAGTGTACACAATCACTTTTGATCCTACTAAATAAGATCTGAACTTGTCAATGGCATAAACCACTGCAAGTAACTCCTTTTCTGTGGTTGTGTAGTTCTTCTGTGCATCATTTAGAATACGGCTGCCATAATAAATGACGTGCAGAAGCTTACCATGCCTTTGTCCCAATACTGCACCAATGGCATGGTCACTGGCATCACACATTAGTTTGAATGGTAATGTCCAGTCTGGTGCAGAGATGACTGGTGATGTGACCAGCTTAGCTTTCAGAGTCTCAAACGCCTGCAGACACTCATTATCAAAAATAAATGGAGTGTCAGTAGCTAGCAGATTACTCAGAGGTTTGGCAATTTTTGAAAAATCCCTTATAAACCTTCTGTAGAATCCTGCATGCCCCAGAAAGCTTCTGATTGCCTTAACATTTGTAGGTGGTGGTAATTTTTCAATTACTTCAACTTTAGCTTGATCCACCTCTATTCCCTTGTTTGAAAATTTATGCCCAAGGACAATCCCTTCAGTCACCATAAAGTGACATTTTTCCCAATTTAAAACTAGGTTGGTCTCTTGGCATCTTTTCAGAACAAGTGCTAGATGGTTAAGGCAGGAGCTGAATGAGTCTCCAAATACTGAAAAGTCATCCATGAAGACTTCCAGAAATTTCTCTACCATATCTGAGAAGATAGAGAGCATGCACCTCTGAAAGGTTGCAGGTGCATTGCACAGACCAAAGGGCATCCTTCTGTAGGTAAATATTCCAGAAGGACATGTAAACGTTGTTTTCTCTTGGTCTTGAGGATCTACTGCAATTTGGTTGTAACCTGAGTACCCGTCCAAAAAGCAGTAGTATTCATGACCTGCTAGTCTCTCTAGCATCTGGTCTATGAATGGTAAAGGAAAATGATCCTTTCTGGTGACTGTATTGAGCCTTCTGTAGTCAATACACATGCGCCACCCTGTAACTATTCTTGTAGGAACTTGTTCATTCTTTTCATTATGAACCACTGTTATGCCTCCCTTCTTGGGGACAACGTGGACAGGGCTCACCCAGGGGATATCAGAAATAGGATAAATAATCCCAGCCTCTAGTAACTTAGTGACCTCTTTCTGCACCACCTCCTTCATGGCTGGATTTAGCCGCCTTTGTGGTTGAACCACTGGCTTAGCATCATCCTCCAATAGGATCTTGTGCATGCATCTTGCTGGGCTAATGCCCTTAAGATCACTTATGGACCACCCAAGAGCTGTCTTGTGTGTCCTTAGCACTTGAATTAGTGCTTCCTCTTCCTGTGGATTCAAAGCAGAGCTTATGATCACTGGAAAAGTGTCACCTTCTCCCAGAAATGCATATTTCAGGGATGGTGGTAGTGGCTTGAGCTCGGGTTTAGGAGGCTTATCTTCTTCTTGAGGAATTTTCAGAATTTCTTTTATTTCCTTTAGTTCCTCCAGATCAGGCTGAACATCTTTAAAGATGTCCTCTAGCTTTGATTCGAGACTTGCAGTCATATTGACCTCCTCCACCAAAGAGTCAATAATATCAACGCTCATGCAGTCATTTGATGTGTCTGGATGCTGCATAGCTTTAACAACATTCAACTTGAACTCATCCTCATTGACTCTCAGGGTTAATTCCCCTTTTTGGACGTCAATGAGGGTTCGTCCAGTTGCTAGGAAAGGTCTTCCTAGAATGAGAGTTGCACTCTTGTGCTCCTCCATTTCCAGAACTACAAAGTCAGTGGGAAAGGCAAATGGCCCAACCTTGACAATCATGTCCTCAATTATGCCTGATGGGTATTTAATGGAGCCATCAGCAAGTTGAAGACATATCCGGGTTGGTTTGACCTCTTCAGTCAAGCCGAGCTTTCTGATAGTGGATGCAGGTATTAGGTTGATACTTGCCCCAAGATCACATAGAGCTTTCTTGGTACAAGTACCCTCTAATGTGCATGGTATCATAAAGCTTCCTGGATCTTGAAGCTTTTCTGGTAAGCTTTTCAGAATGACTGCACTGCACTCTTCAGTGAGAAACACTTTTTCAGTTTCTCTCCAATCCTTCTTATGACTTAAGATCTCTTTCATGAACTTAGCATAAGAAGGTATTTGCTCAAGTGCCTCTGCAAACGGAATCTTTATTTCAAGAGTCCTTAGATAGTCTGCAAAGCAAGCAAATTGCTTATCCTGTTCTGCTTGGCGGAGTTTCTGAGGATAAGGCATCTTGGCTTTATATTCTTCAACCTTAGTTACTGCAGGTTTATTCTTTACAGAGGTGGTTGGAGAAGCCTTTTTAGAGGGGTTACTATCAGCACTCTCAGGTGTCTGATTCCCCATTGGCGTTTGAACGCCAGGATTGGGTGAAGAATGGGCGTTTAACGCCAATTTTTCCCCCTTTTCTGGCGTTTGAACGCCAGAATTAGGCAGGGAATGGGCGTTTAACGCCAGCTTTTCCCCCCTTTCTGGCGTTTGAACGCCAAGAGTATTCCTCTCTGGGCTCTTACTGTCCTCAGAGGGATTTTGGACAGTGGTTTGGTTATCCTCTATCAATTGTTCCTTTATTGGCTTTTTGCTACTTTGAGCAGTGTTATTCAATGTCTTCCCACTCCTCAGTTGAACTGCTTGGCATTCTTCTGTTATCTGTTTAGATAACTGCTGTTTTGCTTGATTCAACTGTGATTCTATGTTCTTGTTAGCAATTTTAGTTTCTTGGAGCATCTCTTTAAATTCTGCTAACTGTTTTGTCATCAGGTGTAATTGCTGATTAAGCTCAACCATTTGTTCTTGAGGATTAGGATCAGTGGCTACTGCCATAACTTCTTCTTTTGTAGAGGACTCATTGCTAGAGTACAGATGTTGATTTCTAGCAACAGTATCTATAAGCTCTTGAGCCTCTTCAATCGTCTTCCTCATATGTATAGATCCACCAGCTGAGTGGTCTAGAGACATCTGAGCTTTTTCTGTAAGCCCATAGTAGAAGATGTCTAACTGTACCCACTCTGAAAACATTTCAGAGGGGCATTTTCTTAGCATACCTCTGTACCTCTCCCAGGCATTATAAAGGGATTCATTATCCTCTTGTTTAAAGCCTTGGATGTCCAGCCTTAGCTGTGTCATCCTTTTTGGAGGGTAGAATTGATTCAGGAATTTGTCTGATAACTGTCTCCATGTTTTTATGCTTGCTGTGGGTTGGTTATTCAACCACCTCTTAGCTTGATCTTTTACAGCAAATGGAAACAGTAATAATCTGTAGACATCCTGATCCACCTCTTTATCACGTACTGTGTCAGCAATTTGTAAGAATTGTGCCAGAAACTCAGTCGGTTCTTCTTGTGGAAGACCGGAATACTGACAATTTTGCTGCACCATGATAATGAGTTGAGGATTTAGCTCAAAGCTGCTTGCTTTAATGGGAGGTATACAGATGCTACTCCCATATGCAGCTGTAATGGGGTTGGCATATGACCCCAGAGTCCTTCTGGACTGCTCAATTTCACTTAGATCCATGATGGAGAAAGGGAGATGATGCGGATATTATTTATTTATTTTTTTATTAAAAATGACCGAAAGGAAAAAAATAAAATAAAATAAATGGAAAATAAATAAAATTTCGAAAACTAAAAGAAAATAAGATCAAAGCAAATTGAAAACTAAATCAATTAGTTAATTAAAAAGATAAGATTGAAAATATGATTGCAATTAAAAAGATTTGATTTTTGAAAAAGATTTGAAAAGATCAATTTTTTAGATTAGAATTTTGACTTGACTAAAAAAAAGATATGATTTTGAAAATCTTTGACTAAATTAATGCAAAATTTCGAAAATTATGAGTAAAATAAGGAAAGGATATTTTTTTGATTTTTAAATTTTAATGAGGAAAGAGAAAAACAACAAAAAGACACTAAACTTAAAAATTTTAGATCAAAACAAAGAGCACAAACAAGAAAACTTTGAATGTCAAGATGAACACCAAGAAAACTTTGAAGGTCAAGATGAACACCAAGAACAAATTTTTAAAAAATCAAACACAAATTTTCGAAAACTTAAAGGAAAACACAAGGAAGACACCAAACTTAAAATATGAAACTAAAATCAAATAAAAGACTCTAAACCAACAAAAATAAAACAGTCCTAATCTAAGCAACAAGATAAACCGTCAGTTGTCCAAAGTCGAACAATCCCCGGCAACGGCGCCAAAAACTTGGTGCACGAAATTGCAATCACACTTTTGCAATCCCGCACAACTAACCAGCAAGTGCACTGGGTCGTCCAAGTAATACCTTACGTGAGTAAGGGTCAATCCCACGGAGATTGTCGGCTTGAAGTAAGCTATGGTTATCTTGTAACTCTTAGTCAGGATATCAATAATTATCAGGGTTGATTGTAAAAAGCAAAAGAACATGAAATAAGTACTTGTTTTGCAGTAATGGGGAACAGGTTGAGGTTTTGGAGATGCTCTGTCTTCTGAACCTCTGCTTTCCTACTGTCTTCTTCTTCAAGCACGCAAGACTCCTTCCATGGCAAGCTATATGTAGGGTTTCACCGTTGTCAATGGCCACCTCCCATCCTCTCAGTGAAAATGTTCAACGCGCTCTGTCACAGCACGGCTAATCATCTGTCGGTTCTCAATCAGGTCGGAATAGAATCCAGTGATTCTTTTGCGTCTGTCACTAACGCCCAAAATTCATGAGTTTGAAGCTCGTCACAGTCATTCAATCCTTGAATCCTACTCAGAATACCACAGACAAGGTTTAGACCTTCCGGATTCTCTTGAATGCCGCCATCAATTCTAGCGTATACCACGAAGATTCTGATTAAGGAATCCAAGAGATATCTATTCAATCTAAGGTAGAACGGAGGTGGTTGTCAGGCACACGTTCATAGTTGAGAATGATGATGAGTGTCACGGATCATCACATTCATCAGGTTTAGGAACAAGTGATATCTTAGAATGGAAGCAAGCATGATTGAATGAAAAACAGTAGTAATTGCATTAATCCATCAAGACACAACAGAGCTCCTCAGCCCCAACCATGGGGTTTAGAGACTCATGCCGTAGAAGATATAATGAGAAACGTGTAAAGTGTCATGAGGTACAGATACAATGTCAAAAGATCCTATTAATAGTGAACTAGTAACCTAGGGTATACAGAAATGAGTAAATGACGTAAAAATCCACTTCCGGGGTCCACTTGGTGTGTGCTTGGGCTGAGCATTGAAGCCTTTATGTGTAGAGACTTTTTCTAGAGTTAAACGCCAGCTTTTATGCCAGTTTGGGCGTTTAACTCCAATTCTTATGCCAGTTCCGGTGTTAAACGCCAGGAATTCTGATGCTGATTTGCAATGCCGGTTTGGGCCATCAAATCTCGGACAAAGTATAGACTATTATACATTGCTGGAAAGCCCAGAATATCTACTTTCCAACGCCGTTGAGAGCGCGCCAATTGGGCTTCTGTATCTCCAGAAAATCTACTTCGAGTGCAGGGAGGTCAGAATCCAACAGCATCTGCAGTCCTTTTCAGCCTCTGAATCAGATTTTTGCTCAGGAGCCTCAATTTCAGCCGGAAAATACCTGAAATCACAGAAAAACACACAAACTCATAGTAAAGTCTAGAAAAGTGAATTTTAACTAAAAACTAATAAAAATATAATAAAAACTAACTAAAATATACTCAAAACACACTAAAAACAATGCCAAAAAGCGTATAAATTATCCGCTCATCAACCCTCCTAAGAGGAAGACACTTGAGCAGCCTCAAGAAGAGAGTATCCCTCCAATTGAATACTGGACTCAACTGGCAGCATCCATTGAATAGTTGCAATCCACTGTGAACCAATTGAGAGATGAGCAAAAGAACCCATCTTGCATGCTTTACATGATAGCTGAAGAACATAAGAAGCAGGGGCGAGCATTAGAAGAGCTGAAGCGCCAAAAAGTATCTTCTGGAGAGAGTAGTAACCACCGTGATTAAAGTGGTTGAGTTTCACCCCCTATCCATTTCCTATTTCAGTATTTTAATTTCTGTTTTTTCAAATCTAAAATTACATGATCATTTGTAGGATTTTCTAATTTTCTAGTAATTAATTTTAATTCTGTCAATTAAGTATAGGATATTCCACTTATTACTCCATTGAGCTTGAATAAATTCATTTTTCTTAGAAGCAGTAAAATATAAGAATTCTTGAGTTTATTATGATTCGTTCCCTCTAATTCAAAGAGTGGTAGCCTTGCATTTATTTTCTGAATGTATGAATTAACTGGTATAATTGTCTTGAAGTTGAGGGTGTTGGCTTTTGAAAGAACAAGTGAATTTAGAAAAGTATTATTGGTTCTCAGAAAAAATCCAAATTATTTATTCTTGAAGCAAAAGAAACAGCAAAAAAAGTGATTCGTTTAACGTAAGGAAAAAGGATCCAAGGCTTTGAGTATCAATGGTTAAGAGGATTAGAAATTGGCCTAAAAAGCTCAACTGAGCTGCTATATGCTTATGGTGTGAAGGTGTCAAGTAAAGAGCTTGAGACTGAGTAGCTAAAGTTGTCATCCAAAATTAAAGAGTATGCATAAGAACTCTGGGCACCACTGTCTGGGACTTTAAGAAAAGCTACATTCAAAATCCAAAGGGTTTTCCCAATTAAGTTCCTGTGGCGTTTATGTATTCGGTGGTAATACGGGAAAACAAAACGCTTAGAGTCACGACTAGGCTCAAGAAGGTGCAAAGCACCAAAAGAAGCTGTGTTCAAGAATCAAGAAGAGCTTAAAGAAAAAAATCAATAAAATCATCCGGATTCTAGTTCCAGGGGATGCCAATACTTCTGAGTTTCAAAGGAAAGTGAGATGACAAAACTATTTAGAAGTAAAGAGCTAATAGCCCCATTCAATTATTTGGAGCTGAGCTTCATTAACAACTCTAAGACATATTGTATCTTTCTCTTCTTTTTAGTCCAACTTGTTTTTTTTTTTTTGTTGCTTAAGGACAAGCAATAGTTTAAGTTTGGTATTCTGATAAGTAAATATTTTATACCCTTTCTGATACTATTTTCTTAGTCTTTTTAGTTATATTTTGTTAAGTTTTATTATGTTTTAGTATGTTTTAGTGAAAAATTCACATTTTGGATGTTACTTTGAGTTTTTGTGTCTTTTCTTATGATTTTAGGTGATTTTTGGCTGAATCTGGTAAGTTCTGACAAAGTATGATTCAGACGCAAAGAAAAGATAGCAGATGCTATCAAATCCTAACCTCCATGCATTCAAATGAGCATTTCTGGAGCTACATAGGTCCAATAGACATGCTCTTAACGGTGTTAGAAAGATAACATCCAGGGCTTTCCAGCAATATATAATGGTCTATACATTTTTTTGGAATAGACTGCCCAAAACGGACATTGAACACCCAAGTTACCCCCTTTCTGGCATTCAACGCCCAAGAAGGATCCAGGCCAGCATTGAACGCCCCAAACTGGCGTTCAATGCCTGATGAAGAGAAAATTAATGGTATAGAATTTCACAAATGAAATCTCGTTGGAAGTATAGTTTCTAAACCAATAATAATCCTTTCATATAAACATTTGGTTGTCAAAAGTAACAAACCCCTATAAAAATAACCGAAATATTCAAATCTCGGTTCATTCTCCCTAGGAATTGCAATAAAGTGTTCTTGCTATTGGTTATGAAGTATGTTTGGGATTTTTGAGATAAGAAACAAGAAAAGCAAATTGCGAAAGAAATAAACTAATAACTATGAAAGGCTCTTGACAAGGTATGGGAACTAGGATTCCTATCCTAGTTATCTTTATCAATTGTGATGAGAATTGTTCATTACTCCCACTTAGTTAACCTCTACTATGAAGGAAAGCCAAGTGGATGGATTAACTTGATTCCATAAGTCCTAGCTTAATCCTAAGGAGAGACTAGCCTTAGTGGCATTAAAGTCAATTAGTAACTTCTAATTATCAATCAACAAATGAGGTTGATAACTCAAGAGTCACCAATTACACAACCAAAGCCAAGAGGAACAAAATCTACCTCATAACTAAAAGAAGCGTTTCAACAAACACATATAAGGCAATAAAAGTAAACATCACAAATTGTAAGAATTAAAGGAACTACAACTAATCAAGGCAAGAGAGCAACAATAGAAAACTAAAGCAAACATAAAAAGGCAAGGAAGTCATAAATTGCATTGAAAGGAAAAGGAGATCTACAAAAGAATGTATCAATAACAAAGTAAAGAATTACAAGAAGTAAATCACTAATCTAGAGAGAGAGAGAGTAGAAGAATAAGAATTGATAAACGAAAAGTGAATCAAAGCATGAATTAAACCTAGATCTAAGAAATCTTAATTTAGATCTAAACCTAATCCTAATTCTAGAGAGAACTCTCTAGAAACTAACTCTATAACTAAACTAAAACTAAACTATGACTAATTGTCTTATCCCTCTTCAAGTCTTGGGTTAAATAGCATCAGAAATGAGTTAGATTGGGCCCAAAATGCTTCAGAAATCGCTGGCCACGAGTTGCCTTTAGTGAGTCACGTGCGAGCATCGACGCGTACGCGTACATCATATGTGTGCATCTCTAACCGCCAGACAACTATCACAAATTTTATATCATCTTGAAGCCCCAGATGTTAGCTTTTCAACGCAACTAGAACCACCTCATTTGGATCTCTGTAGCTCAAGTTATGATCAAATTAAGTGCGAAGAGGTCACGATTGACAGCTTTGCAATTCCTTTATATCTTTATGAGTTCTCCATTTCTACATGCTTTTTCTTCATTTCCTCAATCCAATGGAATCAAGGTGAATTAAGTTTAGCTATTTTAAGACCCAAAAAGCATGTTTTCACTCTTAAGCACAATTAAAGGAGAATTTACAAAACCATGTTATTTTAGTGAATAAATGGGAGACAAGTTGACAAAACCCTCTAAATTTAATACAAGATAAACCCTAAAAATGAGGTTTATCAACCGCCACCAAGGGAGCACAAGACAGTGCATTTACCCCCCTAGTGGGCGTTCAACCCCCACTCACTCAAGTTGGACGCCAAACTCAACCCAAGCACTCACCAAGTGGGCCCAAAAGTTGATTTTCGCACCTTTAACTTAGTTTATTTCATTTTTATAATTTTTTAATTATTATTAATATCATTTTAGGTGTAGTTATTAGTATAAATAGGAGGAAGATCACTCTGGTTAAGAATCTTGGATCATCTATCATCTTCTTCCAACTTATTTTCTATTTCCTTTGTAAACTATGAGCGGCTAAACCTCCTAGGTTAAGTAGAGGAGCTCTGCTCATTACTATGGATTAATATAATTATTTTTCTACTTTAATACATGTCGGATTTCATTCAATAATGTATTGTCATTCTTCATCTTTATGGATCTAGGGTGGAACGAGAGTATGACCCCTTATTCTACATGAGTTCCTTACGAGTCCTGACCCGAATAGTATTGAGCTACAGCTTGAGAGTACATCACGTGTTCCAAAAAGTTACCTGGGGTAATTAGGATACGTGACATAAAATCTCGTTAGTCATGGGCAATTGAGGTCTCTGTGGCGTCAAGGCTAGAACACTGAGCATCATTCTCCGATCCAGAAGATCCGACCTTGTCTGTGATCTTTTGAGTAGGGTCACCAGAGATTGAATTGCGTGAACTTCACTGTCTTCCAGATTGAACTATCACGGCTGGTGTTTGGTTTAGATCAGAGGAGATTAATGACCACTACCCCTGGCTCAATCACTTACAGCCTTGGCATTGAATGAATCACTCATTGTTAAAATAGTCAGTAAGAAGTATTATTTCAGAAGAACAAGCATCTCCGAGGCCTTAACTGATTTCTCACTATTGTGTCTATTTCAATTCTTAATTACTTTCGTTATTGTTTTGTTTATGCGCCTATAACAACAACAATCAACTTTCTATTCGCCTGACTAAGATCTGCAGGATAACCACAGCTTGCTTAATCTGACAATCCTCGTGGGATCGATCCTCATTCACCTGAGGTATTATTTGGACGACCCAGTGCACTTGCCGTTTCAGTTGTGCGAGTTTTATTTTTGTGCACCACGGGGGTTGAAGGAGAAGAAGATGTGGTTGACCTATTGATAGTTGATAAACCCATATTTTATGATATATATTATGCTCAATCTAAGTGATTTATTCAACCCTTCACATACTTATTCATAGAAATTGCATAAGTTTTGCTTTCCCTTCCCTATTATGTGATATATATGAAACACATGTTTTCTATGCTTTAAAAGTAATTATTTTAATTATCCTTTATTACCATTCGATGCCGTGATTTGTATGTTGAGTACTTTCAGGTTTTATAGGGCAGGAATGATTTAAAGGATGGAAAGGAAACATACAAAAGTGGAAGGAAAGCACAAATTGGAGTTTTGGAGCAACTGGCAGTGACGCGTTCGCATGGACGACGCGAACGCGTGGTTCGCACAAAAGGGAATTGACGCGAGCGCATGGATGAGGCGAACGCGTGACTTGCGAAATACAACTGACGCGGGCGCATGACTGACGCGACCGCGTGGAAGAAAAACACTCCAGATGACGCGACCGCATGACCCACGCAGACGTGTGACGTGTGCGATCTGCAAAATTTGCAGATCTCGTTTCCAGCAATTTTTGGGCCCTTTTGTCCCATATCCAAATCCAAGAGGCACAGATTAGAAGTTATGAAGTGGGAGAATGCATTCATGCGGAGGATGACAATCAGATAGCGAGTAATTCACACTTTTCATAGTTTAGATGTAGATTTTAGAGAGAGAGGCTCTCTCCTCTCTCTTAGGATTTAGGATTAGGATTTCTATTAGGATTAGGAATTATCTCATCTTCATATCAGGTTCAATATTCCTTTTTACTTTGTATTTCTCTTTTACTTTCAGATACTTTGATGCTTGTATTACGTATGTTGCCTACTTGGCTTATGCACCATTCATGTTAGGATTTTCTTAATTAATATAATTTGAGGTATTTTCAGATCTATGATTTTTTATCTAGCTTTTTATATTCTTGGCATTTAGTTGATTAATTGGTAACTCTTGAGTTGTCAAACTCATTGTCGACTGAAAATTGGAATTCTCCAAGAATTAACTCGAGTTCCAATAACTCTAGCTTTTTCCAAGGAAAGACTAGGACCTGAGGAACCAAACTTATTCCATCCACTTGACTTACCTTCATAGTTAGAGGTTAACTTAGTGGGAGAAAAATTCAATTCTCATCATAATTGATAAGGATAACTGGGATAGGACTTCCAGTTTTCATACCTTGCCAAGAGTTTTATTAGTTATTAATTTATTAATTCTTGCAATCTATTTCTCTTGCTAAAAATCTTTTTCAAATCCAAACACTGTTTTTCCATAACCAATAATAAATCATACTTTCCTGCAATTCCTTGAGAAGACGACCCGAGGTTTGAATACTTCGGTTTATAAATTTATTGGGTTTTGTTACTTCTGACAACCAAAACGTTTGTACGAAGGGATTTTCTGTTGGTTTAGAATCTATACTCACAACGCGACTATATTTTTACAAAATTCTTTACTAGCAAAAAATTCTAACGTCAAAATGGCGCCGTTTCCGGGGAATTGCAAACGTGTGCCTTATTATTGATTATTGTAAATATTTTTCTTTTACTTGTTTATTTGTTTTTTTTCTCTTCCCTCTTATTTCTGATAGCTACTATGAATTCTCACCCCTCTCGCTTTGAGTTTGGTTCTAATTTTGTTGCAAGGAATGGAAGCTATAATAGGACTATGCATCAAGGTCTAAGCAATCAAAGATAGATGGAGCCACGAGGATCTGATCACCCCTTTAGGCAACAACACCCTCCTAGCTATCATGGACGGAGACCATTCTACAATGCATGCCCAACTGATAGATTTGGAGGACCGCCTTGTAGCTACCAACAAGCCCCACCCTGTGCTCAGAGACCATCTTCTCAACATAACTTCAAACCACCATACTCACAAGCTTCTTTTTGCCATTCGCCACAACATGATCCTTACCCGCCCCAACACCAATCTAATTACTCCCAAGAACCACCACTCCCCTATGCACCATGTCCATATCCATCAAGCCAAGAATCACAGGTTCGCTTCGAAGAATCAGTAGACCAATTTAATGCAACCCTTCATCAACTGGAGCAAGCAATAACGCAATTATCTTCCAGACGTTCGGACACTCAAGGAACTCCTATGGCTTCATGTGGAGAATCTAATGAAGAATGTAGTGTGAAGAAGACACAAGAAGCTCCAGCGGACAGCATAGAGCACAACTTCGTACTGGAACAAGTAGAGGACGCTATCATTATAGAAGAAGAAGAAGAGTTGGTTGAAGATTTAGGAGATGCTGAACCTCCGCAGGAATCTAGAGTTGTGGAGAATTTCGTCGAAGACGTTACAATTAATGCTAAGGAGGATAGTGCACAAACCCCAAGGTAGGTATCTTATGAGAAATTCAACAGAATAACCCAAGACTCAAGTTTTCTTGATGATGATGATCACAAGTCAAGTTCTCTTAGTGTTGAACTTGCATCCGCAAGTGCATTTTTTGAGACAGAAGAATCTTCCCCAAGTGAATACAAAGATGATGCAGAGGTCGACTTTTCTCAACCTCCCAATTATGACTCAAGTGATGAGGAAGATATCGGTGACTTTGATCAGGACATGGTTGAAATGGAAGAAATTTGCCAGGAAGTGGAGGAATTCACTAAAGACCACAAGGGAGTAGAGCTTGCAGAACCACTAGAAACATCTATCCCAAGGCCACTACCACCCAACACAAACTTCAAGTGGGTAAAATCCTTGACCTTTATCTTCAATTTTCCACTTGAATATGGTTTGCTTGAGACAGATGGCCAGCTTAGAGCTCTTTGCGACTTTAAGAGAAAAAGGAAAATGACTCGCACTCAGCGCTGGTATGCAAGATTCAATGAGGTTTCGCACTTCAATTTAAGGTGCAGGAATTGGTATCAAGCTCAATTGAAAGGATCTCGGAAGCTGTCTGGTCACTGCAGTGAGAATTCAGATTACTCATCACCCGATTGGAAAAATGCAGATCAAGACAAAGACGGGTGTAAAAGTAGAGTTTGGGATCCTGGAATCTATTCTACCATTTAATACTCCAGGAGCCTGCAAGCCTGTTTGAACTCACCTAAGGGCTTTACGTACCTTGTTTGGGACCCCGGAGGATGTTGGCATTCCAAACACTGGTGGAGATTTCTGGACGAATTCAAGCACAAGCCACCATAACAGGAAGCTCATCAAATGTCCAACTTAAGGACTTTAACTAAAAGTGCTAGGTGGGAGACAACTGGTGCACGAAATTGCAATAACACTTTTGCAATCCCGCACAACTAACCAGCAAGTGCACTGGGTCGTCCAAGTAATACCTTGTGTGAGCAAGGGTCGATCCCACGGAGATTGTCGGCTTGAAGCAAGCTATGGTTATCTTGTAAATCTTAGTCAGGAGATCAGAAATTATCAGGATTGATTGTAAAAAGTAAAAGAACATGAAATGGTTACTTGTTTTGCAGTAATGGAGAATAGGTTGGGGTTTTGGAGATGCTCCATCTTCTGAAGCTCTGCTTTCCTACTGTCTTCTTCATCAAACACGCAAGTCTCCTTCCATGGCAAGCTCATGTAGGGTTTCACCGTTGTCAATGGCTACCTCCCATCCTCGCAGTGAAAGCTAATGCACGCACTCTGTCACAGTACTGCCAATCACCGGTTTGGTTCCCTCCCCTACCGGAATAGAATCCCTCTTTTGCGTCTGTCACTAACGCCCAGTAGGTTACAGGTTTGAAGCACGTCACAGTCATTCAATCATTGAATCCTACTCAAAATACCACAGACAAGGTTTAGACCTTCCGGATTCTCTTGAATGCTGCCATCAGGTCCTGCCTATACCACGAAGATTCCGATTAAAGAACCCAAGAGATAACTACTCAATCTAAGATAGAACAGAGGTGGTTGTCAGGCACATGTTCATAGTTGAGAATGATGATGATTGTCACGGATCATCACATTCATCCGGATTAAGAACAAGTGTTATCTTAGAATCGAAGCAAGCATGATTGAATAGGAAACAGTAGTAATTGCATTAATCCATCAAGACACAGCAGAGCTCCTCACCCCCAACCATGGGGTTTAGAGGCTCATACTGTGGAAAGAAACGTGTACAAAATGTTATGGGGTCATAAGGTACGGATACAATGTCAAAAGATCCTATAAGTAGTAAACTAGTGTCCTAAGGTTTACAGAAATGAGTAAATGACAGAAAAATCCACTTCCGGGCCCACTTGGTGTGTGCTTGGGCTGAGCAATGAAGGAATTTCGTGTAGAGACCTTTTCTGGAGTTAAACGCCAGCTTTCATGCCAGTTTGGGCGTTTAACTCCAAATTTTATTCCAGTTCCGGCGTTTAACGCTGGAATTTCTGTAGGTGACTTTGAGCGCCGGTTTGGGCCATCAAATCTTGGGCAAAGTATGAACTATTATATATTGCTGGAAAGCCCAGGATGTCTACTTTCCAATGCCGTTGAGAGCGCGCCAATTGGGCTTCTGTAGCTCCAGAAAATCCACTTCGAGTGCAGGGAGGTCAGAATCCAACAGCATCTGCAGTCCTTTTCAGTCTCTGGATCAGATTTTTACTCAGGACCCTCAATTTCAGTTAGAAAATACCTGAAATCACAGAAAAACACACAAACTCATAGTAAAGTTCAGAAAAGTGAATTTTAATTAAAAACTAATAAAAATATACTAAAAACTAACTAAAACATACTAAAAACATACTAAAAACAATGCCAAAAAGCGTACAAATTATCCGCTCATCACAACACCAAACTTAAATTGTTGCTTGTCCCCAAGCAACTGAAAATCAAAATAGGATAAAAAGAAGAGAATATACTATAGACTCCAAAATATCAAAGAAACATAGCTCCAATTAGATGAGCGGGACTAGTAGCTTTTTGCCTCCGAACAGTTTTGGCATCTCACTCTATCCTTTGAAGTTCAGAATGATTGGCATCTATAAGAACTCAGAACTCAGATAGTGTTATTGATTCTCTTAGTTAAGTATGATGATTCTTGAACATAGCTAGTGTATGAGTCTTGGCTGTGGCCCAAAGCACTCTGTCTTCCAGTATTACCACCGGATACATACATGCCACAGACACATAATTGGGTGAACCTTTTTAGATTGTGACTCAGCTTTGCTAAAGTCCCCAATTAGAGGTGTCCAGGGTTCTTAAGCACACTCTTTTGCCTTGGATCACAACTTCATTTCCTTCTTTTTCTTTCTTTTTCTCCTTTTTTCTCTCTTTTTTTTTCGAAATTTTTTTTTCACTGCTTTTTCTTGCCTCAAGAATCAATCTGATGATTTTTCAGATCCTCAATAATAGTTCTCTTTCTCCTCATTCTTTCAAGAGCCAACAATTTTAACATTCTTAAAACAACAAATTCAAAAGACATATGCACTGTTCAAGCATTCATTCAGAAAACAAAAAGTATTGTCACCACATCAAACTAATTCAACTAGTTTTCAGAGATAGATTTCGAAACCCTGTACTTCTTGTTCTTTTGTGATTAAAGCATTTTTCTTTTAAGAGAGGTGATGGATTCATAGGACATTCATAGCTTTAAGGCATAAACTTAAATTTTATTAATTATGAACTAAGAACAAGACTCAAATATAGATATAAGATGAAACTAAAAAAAATAAATAGAAAATAAAAAAAACGCAAACATAGGCTCCTAATGATAGAGGTTTTCACAGAGTTAGAACTCAACAACCTTGATTTTGAGAAGTGGATGCTCCCTCAGCTTGAGAGGAGAACTTTTGGCGTTTCATCTCTTGAATTTCACGCCCCTGCTTCTCTTGTTCCTTCAGCAATTTGCAGAGCATGCAGTTCTGATTCTGCTGTTCTTCCTTCAGTTGCTCCATAGTCTCTTGCAACTTGTTAATAGATGCTTCTAGGTTGGACCAGTAGTCAATTCTTGGGAATTCAGGGAGGAATTCCTGCGCCCTCCTCTTGATGGAGTTGTCTTGCACTTGTCCTTCCATTGACTTCTTGGTGATTGGGTGTTCAATGGGTATGAACTCATCCACTCCCATCTTCACCCCAGCCTCTTTACAGAGCAAGGAGATCAAGCTTGGATAAGCCAATTTGGCTTCAGTGGAATTCTTATTTGCAATTGCGTAGATCTCACAAGCAATCACATGATGCACCTCCACTTCTTTTCCAAGCATAATGCAATGAATCATCACTGCTCTCTTGATGGTGACCTCAGAACGGTTGCTAGTGGGCAATATGGAGCGCCCAATAAAGTCTAGCCAACCTCTTGCAATTGGTTTGAGGTCTCCCCTCTTGAGTTGGTTTGGGACACCCTTAGAATTGGTTATCCACTTAGTTCCAGGGAGGCATATGTCCTCTAGAACTTGATCCAACCCCTTATCTACTCTCACCATCCTCCTATTAAAGGAATCAGGATCATCTTGCAGTTGAGGCAACTTGAAGATTTCTCTTATTTTGTCCAGATGAAAGTATATAACTTTCCCTCTGACCATGGTTCTGTAGGTATGGTAAGCGGTTCCAGTCATTCTCTGCTTATCTGTTAGCCACAGATTTGAGTAGAATTCCTGAACCATGTTCCTTCCAACCTTTGTTTCAGGATTGGTTAGAACTTCCCATCCTCTGTTTCGAATTTGCTCTTGGATCCCCGGATATTCATCTTCTTTCAGATCAAATTTAACTTCCGGGATCACTGACCTCAGACCCATTATTTTATGATAATGGTCTTCATGTTCTTTGGTTAAGAACTTCTCTTCATTCCAAAGATTCTTTGGATTATTCTCTTTCTTGCCTCTTAAATTGGTTTGTTTTCCCTTAGGAGCCATGATATTGATGAATCTTGGCTTAGTGATCACGGAAAAGCACACCAAACTTAGAGGTTTGCTTGTCCTCAAGCAAAATAAAAGAGAGAAGAGAGGGGGAGGAAGAGAAAATTTGAATGGTGTGGTGGAATGAGGGAGCCAAAACGTGTATTTATAAGGTGGGGAGGGGAGTTTTCGAAAAACAAGAGAGGGATTTGAAAAGATATGGAAAGAAATTGAGAAAAGGGTGAGTTTTTGAAGAAGATTTGGGATTAATTTGAAATAAATTTGAAGAATGGTTTTGATTTGTGAAGATTTGAAAGTGAATGATGAAGGATTGAAGTGCATTTATGTAGAAGAGTATGGTTAAAAAGAGGAAAATTTGAAAAAAATTGAGTTGAAAACAAAAATGTGGTCCCCCCACCTTTCTGGCGTTAAACGCCCAGAATGGCACCCATTCTGGCGTTTAACGCCCATTTGCTACCCTTTTTGGGCGTTTAACGCCCAGCCAGGTGCCCTGGCTGGCGTTAAACGCCAGAAATCCTTTATCACTGGGCGTTTTTCCAAAACGCCCAGGATGCTGCACACCTGGCATTAAACGCCCAGAATGGTGCCCATTCTGGCGTTTAACGCCCAAAATGGCACCATTCCTGGCGTTAAACGCCCAGAATGGTACCCATTCTGGCGTTTAACGCCCAAAATGCCTCTTACTGGCGTTTTTTCGCCAGTAAGCTTATTTTCTCTGCTTTTTGAGCTGAATCCTTCTGTAACTCTGTGAATTCCTTCATTTTTGATACTTGCCTCTGTAAGAACAATTCATACAACTTTCCTAATGACTGGGTTGCCTCCCAGCAAGCGCTTCTTTACTGTCTTTAGCTGGACTTTCACTGAGAATCACTCAAGTCTCAGTTTTGAGCATTCCTGCTCAAAATTTCCTTCAAGATAGTGCTTGATTCTCTGTCCATTAACAATGAACTTCTTGTCAGAATCAATATCCTGAAGCTCAACATATCCATATGGTGACACTCCTGTAATCACATACGGACCCCTCCACCGGGATTCGAGTTTTCCTGGAAACAGTTTGAGCCTGGAGTTGAAGAGCAGAACTTTTTGTCCTGGCTCAAAGACTCTGGTTGACAATCTCTTGTCATGCCACTTCTTTGCCTTTTCCTTATAAATTTTTGCATTTTCAAAGGCATTGAGTCTGAACTCCTCTAGCTCATTTAGCTGGAGCAGTCTTTTCTCACCAGCTAACTGTGCATCCATGTTTAGGAATCTGGTTGCCCAGTAGGCTTTATGTTCCAGTTCCACAGGCAAATGACAGGCCTTCCCATACACCAGTTGGTATGGAGAGGTGCCTATAGGAGTCTTGAATGCTGTTCTGTATGCCCACAGAGCATCATCCAAGCTCTTTGCCCAATCCTTTCTTCGGGCCATCACAGTCCGTTCCAGGATTCTTTTTAGCTCTCTGTTAGAGACTTCAGCTTGCCCATTTGTCTGTGGATGATACGGAGTTGCCACTTTATGGCTGATTCCATATCTAACCATAGCAGAGTATAGCTGTTTATTGCAGAAATGAGTGCCCCCATCACTGATTAGCACTCTGGGGACGCCAAACCTGCTGAAAATGTTTTTCTGGAGGAATTTCAGCACGGTCTTGGTATCATTAGTGGGTGTAGAAATTGCTTCTACCCACTTAGATACATAGTCCACTGCCACCAGAATGTAAGTGTTTGAGTATGATGGTGGGAATGGCCCCATGAAGTCAATTCCCCATACATCAAACAATTCTATCTCTAATATCCCTTGTTGAGGCATGGCATATCCGTGAGGCAGATTACCAGCTCTTTGGCAACTGTCACAGTTACGCACAAACTCTCGGGAATCTTTATAGAGAGTAGGCCAGTAGAAGCCGCACTGGAGAACTTTAGTGGCTGTTCGCTCACTTCCAAAATGCCCTCCATACTGTGATCCATGGCAGTGCCATAGGATCCTTCGTGCTTCCTCTCTGGGTACACACCTGCGGATCACTCCGTCAGCACATCTCTTAAAGAGATATGGTTCATCCCAAAGGTAGTACTTGGCATCTGAAATTAGTTTCTTTCTCTGCACATAACTGTACTCTTTGGGTATGAACCTCACAGCTTTATAGTTTGCAATATCTGCAAACCATGGAGCTTCCTGAATGGCAAAGAGTTGCTCATCTGGGAATGTCTCAGAGATCTCAGTAGAAGGGAGGGACGTCCCAGCTACTGGTTCTATCCTGGACAGATGATCAGCTACTTGGTTCTCTGTCCCTTTTCTGTCTCTTATTTCTATATCAAACTCTTGCAGAAGCAACACCCATCTTATAAGCCTGGGTTTTGAATCCTGCTTTGTGAGTAAGTATTTAAGAGCAGCATGGTCAGTGTACACAATCACCTTTGATCCCACTAAGTAGGATCTAAACTTGTCAATGGCATAGACCACTGCAAGTAATTCTTTTTCTGTGGTTGTGTAATTCTTCTGTGCATCATTTAGAACACGGCTAGCATAATAAATGACATGCAGAAGTTTGTTATGCCTCTGTCCCAACACTGCACCAATGGCATGATCACTGGCATCACACATTAATTCAAATGGTAATGCCCAATCTGGTGCAGAGATGACTGGTGCTGTGACCAGTTTAGCTTTCAGGGTCTCAAATGCCTGCAAACACTGTGTGTCAAACACAAATGGCGTGTCAGCAGCTAACAGGTTACTCAAAGGTTTAGCAATTTTCGAAAAATCCTTGATAAACCTTCTATAGAATCCTGCATGCCCCAGAAAGCTTCTGATTGCCTTAACATTGGCAGGTGGTGGTAATTTTTCAATTACCTCCACCTTTGCCTTATCCACCTCTATTCCCCTGCTTGAAATTTTGTGCCCAAGGACAATTCCTTCAGTCACCATAAAGTGACATTTCTCCCAGTTTAAAACCAGGTTAGTCTCCTGGCATCTTTTCAGGACAAGTGATAGGTGGTTAAGACAGGAGCTAAATGAGTCTCCATATACTGAAAAGTCATCCATGAAGACTTCCAGAAATTTCTCTACCATATCTGAGAAGATAGAGAGCATGCACCTTTGAAAGGTTGCAGGTGCATTGCACAGACCAAAAGGCATCCTTCTGTAGGCAAACACGCCAGAAGGGCAAGTAAATGCTGTTTTCTCTTGGTCCTAAGGATCTACTGCAATTTGGTTGTAGCCTGAATAGCCATCCAAAAAGCAGTAGTAGTCATGACCAGCTAGTCTTTCTAGCATTTGGTCTATGAATGGTAAAGGAAAATGATCCTTTCTGGTGGCTGTATTGAGTCTTCTGTAGTCAATACACATGCGCCACCCTGTGACTGTTCTTGTAGAAACCAGTTCATTTTTTTCATTATGAACCACTGTCATGCCTCCCTTTTTGGGGACAACTTGGACAGGGCTCACCCAGGGGCTATCAGAAATAGGATAAATAATCCCAGCCTCTAGTAATTTAGTGACCTCTTTCTGCACCACCTCCTTCATGGCAGGATTTAACCTCCTCTGTGGTTGAACCACTGGTTTGGCATTATCCTCTAATAGGATTTTGTGCATGCATCTAGCTGGGCTAATGCCCTTAAGATCACTTATGGACCACCCAAGAGCTGTCTTGTGTGTCCTTAGCACTTTAATCAGTGCTTCCTCTTCCTGTGGATTTAAAGCTGAGCTTATAATCACTGGAAAAGTGTCACCCTCTCCCAGAAATGCATATTTCAGGGATGATGGTAGTGGTTTGAGTTCAGGCTTAGGAGGCTTATCCTCCTCCTGAGGAATTTTCGAAAATTCCTTTGCCTCCTCTGGCTCTTCCTGATCAGTTTGAGCATCTTTGAAGATGTCCTCAAGCTCTGATTCTAGGCTTTCAGCCATATTGATCTCTTCTACCAGAGAGTCAATAATGTCAGCGTCCATACAGTCCTCTGGTGTGTCTGGATGCTGCATAGCTTTTACAGCATTCAACTTGAACTCATCCTCATTGACTCTCAGGGTTACTTCCCCTTTTTGTACATCAATGAGAGTTCGTCCAGTTGCTAGGAAGGGTCTTCCTAGAATGAGAGTTGCACTCTTGTGCTCCTCCATCTCCAGCACCACAAAGTCAGTTGGAAAGGCAAATGGCCCAACCTTTACAATCATGTCCTCTATTATGCCTGATGGGTGTTTAATGGAGCCATCAGCAAGTTGGAGGCATATCCTGGTTGGTTTGACTTCTCCAATCAACCCAAGCTTTCTGATAGTGGATGCAGGTATTAGATTGATGCTTGCTCCAAGATCACATAAAGTTGTCTTGGTGCAAGTGCCTTCTAATGTGCATGGTATCAGAAAGCTTCCAGGATCTTGAAGCTTTTCTGGTAAGCTTTTTAGAATGACTGCACTGCATTCTTCAGTGAGAAACACTTTTTCAGTTTCTCTCCAATCCTTCTTATGACTTAAGATTTCCTTCATGAACTTAGCATAAGAAGGTATTTGCTCAAGTGCCTCTGCAAAAGGAATCTTTATTTCAAGAGTCCTTAAATAATCTGCAAAGCGGGCAAATCGCTTATCCTGTTCCGCCTTGCGGAGTTTCTGAGGATAAGGCATCTTGGCTTGATATTCTTCAACCTTAGATGCTGCAGGTTTATTCCTTACAGAAGTGGTTGAAGAAGCCTTGTTAGAGGGATTACTGTCAGCACTCTCAGGTGTTTGATTTTCCCTTGGCGTTTGGATGCCAGGAATGGGTGGAAAATGGGCGTTTAACGCCAACTTTTTCCCCTTTTCTGGCGTTTGAACGCCAGAACTGGGCAAGGAATGGGCGTTTAACGCCAGCTTTCCTTCCCTTTCTGGCGTTTGAACGCCAATATTCCTCTCTGGGCTCTTACTGTCCTCAGAGGGATTTTGAACAGTGGGTTGGTTGTCCTCTGTCAATTGTTCCTTGTTTGGCTTTTTGCTCTTTTGAGCAGTGTTATTCAAGGTCTTCCCACTCCTCAATTGAACTGCTTGACACTCTTCTGTTATCTGTTTAGATATTTGCTGTTTTGCTTGATTCAACTGTAGTTCTATGCTCTTATTAGCAACTTTAGTTTCATGGAGCATCTCTTTAAATTCTGCTAACTGTTCTGTCATCAGGAGTAATTGTTGATTAAGCTCATTCATCTGTTCTTGAGGGTTAGGATCAGTGACTACTGTCATGACTTCCTCTTCTGGAGAGAACTCATTGCTAGAGTACAGATATTGGTTTCTAGCAACAGTGTCTATAAGCTCTTGAGCTTCTTCAATTGTCTTCCTCATATGTATAGATCCACCAGCTGAGTGGTCTAAAGACATCTGAGCTTTTTCTGTAAGCCCATAGTAGAAAATGTCTAACTGGACCCACTCTGAAAACATTTCAGAGGGACATTTCCTTAACATATCTCTATACCTCTCCCAGGCATTATAAAGGGATTCATTATCCTCTTGTTTAAAGCCTTGGATGTCCAGCCTTAGCTGTGTCATCCTCTTTGGAGGGTAAAAATGATTCAGGAATTTGTCTGATAACTGTTTCCATGTCTTTATGCTTGCTGTAGGTTGGTTATTTAACCACCTTTTAGCTTGATCTTTTACAGCAAATGGAAACAGTAATAGTCTGTAGACATCCTGATCTACCTCTTTATCATGTACTGTGTCAGCAATTTGTAAGAACTGTGCCAGAAACTCAGTAGGCTCTTCCTGTGGAAGACCGGAATACTGGCAATTTTGCTGCACTATGATAATGAGTTGAGGGTTTAGCTCAAAGCTGCTTGCTTTGATGGGAGGTATACAGATGCTACTCCCATATGCAGCTGTAATGGGGTTAGCATAAGACCCCAGAGTCCTCTTGGACTGATTAATTCCACTTAAGTCCATAATGGACAAAAGGGAAATGAGAATAATTGCAAAGAGATAAATTTTGTTTATTTTTATTTTTTTTTGAAATAACCGAAAAAAATAAAATACAATAAAATAAAACAAAAGGAAAATAAAAAATAAAATTCGAAAATAAAAAAAAATAAAATAAGATCAAAGCAAATTGAGAACTGAATCAATTAGTGAAAAAAAAAATTTTGAAAACAGCAATTAAGAAGATATGATTGAAAATTTTTTTATGAAAAAGATTTGATTCTTAAAAAGAGGAAAGAGAAAAACACAAAAAGACACCAAACTTAAAATTTTTAGAAAATCAAACACTAAATTTTCGAAAATTTTGAGAGAAAAACACAAAGAGGACACCAAACTTAGAATTTTTATGAATCAAAACGGGACTAGGGACAAGAAAAATTCGAAAGTTAAAAGAAGAAAAACAAAAAGCATGCAATTGACACCAAACTTAGAATATGAAACTAGACTCAACTAAAAGACTCTAAACCAACAAAAATAAAACAGTCCTAATCTAAGCAACAAGATAAGCCGTCAGTTGTCCAAACTCGAACAATCCCCGGCAACGGCGCCAAAAACTTGGTGCACGAAATTGCAATAACACTTTTGCAATCCCGCACAACTAACCAGCAAGTGCACTGGGTCGTCCAAGTAATACGTTGTGTGAGCAAGGGTCGATCCCACGGAGATTGTCGGCTTGAAGCAAGCTATGGTTATCTTGTAAATCTTAGTCAGGAGATCAGAAATTATCAGGATTGATTGTAAAAAGTAAAAGAACATGAAATGGTTACTTGTTTTGCAGTAATGGAGAATAGGTTGGGGTTTTGGAGATGCTCCATCTTCTGAAGCTCTGCTTTCCTACTATCTTCTTCATCAAACACGCAAGTCTCCTTCCATGGCAAGCTCATGTAGGGTTTCACCGTTGTCAATGGCTACCTCCCATCCTCGCAGTGAAAGCTAATGCACGCACTCTGTCACAGTACTGCCAATCACCGGTTTGGTTCCCTCCCCTACCGGAATAGAATCCCTCTTTTGCGTCTGTCACTAACGCCCAGTAGGTTACAGGTTTGAAGCACGTCACAGTCATTCAATCATTGAATCCTACTCAGAATACCACAGACAAGGTTTAGACCTTCCGGATTCTCTTGAATGCTGCCATCAGGTCCTGCATATACCACGAAGATTCCGATTAAAGAACCCAAGAGATAACTACTCAATCTAAGATAGAACAGAGGTGGTTGTCAGGCACATGTTCATAGTTGAGAATGATGATGATTGTCACGGATCATCACATTCATCCGGATTAAGAACAAGTGTTATCTTAGAATCGAAGCAAGCATGATTGAATAGGAAACAGTAGTAATTGCATTAATCCATCAAGACACAGCAGAGCTCCTCACCCCCAACCATGGGGTTTAGAGGCTCATACTGTGGAAAGAAACGTGTACAAAATGTTATGGGGTCATAAGGTACGGATACAATGTCAAAAGATCCTATAAGTAGTAAACTAGTGTCCTAAGGTTTACAGAAATGAGTAAATGACAGAAAAATCCACTTCCAGGCCCACTTGGTGTGTGCTTGGGCTGAGCAATGAAGGAATTTCGTGTAGAGACCTTTTCTGGAGTTAAACGCCAGCTTTCATGCCAGTTTGGGCGTTTAACTCCAAATTTTATTCCAGTTCCGGCGTTTAACGCTGGAATTTCTGTAGGTGACTTTGAGCGCCGGTTTGGGCCATCAAATCTTGGGCAAAGTATGAACTATTATATATTGCTGGAAAGCCCAGGATGTCTACTTTCCAATGCCGTTGAGAGCGCGCCAATTGGGCTTCTATAGCTCCAGAAAATCCACTTCGAGTGCAGGGAGGTCAGAATCCAACAGCATCTGCAGTCCTTTTCAGTCTCTGGATCAGATTTTTGCTCAGGACCCTCAATTTCAGTCAGAAAATACCTGAAATCACAGAAAAACACACAAACTCATAGTAAAGTCCAGAAAAGTGAATTTTAATTAAAAACTAATAAAAATATACTAAAAACTAACTAAAAGATACTAAAAACAATGCCAAAAAGCGTACAAATTATCCGCTCATCAACAACCCACCATGGTATGATCGTTCCCCCTCTATTTTCCTCTGTTTTTGAATTTTGTTTGAACCTGAATTTTTGTATGGCATTCACTGCATTTTGCATTCTGCATACTGCATATAAAAAAGAAGAAGAGAGAGAGCACGCGACGCGACAGCGTCGCTGACGCGTCCGCGTCACAAGTGCATTAAAAGAATAGGAAAGTGAACAGAGAGTCACGCTGAAGCAAGGCTGGAGGCGTGCCTTTAACACAATTGTTCCACGCGACCGCGTGCCCACGCGATCGCGTCATTTGCAAAAAGGCCTCCCACGCGTCCGCGTCACCCACGCGAACGCGTGATCTGAATATTGATGTGAAGATCCGACGCCCAGAAAGTTGGGCTGGAATCGTGCGGCTATCGTGCGTTTAGCACCAACAACCCACGCGTACGCGTCCCTGACGCGAACACGTCACTTACACAACACCCATCCCACTCGAAAGTGTGAGGGACGCGATCGCATCGCGCGGATATTATGAACCCCAAACCAAACAGAGAGTTGCGCTGAAACGACGCTAGTATCATGCGTCTAGCACAAATATCAGCGACGCGTTCGCGTGTTTCGCGCGTCCGCGTCACCTATCTTACACTCAATTCACGCGATTGCGTCGACCACGCATCCGCGTCAACCCTATTGCACCTTAGTCACGCGATTGCGCGCCTCACGCGTTCGCATGGATTAACGATCACTAACCCCATGTCACGCGAACCCTTCCCCGTTGCGTCCCCAAACCCTAAACCCCTCTCTTTCTAACCTCTGCAACTCTCTCTCTCAACCACCCCAGCCACCACCTCCGACCACCAACGACCACCACCATCCTCCAAGATTACCACGCCACCACCGCCGCGCCGACCACCCCTCCCCTCTCTTCTTTCCTTTCCTTCTCTCTCTCTCTTCCGTCACCACCCCACCGCCGCAAGCCTCACCCGCCGCGACACGCAACCCTCTCTTCTTTCCTCTTTCTTCTCCCCCTCTCTCACTCTCCTCCACTACCGACCTCCCACTGCAGCCTACCTCCAACGGCCACTGCCCCACCGCCGCGCCGCCGTGCTTCACCTAGCGCCGCCGCATGATCACCCATCTGCCCTCATCTCTGTTCCATCTCATTGCCCTTTCCGCACCAAGTTCCGTCATACGACGATTCATCCTTGTGACTCTTTAGTTCGTTTTTCAATTTTTGTTTCGCATAGGCTAGATAGAGATGCATGTTTGTAGTGGATTCTAGGTGGTTAGGTAGCTAGGATCAGGATAGTGGATTTAGGCCTGATAATTGCACCGTTCCTGTTATCTGTTTATCTATTCTACAATTTATTCTAGCTATGATGTTGATCCTGTTCATATGTTTCTCTTAACTGTTACATGCTACTGTTACAATGCTCTTTCTTATTCTTGCTATTTGTGCAGCCTTATTTCAATACATATGAACTATTCTTGTTATTTGTTTTCTAGAAATATCCGATTTTAGCCGGAATGCTGCCCAATTTTCTGTAAATTATTTCCTTTTTTAACATTCCAGACTTGGTTTTGGCATTTCTCAATTTTCTATTTAATCAACCAACCCATTCTTGAATGTACGGGCCAGCATTCTTATTACTTTTGATCTCCTGGTTAATAAATTGGTTTATTGATGGTTTGATTTTACTTTTTACTGCTTCTATATCTATGATGCATGAAAACTTGTCTCTCAACAAATTTCCCTTCGGCAAGTATACCGAATTGTCTCAAGTAAAACTTACAATAGAGTGAGGTCGAATCTCACAAGGATTGATTGGTCAAGCAACTTTAGTTAGAAGAATGTGCTAGTTGAGCTAAACAGAATTTAGATTGAGATGCAGAAATTTAAATGACTGGAAGGTAAATAACAGAAATTAAAGTGCAGAATCTTAAATGGGGATTTGGGGTAATGAGCATGAAATTAAATGGCAAAAAGTAAAGAGAATGGGTAAGATTAGAATTGGGAAAATCATTGGGTTCAGGAGATGTTGCATTCTCCGGATCAAGTTCATTCTCATCTCTTCCTCAATCAATGCATTCATTGATCTCCTTGGCAATCTTAAGTGATTGGATCCCAATTTCTTGGCAATCCAATCTCTCTAAGCTTGAACAATCGCCCAATTCCTTGATTTAATTGCTCATGGGAAGAGATGAAGTGTGGTCACTGATTATACCACATGTATTTCCAAATCAAAGTGTTGGGAGGATTACATGTCACTATATCTGCCCAAACCCCAATTTGATCTAACATGGGAAAGCATTTCTAGCATGATCTCCTCATCCCTTTTTCAAGGCTCAAAGGAGATCCAATTATGGAGAGTTTCTTTTCCAAGACAACTAACCAATTGAATTAAGATTGAAAGCTTTCTAGTAAGATCAAGAGAAAAGAAAGAAGAAGAAGAATAAAAACTATAATTGATCCATCAAATTACAACAGAGCTCCCTAACCCAATGAAAGGAGTTTAGTTGTTCATTGCTCTAGAAATGGAAAATGGCAGAAAAGAAGAATACATGCTAAAAGTGCAGAAAAGTAAATCTATAGAGAGTAGTTCCCAAAAGTGCCAAGCTTCCCTAAAGTTCAAAACTACTCCTATATATATTACTCCTCTTGATCTTCTAGTGAGTTCTTCAATTCTTGGATGTGGGCTTTGGATCTTGAGTTGAAGCAGTTCTCATCTTTAGTGGGCCCAACTTGCAGAGAAAGATGAATTAGGCTTTGGGTATTTTAGTAAGATTTAATGTTGATTTCCATTGTGGGTTCGAGAACGTTAGTGGCATTCACTTTTACCACTAACGTTCCAACCTCATATATCCACGTTAAATCCAACGTTAGTGGTCTTAACGTGACCACTAACGTTGCTTTCTTAAAACTTGGCTAACGTTATTGGGACTCACTTTTCCCAATAACGTTGGCTTATACCCCTTCACAAACGTTAATGGGAATCACTTTTTCCATTAACGTTGCTTAGTGCCCCTATGTTCCTAGGTTAGAGTCCATGTTAGCATAGCTAACGTGACTTTTAACGTAGGTGTGATCCACCTTTGAGAGCGTTAGTGACACTCACCTTTGTCACTAATGCTCCAAATGCCACATTTTCTACGTTAGAACTCCCGTTAGTTAACGTGGCTCTTAACGTAGTAGTGAAGCCACCTTCCAACGTTAGTGACAAAAGTGAGTGTCACTAACGTTGGTTTCTTGATCTCAACTCCACGTTAACTTTCACGTTAATAGTCTTAACGTGAAAGTTAACATAGGCAATGTTAGTTGGTCCAACGTCAGTGACAAAAGTGAGTGTCACTGACGTTGGCTTTTGTTTCCTCTTCCACGTTAGAGTTCACGTTAACTAAGTTAACGTGACTCTTAACGTGGATCATTGCCAAGTCCTCTAACGTTAGTGATGTTCACTTTTTCTATTAACGTTGGAGTTTCTTTCTCTTCTACGTTAACTACCACGTTAACTTAGTTAACGTGGCAAGTAACGTGAGCTTTGGATGGCTTCGCAAGTGTTATTGGTGATCACTTTTCTCATTAACATTGCAAGCTTTACCATTCCACGTTAGTGTTCACGTTAACTAGTTAACGTGAATACTAACGTGGTTCTTCCTTGCTTCCTTTGCCCTGAAAACAAGCAATTAAAGTGCATCAAAGCTCTAGCCAAAGTCATGAGATTATGCATCATCAATTTATCATGCAATTCTAGCAAAATACTCACGAAATTATGCAAAGTTCACAAAAGTTGCTTGAATCAAGGTGTAAGTGTAATTTCATCCAAAACTTGCCTTATTCACTAAGAAAATGCATGAAACTACCCTAAAACAGTAAAGAAAAGGTCAGTGAAATTGGCCCAGATGCCCAGACATCACAGCACCAAACTTAAAGCTTGCTTGTCCCTAAGCAAGTACTGAAGCATAAGAAGAATGAAATGAAATAATCAAGAAGATAAGATAGAAGTAGCATTCTTGGTTTATGGGGTTTCATGCATAGCAACTTAGGTTCTTTCCCTCTAGGTTTCAAGCCTTTATCAAATCCTTAGTCACCTTCTTGATTGCATCCTTTGAGGCTTCTTTCTTATTGATCCTTCCTTCTTTTTCAAAGTTATTTTTGTTTTTGCTAAGTGCTTTGTAAGAGGGCGACTCTTTATGATAAGCTTTCAGCCAACACTCCCAAACCAGTTGGTTTTAAGGTGCTAGGTGTTAAGACACCCCTAAGGACTTACTCCCTCAAGTCTCTTTCCCTCATACATACACACCACAGGCATATGGTTTGTTATTTTTCCTTTCTTGAGACCTTGGTGTCCAGCACCTCTTTGGGTTACTAAGTGTTTTGTATCAAAGGTTACTCTTGATAGTGGACTTTCAGCTGATAATCCCGGATTAGTTAATCCAAGTTACCAAGTGATAATGCACCCCTAAGAGCTTATTCATCCAAGTATATCCTTTGTACATGAACACCACAGACACATGCCTCAATTTTGAATCCCTTGATGCCTAGCATTATTTGTTATTGTGTTTCTTTCCTTTTCACTTTTATTGTTCTTTCTCTTTTCTTATTGGGATCTTATTGTTTAGCTAGTCTCAAAGGGTGTGTCTCAAACAAAGGACTTAGGATAGATAGTTGCTTTCTTTCCTTCTTTGGTGAACCAACTTAGCTTAATAATCAACCTACCACAAACATTCAGAATGCACTTCATAAAATAACTTCACTCTTGTTCTTTTCATAACATTTTCTTTTTGATTAACTTAAAGAGACAAGCATACAAGTAAGAAAGGTGAAAGTGAACACTTAAGACATTGAGCTAGCACACTTAGCCTAAGCAATAAAACTTAAATGCATAATTGAAAGTCCTAAGCTACCATGGAAGCATGTTCTATTTCATACATGATTTTTCCTTATTTAAAGCTTTGAAAAAGATAAACTAAGAAGGAACTTCACCACCTTTCACTTATTGGTATGCTCATGTTCTTCTGCTTCCTTGCCCTCTTGAAGTTTACTTTGTCCACTTGTGCTTCCTCTCATTCGATTCATTCTGGCTATCTTCCAATCCTCTAGTGCCTTCCTTACCGATTCATGACTTTGTTTTATCCTTTTGCGCTCCACTCGTGCTAACTTATCTTTTACATCTTCATATTTTGTTATCCCAAGATGCAAAATAGGAAGTTGTCTGACTAGGTACCCAAGCCTGGCTTGGGTATTCACATGATACCCAGTCTCACTCATGTAGACACCTTCCGAAAATGCTCTATATTCATCAAAAAGATCTGCTTGTTCTCTTTGTTTCTGATGCATCTCATGGATGTGAGCACCTTGATGTGCTTGGATGTTGGTTAGCCTTTGGATGGCTTCTTGTTGCTGATCTTGCTTTTGATTCAGGTTGTGGAATGCTTCACTCCATTGTCTTCTTTGTTCCAATTGCTGGTCCATCAATTGTTTTCGCCATTCCCCTTGCTGATCCATCCATCTAGAGAATGATCCTTCTTGGCGGTTTATTAATTGCAATTGAAACTCCCTTTGTGCCCCTTGATTTTCCATGCATTGCCTAGATAAGGTATCAATAGCCTCTTGCAATTGGTGCATACTTAAGGTGGCTGAAGTTTGCTCTTGTGGATGTTGTTCTTCTTCGGCTTGATGAGCTGGCCTCTTTTGTACCCTTCGTGGGGGTAATGGAGTTGTAGCAGTGTGCATCCGATGATAAGTGATTGGAAGACCAACCTTTATCCACTCGGGGTTTTCATCCTTAAATATCACCCTGGCCAGTTTGCAAAGAAGAAAGATAGTGCTGGGATAACCCAACTTTCCTCCAGAATCGCTCTTCTCAGCAAGCTTCCGAATGCCTTGGGCTATGAGTTCATGAGCCTTGATCTCTCCTCCCTTCATTAGACATTGCACCATCGTTGCTCTCTTGAAGTTTACCTCTGAGTTATTTCCGGCTGGGAGGATGGATCTCCTTACAATTTCGAACTAACCTTTATCCTCAGGGAGGAGATCTCCTCTTTTTATAAATTTGGGCTTCCTCTTGGGACCTCTTTCCCAATCTGCTCCTTGCACACATATATCCTGTATAATCTGGTCATAATTGGGGTTTTTTTCCATTCTCGAGTGATAGCTCTCCTCTTCAAAGGGTATGCTTCTCAATTTCAACACTCTCATGATAGTCATGGGACTAAAATCCACCATGACTCCTCTCACAAAGCTTGTGTATGAGTCATCTGCTTTGTCTTGCCTAACTGCATTTGCATAGAACTCTCTTATTAGAATTGCATTCACCTTTATGATTGGATCGGTGAGGAGCTCCCATCGGCGTTGTTCCACCTTCCTTGTGATTTCTGGACACTCGGCTTTTGTGACTTGAAAGCCTAGTTCATAAATGATTTCTTTCTCAGTCATCCACCCATATTGGAGTGCATGATAAAAGGTTCTAAATCGCCCTTCATCAAAAGGAGGATGCTCTATGGGTGCCTTCCCTTTTTGTCTCTTGGAGCTTGATGATGCCATGCAAGATTGTTGATGTGTTGTTTATTCTCAAGATGGCTATGAGGGTGTGTGAAGCCTTGGTGAAGGGTGATGTGTGTATGACTGAAAGGAAGGAATGGGAATGGTGAGCATAAGTGTGTTTGGAGACGTTGTGTGAAGGGGTTTATATAAGAAGATGGCAATTGATTGAAGAGTGTGGATTGATGATGTTATTTGATAGTGGAAGGTTGGGGTTTTAGGATTGAATGAGCACAAGGATCACCTCCTTTATGAGGGTCTTGGTTCGGTCCTCAAGATTGTCCACTCCCAATGTTGCATGGCAACACTTCCAAGGACATTCCCCATGAAGACAAGTGTGAAATTCCTTTGGTGTAGTGATGAGCGGATAATTTATACGCTTTTTGGCATTGTTTTTAGGTAGTTTTTAGTAAGTTCAAGCTACTTTTAGGGATGTTTTCATTAGTTTTTATGATAAATTCACATTTCTGGACTTTACTATGAGTTTGTGTGTTTTTCTATAATTTCAGGTAATTTCTGGCTGAAATTGAGGGACTTGAGCAAAACTCTGAAAAAGGCTGACAAAAGGACTGCTGATGCTGTTGGAATCTGACCTCCCTGCACTCGAAATAGATTTTCTGGAGCTACAGAATTCCAAATGGCGCGCTCTCAATGGCGTTGGAAAGTAGACATCCAGAGCTTTCCAGCAATAGATAATAGTCCATACTTTATTCGGAAATTGACGACGTAACTTGGCGTTGAACGCCAAGTACATGCTGCTGTCTGGAGTTAAACGCCAGAAACACGTCATGATCCGGAGTTGAACGCCCAAAACACGTTATAACTTGGAGTTCAACTCCAAGAAAAGCCTCAGCTCGTGGATAGATCAAGCTCAGCCCAAGCATACACCAAGTGGGCCCCGGAAGTGGATTTATGCATCAATTACTTACTCATGTAAACCCTAGTAGCTAGTCTAGTATAAATAGGATAATTTACTATTGTATTAGATATCTTTTGACAGTTTAATCTCTTGACTATTTAGCCTTTGATTATTCGGTCTTTTGATCATTTAGGGGGGCTGGCCATTCGGCCATGCCTGAACCTTTCACTTATGTATTTTCAACGGTGGAGTTTCTGCACACCATAGATTAAGGGTGTGGAGCTCTGCTGTACCTCAAGTTTCAATACAATCACCATTACTTTCTATTCAATTCTCTTTTATTCTTATTCCAAGATATACGTTGCACAACAACTTGATGAATGTGATGATCCGTGACACTCATCATCATTCTCACCTACGAACGCACGTGACTGACAACCACTTCCGTTCTACCTTAGGCCGGGCGCATATCTCTTAGATTCCCCAACAGAATCTTCGTGGTATAAGCTAGATAGATGGTGGCATTCATGGGGATCCCGAAAGTCTAACCTTCTCTGTGGTATTCCGAGTAGGATTCCGGTATTGAATGACTGTGATGAGCTTCAAACTCCTGAAGGCTGGGCGTGATGACAAACGCAAAAGAATCAAGGGATTCTACTCCAACCTGATTGAGAACCGACAGATGATTAGCCGTGCTGTGATAGAGCCTTTGGACCATTTTCACTGAGAGGATGGGATGTAGCCATCAACAAGGGTGATGCCTCCAGATGATTAGCCGTGCAGTGACAGCGCATAGGACCATTTTCCCGAGAGGATTAAAAGTAGCCATTGATGATGGTGATGCCCTATATACAGCTTGCCATGGAAAGGAATAAGAAGGATTGGATGAAGGAAGAAGTAGAAAAGTAGAAAAAGAAAGGATTCTAGCATCTCCACACGCCTATCTGAAATTCCCACTATTGATTTACATAAGTATTTCTATCCTTTTTTATTTTCTATTTATTATTAATTTTCGAAACCCATAACCATTTAATCTGCCTAACTGAGATTTACAAGGTGACCATAGCTTGCTTCATACCAAGAATCTCTGTGGGATCGACCCTTACTCACGTAAGGTATTACTTGGATGACCCAGTACACTTGCTGGTTAAGTTGAACGGAGTTGTGTCCACACATAGGTGCCATAATAATGATTCCATACAACAACAAAGAATACTACATTGATGTGATCACAATTTCGTCCACCAAGTTTTTGCCGCCGTTGCCGGGAATTGTTGAGTTTGGACAACTGAAGGTTCATCTTGTTGCTCAGATTAGGTAATTTTCTTTTCAAAAACTTTTTCAAAATTTTTCTTTTCTTTTTCGTTTTTGTTCAAAAATATTTTCGAAGAAAATTAATAAAAATTCAAAAAAAATTAATAAATCATAAAAACCAAAAATATTTTGTGTTTCTTGTTTGAGTCTTGAGTCAATTTTTAAGTTTGGTGTCAATTGCATGCTTTAAAAATTTTTTCTTGCATTTTTCGAAAATTCCATACACTCATAGTGTTCTTCATGATCTTCAAGTTGTTCTTGACAAGTCTTCTTGTTTGATCTTGATGTTTTCTTGTTTTGTGTTGTTTGTTGTTTTTCATATGCATTTTTCGTTTGTTAGAGTCCAGCATTAAAGATTTCTAAGTTTGGTGTCTTGCATGTTTTCTTTGCATTAAAAATATTTCAAAAATATGATCTTGATGTTCATCATGATCTTCAAAGTATTCTTGGTGTTCATCTTGACATTCATAGTGTTCTTGCATGCATCTTGTGTTTTGATCCAAAATTTTCATATTTTGGGTCACTTTTGTGTTTTTCTCTCTCATAAAAAAAATTTCAAAAATAAAAAAATATCTTTTCCTTATTTCTCTCCAAAATTTCGAAAATTTGAGTTGACTTAGTCAAAAAATTTTTAAATTTAGTTATTTCTTGTAAGTCAAGTCAAATTTTCAATTTTAAAAATCTTATCTTTTTAAAATCTTTTTCAAAAATCATATCTTTTTCATTTTTTTCTATTTTTTTGAAAATTTTGAAAATTATTTTCCAAAAATCTTTTTCTTAATTTTATTTCAAATTTTTGAAAATTATGCTAACAATTAATATGATTGATTCAAAAATTTGAAGTTTGTTACTTTCTTATTAAGAAAGGTTCAATCTTTAAATTCTAGAATCTTATCTTGTAGTTTCTTGTTAGTTAAGTCATTTTAAAAATTAAATCTTTTTTTTAAATATATTTTTCTTAAAATTTTTATCTTATCTTTTTATCATATCCTTTTCAAAATTTTATCTTTTTCAAAAATTTGATTTCAAAATATATTATCTAACTTCTTATCTTCTTATCTTTTCAAATTTGATTTTAAAATCTTTTTCAACTAACTAATTAACTTTTTGTTTGTTTCTTATCTTTTTCAAAACCACCTAACTACTTTTCGCTCTCTAATTTTCGAAAATATCTCACCTCTTTTTCAAAAATTCTTTTTGTTCTAAATTTTAATTTTAATTATATCTTATATTTAATTTTCGAAAATTACTAACCCCTTTTTCAAAATTATTTTCGAAAATTCTCCCTCTCTTTCCTTATTCTATTTAATTATTTAATTACTAACACTTCTTTTCACCTCTCTTCATCTAAAAATCCGAACCATTCTCCTTTCCTTATCCCCTTTCTTTTTCTACTAACATAAAGGAATCTCTATACTGTGCCATAGAGGATTCCTCTTTCTTTTCTTGTTTTCTTCTCTTTCATATGAGTAGGAACAGGGAAAAAGGCACTCTTGTTGAAATTGATCCTGAACCTGAAAGGACTCTGAAAAGGAAACTAAGAGAAACTAAATTACAATAATCCAGAAACAACCTTTCAGAAATTTTCGAACAAGAGAAGGAGATGGCAGCCGAAAATAATAATAATGCAAGGAGAATGCTTGGTGACTTCACAAAGCCAACGTCCAAATTTGATGGAAGAAGCATCTCCATTCCTGCCATTGGAGCCAACAACTTTGAGCTGAAACCTCAGCTAGTTGCCTTAATGCAACAAAACTGCAAGTTCTATGGACTTCCATCTGAAGATCCTTATCAGTTTTTAACTGAGTTCTTGTAGATTTGTGAGACTGTAAAGACAAATGGAGTGGATCCTGAAGTCTACAGACTCATGCTTTTCCCTTTTGCTGTAAGAGACAGAGCTAGAATATGGTTGGATTCACAACCTAAGGATAGCCTGGACTCTTGGGATAAGCTGGTCACAGCTTTCTTGGATAAATTCTTTCCTCCTCAAAAGCTGAGCAAGCTGAGAGTGGATGTTCAAACCTTCAAACAAAAAGATGGTGAATCCCTCTATGAAGCTTGGGAAAGATACAAGCAGCTGACTAAAAGATGTCCATCTGACATGTTTTCAGAATGGACCATATTAGATATATTCTATTATGGCTTATCTGAATTTTCGAAAATGTCATTGGACCATTCTGCAGGTGGATCTATTCACCTAAAGAAAACGCCTGAAGAGGCTCAAGAACTCATTGACATGGTTGCAAACAACCAATTCATGTACACTTCTGAGAGGAATTCCGTGAATAATGGGATACCTCAGAAGAAAGGAGTTCTTGAAATTGATGCTCTGAATGCCATATTGGCTCAGAACAAAGTGTTGACTCAACAGGTCAACATGATCTCTCAAAATCTGAATGGATGGCAACATGCATCCAACAGTACTAAAGAGGCAGCTTCTGAAGAAGCTTATGATCCTGAGAACCCTGCCATGGCAGAGGTTAATTACATGGGTGAACCTTATGGAAACACCTATAACTCATCATGGAGAAATCATCCAAATTTCTCATGGAAGGATCAACAAAAGCCTCAACAAGGCTTTAACAATGGTGGACGCAATAGGCTGAGCAATAGCAAGCCTTTCCCATCATCTTCTCAGCAACAGACAGAGAATTCTGAACAAAACACTTCTAATTTAGCCAATCTAGTTTCTGATCTGTCAAAGGCCACTTTCAGTTTCATGAGTGAAACAAGATCCTCCATCAGAAATCTGGAGGCACAAGTGGGCCAGCTGAGTAAGAAAGTCATTGAAACTCCTCCCAGTATTCTCCCAAGCAATACAGAAGAGAATCCAAAAGGAGAGTGCAAGGCCATTGATATAATCAATATGGCCGAATGCACAAGGAAGGAGGAGGACGAAAATCCTAGTGAGGAAGATCTCCTGGGATGTCCCTCAAGCAAGAAGGAGTTTCCTATTAAGGATCCAAAGGAATCTGAGGCTCATATAGAGACTATAGAGATTCCATTAAATCTCCTTCTGCCATTCATGAGCTCTGAAGACTATTCTTCCTCTGAAGAGGATGAAGATGTGACTGGAGAGCAAGTTGCTCTATATTTAGGAGCTATCATGAAGCTGAATGCCAAGTTGTTTGGTAATGAGACTTGGGAAAGTGAACCTCCCTTGCTCATTAGTGAACTGGATACCTGGATTTAGCAAATTTTACCTCAAAAGAAACAAGATCCTGGCAAGTTTTTGATACCTTGTACCATAGGCACCATGACCTTTGCAAAAGCTCTGTGTGATCTGGGGTCAGGGATAAATCTTATGCCACTCTCTGTAATGGAGAAGTTGGGAATCATTGAGGTACAACCTGCCCTGTTCTCATTACAATTGGCAGACAAGTCATTAAGACAAGCTTATGGAATAGTAGAGGACGTGTTAGTAAAGGTTGAAGGCCTTTACATCCCTGCTGATTTCATAATCTTAGACACTAGGAAGGAAGAGGATGAATGCATCATCCTTGGAAGACCTTTCCTAGCCACAGCAGGAGCTGTGATAGATGTCAACAGAGGTGAATTAGTCCTTCAATTGAATGGGGACTACCTTGTGTTTAAGGCACATGGCCATCCCTCTGAGACAAAAGAGAGCAAGCATGAAGAGCTTCTCTCAGTTCAGAGTTAAGAAGAGCCCCCACAGTCAAACTCTAAGTTTGGTGTTGGGAGGCCACAACCAAACTCTAAGTTTGGTGTTAAGACCCCATATCCAAACTCTAAGTTTGGTGTTGGGACTATACAACATTGACCTGATCACCTAGTGGCTCCATGAGAGCCATTGTCAAGCTATTGACATTAAAGAAGCGCTTGTTGGGAGGCAACCCAATTTTATTTATCTAATTTTTATTTTATTTTATTTTATTATTATTTTGTGTTTTATTAGGTACATGATCATGTGGAGTCACGAAAAAAATATAAAAATTAAAAACAGAATCAAAAACAGCAGAAGAAAAACCACACCCTGGAGGAAGCACAGGCTGGCGTTCAACGCCAGTAAGGAGCATCTGGCTGGCGTTCAACGCCAGAACAGAGCATGAATCTGGCGTTGAACGCCAGAAACAAGCAACATTCTGGCGCTGAACGCCAGGAATGTGCCTAGAGGAAAAGCTGGCGCTGAACGCCAGTAACAAACATGAAACTGGCGTTCAACGTCAGAAACATGCTTTACATGGGCGTTGAACGCCCAGAACGTGCACCACTCGGCGTTTAAACACCAGAATGGTGTGCAAAGGCATTTTACATGCCTATTTGGTGCAGGGATGGAATTCCTTGACACCTCAGGATCTGTGGACCCCACAGGATCCCCACCTACTATATTCCCACCTTACCTCCTAATCCTATTTTACTCTTCCCCATGTCACACTTCCCAAAACCCTTCACCAATCACCTCAATCTCTCTTCCCAATCACTTATTCACCACTCACATCCATCCACTCTTCCCCATAAACCCCACCTACCTTCAAAATTCAAAAATATTTTCCCACCCAATCCCACCCTAAATGGCCGAACCTACCCTCTCCCCTCTCCCTATATATACCCTTCCATTCTACTTCATTTTCACACAACACAACCTCCTCTTCTATACCTTGGCCGAATCCATCTCCCCTCACTCTCCTCCATTTTCTTCTTCTTCTTCTTCTCTTCTTTCTTCTATTGCTCGAGGACGAGCAATATTTTAAGTTTGGTGTGTTAAAAGCATAAGCTTTTTGTTTTTCCATTACCATCAATGGAACCTAAGGCCGGAGAATCCTCTAGAAAAGGAAAAGGGAAGACAAAAGCTTCCACCTCCGAGTCATGGGAGATGGAAAGATTCATTTCCAAGAGCCATCAAGACCACTTCTATGATGTTGTGGCAAAGAAGAAGGTGATCCCTGAGGTCCCTTCCAAGCTCAAGAAAAATGAGTATCCGGAGATCCGACATGAAATCCGAATAAGAGGTTGGGAAGTCCTAACCAACCCCATGCAACAAGTCGGAATCTTAATGGTTCAAGAGTTCTATGCCAATGCATGGATCACTAGGAACCATGATCAAAGTATGAACCCGAGTCCAAAGAATTATCTCACAATGGTTTGTGGGAAATACTTAGATTTTAGTCCGGAGAATGTGAGGTTGGCATTCCACTTGCCCATGATGCAAGGAGATGAACGCTCCTACACTAGAAGGGTCAACTTTAATCAAAGGTTGGACCAAGTCCTTATGGACATATGTGTGGAAGGAGCTCAATGGAAGAGAGACTCCAAAGACAAGCCAGTCCAACTAAGAAGACTGGACCTCAAGCCTGTGGCTAGAGGATGGTTGGAGTTCATTCAACGCTCCATTCCCACTAGCAACCGATCTGAAGTTACTGTGGATCGGGCCATCATGATTCATAGCATCATGATTGGAGAGGAAGTAGAAGTTCATGAAGTCATCTCCAATGAATTCTACAAAATAGCCGAAAAGCCCTCCACCATGGCAAGGCTAGCTTTTCCTCACCTCATTTGCCATCTATGTTACTCAGCTGGAGTTATCAAAGAAGGAGACATCTCCATTGAATAGGATAAGCCCATCACCAAGAAGAGGATGGAGCAAGCAAGAGAGACCCTCCACGGTTCTCAAGAGATGCATGAGGAAGCTCATTATCAAGAAATCCCTGAGATGCCTCATGGGATGCACTTTCCTCCCAACAACTATTGGGAACAACTCAACACTTCCTTAGAAGATTTGAGCCACAATGTGGAACAATTAAGGGTGGAACATCATGAGCACTCCATCATTCTCCAAGAAATAAGAGAAAATCAAAGAGCAATGAGGGAGGAGCAACAAAGGCAAGGAAGGGAGATAGAAGAGCTTAAGGACATTGTTGGTCCTTCAAGAAGAAGACGCCACTAAGGTGGATTCATTCCTTGTTCTTATTTCTTTCTGTTTTTCGGTTTCTATGTTATGTTTATTTATATTTTGTGTCTATACTTCATGATCATTAGTATGTAGTAACCATGTCTTAAAGCTATGAATAAAATCCATTAATCCTTCACCTCTCTTAAATGAAAAATGTTTTAATTCAAAAGAACAAGAAGTACATAAATTTCGAAAATTGTCCTTGAATTTAATTTAATTATATTGATGTGGTGACAATACTTTTTGTTTTCTGAATGAATGCTTGAACAGTGCATATTTTTGATCTTGTTGTTTATGAATGTTAAAACTGTTGGCTCTTGAAAGAATGATGAACAAAGAAAAATGTTATTGATGATCTGAAAAATCATGAAATTGATTCTTGAAGCAAGAAAAAGCAGTGAAAAGTAAAAAGCTTGCGAAAAAAATAGAAAGAAAAAGAAAAAGCAAGCAGAAAAAGCCAATAGCCCTTAAAACCAAAAGGCAAGGGTAAAAAGGATCCAAGGCTTTGAGCATCAATGGATAGGAAGGCCCAAGGAAATAAAATTCAGGCCTAAGCGGCTAAATCAAGTTGTCCCTAACCATGTGCTTGTGTCATGAAGGTCCAAGTGAAAAGCTTGAGACTAAGTGGTTAAAGTCGTGATCCAAAGCAAAAAGAGTGTGCTTAAGAGCTCTAGACACCACTAACTGGGGACTCTAGCAAAGCTGGGTCACAATCTGAAAAGGTTCACCCAGTTATGTGTCTGTGGCATTTATGTATCCGGTGGTAATACTGGAAAACAAAATGCTTAGGGCCACGGCCAAGACTCACAAGTAGCTGTGTTCAAGAATCAACATGCTTAACTAGGAAAGTGAATAACACTATCCAAAATTCTAAGTTCCTAGAGAAGCCAATCATTCTGAACTTCAAAGGAAAAAGTGAGATGCCAAAACTGTTCAGAAGCAAAAAGCTACGAGTCTCGCTCATCTAATTATAATTAATATTCATTGATATTCTGAAATTTATAGTATATTGTCTTCTTTTTATCCAAATTGATTTTCAGTTGCTTGGGGACAAGCAACAACTTAAGTTTGGTGTTGTGATGAGCGGATAATTTATACGCTTTTTGGCATTGTTTTTAGGTAGTTTTTAGTAAGTTCAAGCTACTTTTAGGGATGTTTTCATTAGTTTTTATGATAAATTCACATTTCTGGACTTTACTATGAGTTTGTGTGTTTTTCTATAATTTCAGGTAATTTCTGGCTGAAATTGAGGGACTTGAGCAAAACTCTGAAAAAGGCTGACAAAAGGACTGCTGATGCTGTTGGAATCTGACCTCCCTGCACTCGAAATAGATTTTCTGGAGCTACAGAATTCCAAATGGCGCGCTCTCAATGGCGTTGGAAAGTAGACATCCAGAGCTTTCCAGCAATAGATAATAGTCCATACTTTATTCGGAAATTGACGACGTAACATGGCGTTGAATGCCAAGTACATGCTGCTGTCTGGAGTTAAACGCCAGAAACACGTCATGATCCGGAGTTGAACGCCCAAAACACGTTATAACTTGGAGTTCAACTCCAAGAAAAGCCTCAGCTTGTGGATAGATCAAGCTCAGCCCAAGCATACACCAAGTGGGCCCCGGAAGTGGATTTATGCATCAATTACTTACTCATGTAAACCCTAGTAGCTAGTCTAGTATAAATAGGATAATTTACTATTGTATTAGATATCTTTTGACAGTTTAATCTCTTGACTATTTAGCCTTTGATTATTCGGTCTTTTGATCATTTAGGGGGGCTGGCCATTCGGCCATGCCTGAACCTTTCACTTATGTATTTTCAACGGTGGAGTTTCTGCACACCATAGATTAAGGGTGTAGAGCTCTGCTGTACCTCAAGTTTCAATACAATAACCATTACTTTCTATTCAATTCTCTTTTATTCTTATTCCAAGATATACGTTGCACAACAACTTGATGAATGTGATGATCCGTGACACTCATCATCATTCTCACCTACGAACGCACGTGACTGACAACCACTTCCGTTCTACCTTAGGCCGGGCGCATATCTCTTAGATTCCCCAACAGAATCTACGTGGTATAAGCTAGATAGATGGCGGCATTCATGGGGATCCCGAAAGTCTAACCTTGTCTGTGGTATTCCGAGTAGGATTCCGGTATTGAATGACTGTGACGAGCTTCAAACTCCTGAAGGCTGGGCGTGATGACAAACGCAAAAGAATCAAGGGATTCTACTCCAACCTGATTGAGAACCGACAGATGATTAGCCGTGCTGTGACAGAGCATTTGGACTATTTTCACTAAGAGGATGGGATGTAGCCATCAACAAGGGTGATGCCTCCAGATGATTAGCCGTGCAGTGACAGCGCATAGGACCATTTTCCCGAGAGGATTAAAAGTAGCCATTGATGATGGTGATGCCCTATATACAGCTTGCCATGGAAAGGAGTAAGAAGGATTGGATGAAGGAAGAAGTAGAAAAGTAGAAAAAGAAAGGATTCTAGCATCTCCACACGCCTATCTGAAATTCCCACTATTGATTTACATAAGTATTTCTATCCCTTTTTATTTTCTATTTATTATTAATTTTCGAAACCCATAACCATTTAATCTGCCTAACTGAGATTTACAAGGTGACCATAGCTTGCTTCATACCAAGAATCTCTGTGGGATCGACCCTTACTCACGTAAGGTATTACTTGGATGACCCAGTACACTTGCTGGTTAAGTTGAACGGAGTTGTGTCCACACATAGGTGCCATAATAATGATTCCATACAACAACAAAGAATACTACATTGATGTGATCACAATTTCGTCCACCAAGTTTTTGCCGCCGTTGCTGGGAATTGTTGAGTTTGGACAACTGAAGGTTCATCTTGTTGCTCAGATTAGGTAATTTTCTTTTCAAAAACTTTTTCAAAATTTTTCTTTTCTTTTTCGTTTTTGTTCAAAAATATTTTCGAAGAAAATTAATAAAAATTCAAAAAAAAATTAATAAATCATAAAAACCAAAAATATTTTGTGTTTCTTGTTTGAGTCTTGAGTCAATTTTTAAGTTTGGTGTCAATTGCATGCTTTAAAAATTTTTTCTTGCATTTTTCGAAAATTCCATACACTCATAGTGTTCTTCATGATCTTCAAGTTGTTCTTGACAAGTCTTCTTGTTTAATCTTGATGTTTTCTTGTTTTGTGTTGTTTGTTATTTTTTATATGCATTTTTCGTTTGTTAGAGTCCATGCATTAAAGATTTCTAAGTTTGGTGTCTTGCATGTTTTTTTTTCCATTAAAAATTTTTCAAAAATATGTTCTTGATGTTCATCATGATCTTCAAAGTGTTCTTGGTGTTCATCTTGACATTCATAGTGTTCTTGCATGCATCTTGTGTTTTGATCCAAAATTTTCATATTTTGGGTCACTTTTGTGTTTTTCTCTCTCATCAAAAAAAATTTCAAAAATAAAAAAAATATCTTTTCCTTATTTCTCTCCAAAATTTCGAAAATTTGAGTTGACTTAGTCAAAAAAATTTTAAATTTAGTTATTTCTTGTAAGTCAAGTCAAATTTTCAATTTTAAAAATCTTATCTTTTCAAAATCTTTTTCAAAAATCATATCTTTTTCATTTTTTTCATATCTCTCCTATTGCTTGTTTTTTATTTTTGTCAGCCAACCTGATAATTACATCAGTAGGAGTTAGTTCATTGATTTGGAGCTTCTTCATGAGGGAGAGAGGCATTAAGTTGATGCTTTCTCCCAAGTCACAAAGCCCTTTGTCAATCATTGTTCCTCCTATGGTACAAGGGATGTGGAAACTCCCTGGATCCTCCTTCTTTGTGGGTGGCCCTGGTTGAATGAGAGCACTGCAATCCCTGTTCATTTTTATTGTTTGTCCACCCTTCAATGGACTTTTTCTAGCTAGTAGCTCCTTTATATACTTGATGTAGAAAGGCATTTGCTGGAGAGCTTTAATAAATGGTATATTTACATCAAGAGATGCAAACATATCAAGGAACCTTGAGTATATTCTCCCTGCTACACCACCTTTAAGCCTGTGGGAAAAAGGTGCATATGTGTTCAACACCTCCTTCTTCTTTAGCTCTTCCTTGGATGTAAGTTGATTTGTATCGCTTCCTTCTTCCTGGCTTTCCTTTTGGTTATTTTGGAGGTGTTCTACTCCATTCATACTCCCCTCATTACTTGTGGTTATCATTTTGCATTCTTCCCATCTCACCTTCTTTGTTTCTCCTCTTGGATTGTTCTCTGTATAACTGGGGAATCCATCAGTGGGTTTGGGAATTTGTTGAGATAAATACCCTACTTGGGACTCCAATCTCTTGATGTTTTCTCTTTGGTTCTTGATATTGGCTCGCACTTCTTCCTTAAACACTTTGTTGTCTTAGACTTCTCTGCATAAGTTTTCAAGTAGAGCTTCAATCTTTGAGAGCCTATCATCTGTTGATGATGGTGGGTTGAGATTAGGTGGTTGAGAAGGTGGGTTAGATGGATGTTGGTAATATCTTTGTGAGGTATTTTGATGAGTGGCATTGTTGTTGGAGTTGAGGTTGTGGCGTCTCTGATCTTGCCCTTGGTCTTGTTGGTTTCCCCATCCAAAGTTGGGGTGATTTCTCCATCCAGAGTTGTAAGTTTTGGAGTATGGATCATGAACTTGTCTAGGTGAGTTTCCAATATAGTTGGCTTGCTCCCAATCACCTTCTTCTCCTATGTTTACTCCTTCTTGAGCTGATGATGAGGTGATGGCTGCTGCAACTTGGTTCTCCTCTACCTTCTTGGTAAGATCTGCTAGCTGCTTGGTGATCATCTTGTTTTGAGCTAACAATTCATCCATGTGATTCAGCTCCATTACTCCTCTGGTGTTACTTCTTTCAAAGGCATAGAAGTAGTCATTTTCAGCAACTGTTTCAATGACATCTATGGCTTCTTCAATGGTTTTCTTCTTGTTTAGAGAGTCTCCTGATGAATGATCCACAACCTTCTTTGATTCATAGGAAAGACCTTCATAGAAGATGTGAAGTTGAACCCACTTATTAAATATCTCTGGTGGGCATCTCCTTGTCAGGTCTTTGAATCTCTCCCATGCCTCATAAAGTGTCTCACCATCTTGTTGTCTAAAAGTTTGCACCTTAGTTCTTAGCCTATTGATCCTTTGAGGAGGGTAAAATCTTGCTAAAAACTTGTTCACCACTTCTTCCCAATTGGTTAAGCTCTCCTTTGGGAAGGATTCAAGCCATTTGGATGCCTTGTCCCTGAGTGAAAAAGGGAACAAGAGCAACCTATAGACATCTGGGTGGACTCCATTGGACTTCACTGTGTCATAAATCCTCAGGAAGGTGGTCAAATGTTGATTAGGACCTTCTTGAGCACCTCTTCCAAATGAGCAATTATTCTGCACAAGAGTGATGAGCTTGGGTTTTAGCTCAAAATTGTTGGCATGTATGGTGGGCTTCTGAATGCTGCTGCCACAGTTTCCAGGATTAGGATTGATATAGGATCCTAAGACTCTCCTTTCTTTCCCAGCCCAGTTTGCATGGCCTTCTCTGACATGATTATAAGCTTCTTCTTCATGATTGTTCTCTAGATTTTCTTCCATGTTGGGTTCAAAATACTCTTCCTCTTCTTCCTCAGCACCAATAATCCTTTTCCTTCTTGCTTCCCTTCTTAGTCTCCAAACTGTTCTTTTAGGTTCTGAATCAAAGGATGTTGAAGCTCCTACTCTTCTCCCTGTCATACAACAAACAGATTGCACAGCAGGAGATAAAATGAAGAAAATATTCTTGTTAGAGTAATTGTTAGTGTGAGTGATGCAAATTATCAAACAGTTAGTGGGTTAGTGAGCAGAATTGTAATCAAAGGAAGAAAGAACGAAAAAAAATAAAAGAGGGTGCAGGGGGTGAGGAGGAAATTAAAATAAACTAAAAGAAATTGACTGAATAAACTAAACAAAAAGAAAAAATGCTCAATCTAGTGATCTTCAAACTTAATCATTGTTGATTCAAAATCAATCCCCGGCAACGGCGCCATAAACTTGATGCATGAAAACTTGTCTCTCAACAAATTTTCCTTCGGCAAGTATACCGAATTGTCGTCAAGTAAAACTCACAATAGAGTGAGGTCAAATCCCACAAGGATTGATTGGTCAAGCAACTTTAATTAGAAGAATGTGCTAGTTGAGCTAAATAGAATTTAGATTGAGATGCAGAAATTTAAATGACTGGAAGGTAAATAACAAAAATTAAAGTGCAGAATCTTAAATGGGGATTTGGGGTAATGAGCATGAAATTAAATGGCAAAAAGTAAAGAGAATGGGTAAGATCAGAATTGGGGAAATCATTGGGTTCAGGAGATGTTGCATTCTCCGGATCAAGTTCATTCTTATCTCTTCCTCAATCAATGCATTCATTGATCTCCTTGGCAATCTTAAGTGATTGGATCCCAATTCCTTGGCAATCTAATCTCTCTAAGCTTGAACAATTGCCCAATTCCTTGATTTAATTGCTCATGGGAAGAGATGAAGTGTGGTCACTGATTATACCACATGCATTTCCAAATCAAAGTGTTGGGAGGATTACATGTCACTATATCCGCCCAAACCCCAATTTGGTCCAACATAAGAAAGCATTTCTAGCATGATCTTCTCATCCCTTTTCCAAGGCTCAATGGAGATCCAATTATGGAGAGTTTCTTTTCCAAGACAACTAACCAATTGAATTAAGATCGAAAGCTTTCTAGTAAGATCAAGAGAAAAGAAAGAAGAAGAAGAATGAAAACTATAATTGATCCATCAAATTACAACAGAGCTCCCTAACCCAATGAAAGGGGTTTAGTTGTTCATAGCTCTAGAAATGGAAAATGGCAGAAAAGAAGAATACATGCTAAAAGTGCTGAAAAGTAAATCTATAGAGAGTAGTTCCCAAAAGTGCCAAGCTTCCCTAAAGTTCAAAACTACTCCTATATATATTACTCCTCTTGATCATATAGTGAGTTCTTCAAGTCTTGGATGTGGGCTTTGGATCTTGAGTTGAAGCAGTTCTCATCTTTAGTGGGCCCAACTTGCAGAGAAAGATGAATTAGGCTTTGGGTATTTTAGTAAGATTTAACGTTGATTTCCATTGTGGGTTCGAGAACGTTAGTGGCATTCACTTTTTCCACTAACGTTCCAACCTCATATATCCACGTTAAATCCAACGTTAGTGGTCTTAACGTGACCACTAACGTTGATTTCTCAAAACTTGGCTAACGTTATTGGGACTCACTTTTCCCAATAACGTTGGCTTATACCCCTTCGCAAACGTTAATGGGAATCACTTTTCCCATTAACGTTGCTTAGTGCCCCTATGTTCCTACGTTAGAGTCCACGTTAGCATAGCTAACGTGACTTTTAACGTAGGTGTGATCCACCTTCGAGAGCGTTAGTGACACTCACCTTTGTCACTAACGCTCCAAATGCCACATTCTCTACGTTAGAACTCACGTTAGTTAACGTGGCTCTTAACGTAGTAGTGAAGCCACCTTCCAACGTTAGTGACAAAAGTGAGTGTTACTAACGTTGGTTCCTTGATCTCAACTCCACATTAACTTTCACGTTAATAGTCTTAACGTGAAAGTTAACGTAGGCAATGTTAGTTGGTCCAACGTCAGTGACAAAAGTGAGTGTCACTAACGTTGGCTTTTGTTTCCTCTTCCACGTTAGAGTTCACGTTAACTAAGTTAACGTGACTCTTAACGTGGATCATTGCTAAGTCCTCCAACGTTAGTGATGTTCACTTTTTCTATTAACGTTGGAGTTTCTTTCTCTTCTACGTTAACTACCACGTTAACTTAGTTAACGTGGCAAGTAACGCGAGCTTTGGATGGCTTCGCAGGCGTTATTGGTGATCACTTTTCTCATTAACGTTGCAAGCTTTACCATTCCACGTTAGTGTTCACGTTAACTAGGTTAACGTGAATACTAACGTGGTTCTTCCTTGCTTCATTTGCCCTGAAAACAAGCAATTAAAGTGGCCCAGATGCCCTGGCATCAATCTATCTGAATCATCATCAATACCCTGTTATCCCTACTTGAATATGAGTTGACTGTTGTTTAAAATTGTGAAATTCTTGTTACTTAGGAACCAATCATCATGCCACTTACTCTGACTTCCTTTTTACTAACTCACTGGTTTTTGCTTTCTAACCTCTTTTTCAATTTTACCCATTTTTAACTTTCTAACTTCCCACTTTACCTTTTCACTACTTCTTTAAATTAATTTCACTCATGGCATGGTAATTATTTTTCTTAATTAATAGACTTTCCCCTTCTAACACATTTTGGAATGTGAATTCTCATCTCAGCTTTCCAACTCCAAAATAATCCAAAATATACATTTACTTAGCTCATTTCATTTTTCTACTGCTCCTTTGCCACTTCGTGCTTATCTTGTTATTTGCCTACTTGTTTTCTTGCTTTTATTCCTCAATTATATCTTGAAAATTTCTATTTTTCAGGATGTCTGACTCTCAAGGCAGAGGAAAGGGCAAAGCAACAACTGGCAAACGAAAAAGAGGTGAATCCACCGGTTCCATCCTTGGCATCTTACATGATGATTCCTAGCGGGAGAAGAACTTTACCCCGCAGAAAAAGGCTGATCAGTTGGTACCTTCAGCTGACACGGTAAAATTTGCTAACAAATACTGTGAGCTGAAATACCCAACCTTTGCCACCGCCAGGAACCTACACCTAGAAATGACCCTCAAATTTCCAGAAGAACTCCAGTAGCACACCTCAGATCAGATCAAACAGAGAGGCTAGTTCTTCCTGGAGAGGAACCTAACTGAGGTCAACTCATCCTGGGTTAGAGAATTCTACAGTAACTACTTTCTATCTTCCCTGGATGCAGTTCAGCTCAGAGGCAAACAAATTCTGGTTACTGAGGAAGCAATTGAAGAAATCCTCCATCTTCCACCTAAATCAGATCAGTCAAATGGTTACTAGAAAGCTGAAGAAGATATGAGATTCATGAGGTTTGATTGGGATGCAGTAAAGAAGGACATTACTCTTGATTCTACTGTTCCTTGGGTCATGGGAACTAGCACATTAGTACCAAAGGGAATCAGGCTTATATATATGAATGATGAGGCTCGACTATGGCAACAGATTCTGAGCAACTATATGATGCCGAGCACTCATGAGACGGAGGTGCCAGCTGCTATGATTACCCTCATCTGGTGTGTGATGACGGGTAAGGACCTTTATCTACCTTGCTTCATCCGGCATTACATGGCCAGGGTCCATGTTAGAGGCACCCTCTCTTTTCCTTACCTGATTACTCAGTTGGGTCGCCGCGCTGAGGTCTCTTAGGAGGTTGTTGATGAAAAGCCCCTCGCCGCAGAGTGCTTAAAGATCATCCCTCACAGTCGTAAGTTCCTGGTTTTCGGCTACCGCCCTCAATTTCTCACTGACACTACTGAGGCAGCCACCTCTTCAGCTACCCCTTCTGCTTCCACTGGCCCAGTACCACCCACTGCACCCCCACATGCTCCTGAACCCGTCTACCATCTGGTGCACCGACTCTTTAATCGCCTAGATCAGATGGAGCGCCATCACCAGCAGCAGTTTGAGAGATCTAACCGTCGCACCAGGCGACTTTTTGAGAGGTATGAGCGTCGCGATAAGCGACGCTATGAGCACCTCAAGCTGATGATCCGATCTGGTGGTGACATTCCCTCCGAGCCCGACACGCCCTCCGACACATCTGAGGAGGAGGTGAGCGATCATGAGGAGGAGACACCTACCCTGGCTGAGCAGGGAGATCCCGGCCACACTGCACCACATCATGAGGAGCACCACCAGCTACAGACCGCAGATCCGGAGGTTCCTCTACAGACAGAGCCCCCAATTCAGCAGACCACTCCTCCGATCCTCACAGCGACTGCAGACCCTCAGCCTACCATCGAGACACCAGCAGCCCATCCTTCCGGAGATGGCATTTCATCACACCCTGCTTGAGTGAGCATCGAGGACAATGCTATTATTTAAGTGTGGGGAGGTTGCCATCTCTGGCATCTATTTATTTTGGTGAACAACTACAAACTCTCTTCTTATTTTGTCTATTTTCTGTATTTTTGCACATTTCTCTCTTTTGCTTTTATTGTACTTTTTGCATTATGCACTTTGGGCTGTATATACATCTTGGATATTTTAGCTCGATTTGCACCTTAGTTTACTAGTTATATATTAAGTGGATTAATTAGTATAGTTTACCCTTTTTAGCATATGGTAGTTAATTTGATTGAAAATAAAAAGGAAGTAAGCTAGAGACTTTAACAGAATCAATCCACACCCCTTGTATATATAGCATTACATGTTAGTTAGTTGGCAACATTTCATCAAGGAGGAACACTAAAACTTTAAAGCCATCCAATATATTTTCCATTGAGAATAATGGAAACTCTTAAATTCTACTTGCATGACATACATAACTGATATATGATTTATGAGCTTGAGAACACACAGCATGTGAGTTTTGAGCTTAATTGTATGGTTACATTTAGACCATAATTTTTATTCCTGTGTGCTTCGCCCTTCTTTTTTATTCTGGTGTTCTTTACTTTGCTTTAATCTATATATCCAATATAGAATATTGATGCATACCAAGATAGGATTGAGGCCATGTTTGATTATTAACTCACTTATCCCAAATAAAGCCTACCTTTTATGCCATCCTTGTTAGCCCCCTTGAGCTTTTTAATCCCCTTCTGTTTTACAACCACATTACTAGCCTTAAGCAGAAAAACAAAATAAAAATCCCAAGTTGAATCCTTGGTTAGCTTAAGATAGAAATTGTGTATAATTTAAGTGTGGGAAATTTTTTGGGAACATGGGATGATAGAAAAGGTAGGAAATTAAATTGAACAAGTTATGTAAAAATTTGGGAAGCATGCTCATGTTAAATCAAAATAATTAAATTACCATGTGCATCAGATAAAAAAAAAATATTTTTCTCCAAACACAAAATAAAAAGAATCAATGCACATGGGACAAAGTTAAATGCAATGCATGAGTTTGCAATACAAAGTGGAAAAATTTGGGCAAATAGGTTAAGAAACTTTTGATTTTTATAAAGTATGTATATGTTAGGTGAGATCTTAGACTAATTAAGGATTCACTTATTAGCTCACTTAGCCTTATACATATACCCTTACCTATACCTTGGCCCTATTACAACCTTGAAAAGACCTCATGATTTTTGTATGTCTATATTCTATAATTGTTGATTGGTTAGATGAAGAACAAAGTTATAGGAAGCAAGGATAAAAAGAAGATTAGAGTGATTAACCCAATAAACACTGAGTGACTAGAGAATAAACACAAAATCCAGTGAGGGTTAAATAGCTCATCACCATATATCTCTGCCTCAATTGATTAATTGTCTCGCAAGTTTGAAAAATATTTTATTTTCTCAATTGTAATAGTGCCTTAACATTATCTAAGGTTGGCTATGCGTATATGATTCCTTGAGAATGTGAATTAATTTAACTACATGTAAAGCTTTATATATAGGTGAATAATAACTAGATTTGCATGACTCATTTAGGTAGATGCATTTAGAATAGATTGCATTGCATGAGATTCCACCACTTTACCTTACTCTTTATCTTGGATTTAGCATGAGGACATGCTATTGTTTAAGTGTGGGGAAGTTGATAAACCCATATTTTATGATATATATTGTGCTCAATCTAAGTGATTTATTCAACCCTTCACACACTTATTCATAGAAATTGCATAAGTTTTGCTTTCCCTTCCCTATTATGCGATATATATGAAACACATATTTTCTATGATTTAAAAGTAATTATTTTAATTATCCTTTATTACCATTTGATGACGTGATTTGTGTGTTGAGTACTTTCAGGTTTTATAGGGCAGGAATGATTTAAAGGATGGAAAGGAAACATACAAAAATGGAAGGAAAGCACAAATTGGAGTTTTAGAGCAACTGGCAGTGACGCGTTCGCATGGACGACGCGAACGCGTGGTTCGCACAAAAGGGAATTGACGCGAGCGCATGGATGAGGCGAACGCATGACTTGCGAAATACAACTGACGCGGGTGCATGACTGACGCGACCATGTGGAAGAAAAACACTCCAGACGATGCGACCGCGTGACCCACATGGACGCGTGACGTGCACGATCTGCAGAATTTGCAGATCTCGTTTCCAGTGATTTTGGGCCCTTTTGGCCCATATCCAAATCCAAGAGGCACAGATTAGAAGTTATGAAGTGGGAGAATGCATTCATGCGGAGGATGACAATCAGATAGCGAGTAATTCACACTTTTCATAGTTTAGATGTAGTTTTTAGAGAGAGAGGCTCTCTCCTCTCTCTTAGGATTTAGGATTAGGATTTCTATTAGGATTAGGAATTATCTCATCTTCATATTAGGTTCAATATTCCTTTTTACTTTGTATTTCTCTTTTACTTTCAGATACTTTGATGCTTGTATTACGTATGTTGCCTATTTGGCTTATGCACCATTCATGTTAGGATTTTCTTAATTAATATAATTTGAGGTATTTTCAGATCTATGATTTTTTATCTAGCTTTTTATATTCTTGGCATTTAGTTGATTAATTGGTAACTCTTGAGTTGTCAAACTCATTGTCGACTGAAAATTGGAATTCTCCAAGAATTAACTCGAGTTCCAATAACTCTAGCCTTTTCCAAGGAAAGACTATGACCTGAGGAACCAAACTTATTCCATCCACTTGACTTACCTTCATAGTTAGAGGTTAACTTAGTGGGAGAAAAATCCAATTCTCATCACAATTGATAAGGATAACTGGGATAAGACTTCCAGTTTTCATACCTTGCCAAGAGTTATATTAGTTATTAATTTATTAATTCTTGCAATCTATTTCTCTTGCTAAAAATCTTTTTCAGACCCAAACACTATTTTTCCATAACCAATAATAAATCATACTTCCCTGCAATTCCTTGAGAAGACGACCCGAGGTTTGAATACTTCGGTTTATAAATTTATTGAGTTTTGTTACTTGTGACAACCAAAACATTTGTACGAAGGGATTTTCTGTTGGTTTAGAATCTATACTCACAACGCGACTATATTTTTACAAAATTATTTACTAGCAAAAAATCCTAATGTCAATAGTGTCAGAGCATGATGACCAAGTTGGTAATGATACCTTAAGTGATATGGAGGATGTAGGCTCCGGTACTGAAGTAGAGAACTTAAGAGGGATTGATGATCGGAGTGTGGATAGGGAAGATGAGATATAGGAAAATAAGAAAATATGGGATTTGGCAATAGAGTTTGGTGTGGTTCTGTACGACAAAGATGACGATATTATGGCAATTTTACAAGTTTAGAATGAAGAAATTGCAGAAAAACATAGGATGGCCAAATAAGAAGAAAAAGCAAAGAGATGCAAACCTAAGAATCGCAATAAGGTGTGTAAAAATAATTTAAAATGTTTGTCAGTTGTTGGTTTATTATGGGATTTCGAGGTGTTGAAAAGTTGAGTATAGTGAAACTAAAGAAGGAAGTGGTGTTGAAAATAGATGTACCACGTATTTGGGGAAATGCTATGGTGGGATGGGAGTATATAGAATCTATAGGTGTTTCTCGGGATTTACTATTAATGTGGGATTAGATGATCTTCAAAGTCAGTAATTGCTACAAAGGCGATTGTATATTGATGGAGTGTTGGTGAAACCTATTTCAAGTATGTATTTTGCTTGGCATATAGTGTGCATGTGCAGAGAGAGAAGTTGGTAATGTGGGTGGAGTTGAGTTATATTGCTGGGCTGTGTCAGGTTCTATATTGTTTTATGAGAGACTTCAATAAAATAGGACAGGTGGAAAAAATAAAAGGTTTGAACAGCTTACCTACATCTGCAGAAAATTTTAAAAGTTGTTATTAGGGTTCTTTGTAGTAACTTCAAATTTTTTGCAGGAAAGAAATGAGAGGTTTTTTAAGAATAAAGAGTCAAGTGTTGATGAACTTATCAACAAATCCTTTTTTAGCTATAAGGAATGGTACGATGTCAACTCACTTGGTTATTGATGGCAATACCGAAGATGACTATAGGTTGTTGGGAGCTGATGTTGTTGTGTTCTTTGTTTTTCTTTCTGTAGCGTCTATGTCTATGTTTGTTTATTGCTCCAACTTGTTGTGTTGAGCTTTCTTTTTTCAAAAAAAAAAGAAATCTCATCCTTATTGTCCCAACTTCAAGATAAATTGCTTTTTTTTATGATTTTAATTCCATTATTGATCAAGATAAGAAGTTTGGAGGAAATTTTAAATCTCATTCTTCTATTATTGTCTTTAATTGCTTTATTGAAGATAATTCTTTGATTGATTTGGAAATAGTGAGTAGACTTTTTACCTTTTACTTAGAGATGTAGGAAAGGTGAATTAATTTAAAAAAGGCTTGACAAAGTGTTTATTTATGAGCCTTAGTCCCGATCATATTTTTCTCAACTCGCGATTTTCAGACTATCAGAGACAGGATCCAATCACGCCCCTCTCCCTTTGAAAATTAACTACCAATTGGAGAGATCAAAGAGGAGGTTTAAATTTCAATCTCGTTGGTGTAGTGAAGAACAAATCTGTAACTTCATCAACAAGGTTTATAACTTAGACATGCATAGAGAATTTGGTGATGTACAGATTATCTCAGAAGTTCAAATTAGTTAGGCGGCTGATAAACCACTATTTTATGGTTTATATTATACTTAATTGAGTGGTTTTATCAAGCTTTTCACCCACTTATTCATATGATTTGCATGATTTTACAATTCCTTCCTAGTTTATTTCTATGATTGAAAACATGCTTCTTTGGTCTTAATTTAGCTAATCTTAATCCTCTCATATTACCATTCGATGCCTTGATCTGTGTGTTAAGTGTTTCAGGCTTCATAGGGCAGGAATGGATTAGAGAATAAAGAGGAAGCGTGCAAAAATGAAAGGAACACAAGAAATTGAGGAGATGACCAGCGAGAAGTCACGCGGTCGCATGGCTCGCGCGACCGCGTGAAATAGAAGAAATCAGAGTGATACGATCGCGTGTCTGACGCGACCGCGCGGATTAGAAGCTGCACGAACGACGCGAATGCGTGGACGACGCGCCCGCGTGATACGAAAAACGCTGAGTGACGCGATCGCGTGGACGACGCGGACGCGTGACATGCGCGATCTACAGAATTACAAAAGTCGCTAGCAGAGATTCTGGGCCATATTTCAACCCAGTTTTCAGCCCAGAAACACAGACTAAAGTCAGGAAACATGCAGAGACTCAACATGCTCTCATAATTCATAATTTTAGTTTTAGATGTAGTTTTTAGAGAGAGAGGTTCTCTCCTCTCTCTTAGGATTAGGATTAGGATTAGGATTTTATCTTCTTCAATCACAGGTTCAATATTCCTTTTAGATATTTTCCCAATTTAGTTTATGAACTCTTTATGTTTGGATTGATTTTCTTAATTAATGTTATTTGAGGTATTTCAGTTTATGATTATTTTATTTATATGAATGCTTTTAATTTAATTTAGATATTTTCCCTTTTGGCTTTGGTTAAATAATTGGTGACTCTTGAGTTATCAAACTCATTGTTGATTGAAAATTGGGATTCTTCAAGAATTAATTCGAGATCCAATAACTCCAACTTTTCCCAAGGAAAGACTGGGACTTGAGGATTCGAATTAATTCATCTACTTAACTTACCTTCATAGTTAGAGGTTAACAAAGCGGGAGAAAAATCCAATTCTCATGATAATTGATAAGGATAACTAGGACAGGACTTCCAGTTCTTCATAACTTGCCAAGAGATTTTATTATTGTTAATTTATTTTACTTGTCATTTAAATATACCTGTGCCCATTGCCCAAACTCCAAAACCCCAATTTACAAACTCATAACCAATAATAAGAACATACCTCCCTGCAATTCCTTGAGAAGACGACCCGAGGTTTAAATACTCGGTTATCTATTTTAAAAAGGGGTTTGTTACTTGTGACAACCAAAACGTTTGTATGAAAGGACTTTTGTTGGTTTAGAAGCTATACTTGCAACGGAAATTTATTCTAAATTCTAGACCATGCAAAAGTTCTCTCATCAGCGGCACTAACTGGTTCTTTGTCAAAGGAACGGTTCTTCTAATTCTAAAAAGGATATTGAAGAAGTTACTACACTTCTAGAAGAAAAATGAACAGTAGGCATTATTAGTGTAACACCCTACCACACATAGTTTTACGTTTAAGTCATAAAACATAGGTGGTGTGGTATTACAACTTCTAAAATATATATATATATATATATATATATATATATATATATATAATCAAAAGAATATAATATTCGAGGATCCTTGATGGTTGGTTAAAGCAAAGTCGTGAAAATAAAGTGCAACGCTCGAGATAACGTTTACTTGCGTATGAAGAAAGCATATATATATATATATATATATATATATATATATATATATATATATATATATATATATATGTATATATAAGAATGGAGAGTCAAGGATACAAAATATTCAATCTCCAAACTCAACCTGCGAAACTAAGGCTGACCAGAGAATATTTACATACATACATATAATCCCAAGTCTAAAGAACTAAAAATATACCCTAGTTTTCCATCAAAATTATCATTCATCAACATATTTCACCAACACCAACCACATTCACATCATGGATCATTACTCTAATCATACAACATTGATTCAACATACATTGTGAACAAAAACCATTAAACATTCTCCAAACTCATAATTCAACTTATCTTAGGTCGTCTAGCCTAAGTCTTCACAAGACATTATATATTATATATAAGAAACCAAAATCATACCTTGGCTGATTTCTCCCTCTGCCAAAGACACCTCAAATAAGCAAGGTCTGAATCCTGCACCACCATAATTCAGCAACCAAAGCACAACCCAAGCTTCCAATCTCCACAATATGCTCCAAATCACATATACACACTACCTAATTCATACCATTACACATACATACACAAATTCAATACCCAACCACAAATAATCAAGAAATTCACTAGGGTTAGAGAGCTCTTACCTTATACGTGCCTTAATCGAACAAAAGCATGCTAATTCCTCGAGCTAATTGGACCCTAAACATCAAAGAATCGATAATCTCAACACCCACAACCTTGAAAATTTGAAATTAGGATAAGAGAGGCTGAGGATAAAAATGTGGTTTCCTTACCAAATTGAGTCCTGGATTTTGTAGAGCTTGACGCGGTGGTCGTGTGGCTACAAACAGTGCAGCGATCGGAGCTCCGGATTGAAAGTTATATGAGATTTGGTGGAACATTATGGTTTATTTCTCAAGTTCTTCCCCTTTTGGTTCCAGCATGAATGGCATGGTGGAAGGGAGAGAAGGGCTGAAGATCTTTATTTAAGTGGGATTAGGTTGGGCCTTGGGCCCGTTTGACCTAATTTTGGGTTAAAATCTTTAAAATTAGTGTCAAAATTCATGTTTTAATTAATTCTACCTCATTAAACTATAAAATTTAATTTTCTAATTTTTTTAATTAATAATTAATTTATTATCTAATTATTCGTTAATTAAGCGGGATTTACAATGGGAGGCACTGAAATAATGGCTAAAAGAATGAGACCAAAATATTAACTTCTATCCGAAATTTAAATCTAAAGTAAGGAGAAATAAGATATGGTAACTTTGGAGGGATAATGAAAAAATGGCAACAACCAACATTGATATTATAACACCCTGATTCTCCACAGGGTTATTCTCAGAAATTCTGTGATGAGAAAATTCAATAAATATCTGAGAATCACCTCGTCATAAAATAATAAGGTGGATTTAGACTTGATAAGTGAGAAGAATAGATATACCGTGAGAGATAAATGCGTGTCCTAAGCTTCAATATTATTTTACTCTATTTTAATTAGCAACGTGATTCGGTGATTTCAAAAATTACCCTTCCGATTCAATTATTCTATGGAATAATTACTTTTATAAGATTTTAATCAAGTCTTAGTTGTTTTTTAAAAGAGTTGATAAATGAATCATTGAACCACACTATTTTAATGAACCAGACTTTGTACCAGATTGGTTTCTTTTCCTTTGGTCCAACCAAACCACCTCCCATCCAAATAAACCCAAGCCTAATTATCTCTTCTCTTAGCACCACTTAGAACTCAACATAAACCATAGTTTCACCTCCTCAGAGGTGCGTTGCTGCAGTGTTGGAGGGAGGAGAGGACACGAAGCCCTTATCAACAGCTCAGCTTATCCTTCCTTCTGATAAATGTAGGTAGGTAGCTTCAATTTCTCTTCTTCCTCGAAACACACATCAAGTAGAAAAAAAGAGAGGAAGCGCCAGTTATGGGAAAAGAATAGAGAGTAGGAGGAGAACGGCCAAGCTGAAGCAGGAGTTTCATCCTACTCACTGTGCACGAAATTGTAATACACAACGGCGCCAACAACTTGTACGCACAATTGTAATCTCACTCTTTTTCACAACTTCGCACAACTAACCAGCAAGTGCACTGGGTCGTCCAAGTAATAAACCTTACATGAGTAAGGGTCGATCCCATGGAGATTGTCGGCTTGAAGCAAGCTATGGTCACCTTGTAAATCTCAGTCAGGCGGATTCAAATGGGTGATAGAGTTTTCATAATTAAAAGATAAATAAAACATAAAGTAAAGATAGAGATACTTATGTAATTCATTGGTGAGAATTTCAGATAAGTGCATAGAGATGCTTTGTTCCTGTTAAATCTCTACTTTTTTACTGCCTTCATTCAATCCTTCATACTTCTTTCCATGGCAAGCGGTATGTTCGGGTTTCACCGGCGTCAATGGCTACCTCCAATCCTTAGTGAAAATGGTCCAAATACGCTGTCACCGCACGGCTAATCATCTGTCGGTTCTCGATCATGTTGGAATAGAATCTAGTGATCCTTTTGCGTCTGTCACTACACCTAACACTCGCGAGTTTGAAGCTCGTCATAGTCATCCCTTCCCAGATCCTACTCGGAATACCACAGACAAGGTTTAGACTATCCAGATCTCAGGAATGGCCGCCAATAATTCTAGCTTATACCACGAAAACTCTGATCTTTCGGAATGGAGGCTAAGAGATACACGCTCAATCTTAAGTAGAACGGAAGTGGTTGTCAGTCACGCGTTCATAGGTGAGAATGATGATGAGTGTCACGGATCATCACATTCATCAGGTTGAAGTGCGAGTGAATATCTTAGAACAAGAATAAGCATGAATTGAATAGAAGAACAATAGTACTTTGCATTAATACTCGAGGAACAACAAAGCTCCACACCTTAATCTATGGTGTGTAGAAACTCCACCGTTGAAAATACATAAGAACAAGGTCCAGGCATGGCTGAATGGCCAGCCCCCAAAATGTGATCAAGAGATCAAAAGATGATCAAAAGATGAAAATACAATAGTAAGAGGTCCTATTTATAATGTCCAGAAATATGAATTTTGCATAAAAACTAATAAAAACATCCCAAAAAGTAGCTAGATCCTACTAAAAACTACCTAAAAATAATGCCTAAAAGCGTATAATTTATCCGCTCATCATTCACCCAGTTGATTCATCGAGCTTCTCTGTAAAGTAAGAACCAGCGATTTCACCTTCTTCCCTTTCTTCTCTAATTCGAACCTCTAACCAACTCCTTTCTCCATTTCTCTAGCTTGCTCGATTTTTGAAACAGCCACTATCACAAGCGAGAGGGGGGTTCAGTTGCAAAGAGACAGCAGAGGCAAGCATTGTGCGTTTGATCAACAAACAAGGTAAGGGATAGGATAGATAGAATGCTTCTTTTGTTACTGAGCTTGCTGTTTTGGATTGATGAATTATTGTATGTTTGATGAATTAATGTATATTTGAACAATGATGGTTGCTTGTTTATGATGGGTATGCTTGATGATGAGTCTCTATGAAAAACTCTATTTAAGATAATGCAGAAAAATATATGTTCAATTGTGTATATGTACTTGAAGATTTGTGAATGATTGAATTTGAGTTTACAGGGCTGCGTTGAGATTGGTAACAACTTTAGATAACCAAATAAAATCTAAAAAAGTGTGATTTTAGGGGAGTTATAAGCTAGGGTGTGGAATTCGGCATGTGAGGTTGTTGGAATTGCATTGTGTGAATTTCTGCAATTTCTACATAATTGGCAGCAGAATGAACGAATTTATGGGAGCCATCCAGACCAAAATTTTGTATGATATTATTTTTTTATGAAACTTCAATGTGTTTTGAATGTCTCACAAAAATTTCAGAATTAATTGAAAAGTGGATTGGCAGAGATGAATTTTCGAAGATTGATGGTCTGTAGAAAATTCCGTCCTCTTACTGCAGAAGCACCAACTTCCAACCCACTTAACTTTTAATTCTGATAAGGTATTATGTTGAAACTAGCGACAATTTGAAGTTTTGAATGTTTATAATCTCTATTTTAAATTTCAGATCGATACCACATTTAGCCAATTAGATATGATGCAGAGAAACTAGATAACTTCCTCAATTCTGAAAACCGTTTTCAAGAAAATAGGGCAATGTTCCCGATTGAATAACTTTTTCATACGGCATGATATTAATCCAGAATTTGTTTTTTTTTTTCAAAGCTAAATGAGTCTTATTTTATGTCACTAATTTTGAAAGGCAATAGGTGAAAAGTGGAGTTTTAATGAATTTATCAAGTTTATTGCTCCTTGCTATTTTTCTGCAATGATAATAGAATTTTGAAAGATTTGTACAAGTTTCAATTATGGTCAGATTGCCCCAGAACTAAGTTTTATTTTCTAAACAAGTGATTTTACAATAACTAGGAGGATTAAAGAGAGTCTAATGACCAATTAAGGATGTTGACTTGATAAATTATTTAGGAGGGTTTGAAAGTGTTAAGATTAAAGGAACCCGTAAGGGTGGCGCTACTACCATTTTAAGGAAGGTTATTGATACGTCAAAATTAAGATTTCACGTACAACCGGCAAGTATATCGGGTCGTATCAAGTAATAAAACTCACTAAGAGTGAGGTCGATCCCACGGAGATTGGTAGATTAAGCAACTTTAGTTAAATGATAGATTTAGTCAAGCAAACATGGTTTTGATTTCATGAGCATTGTGATTTTTGAACATAATTGCAGGAATTTAAATGGCATAAGAGCAAAGAGCAAGAAATAAAGAGACAGAATGTAGATGACAAGAATAATAAATTGCAAGAATGTAGAAGGGAAATGGGGTAATGGGTGGTCAAACAACTAAGAGCAAAAGAAATGAGAATTAATGATAGAGAGAATCATTAGGGATCGGAGATGCAAATTCTCATGAATTGATGTTGATCAATTCCTTCTCAATCATGGGTATAGATCCATGGCAAGTGGGTAATTGAATCCTAATCTCTTGGTGATCCAATTTCTCTCAACATAACCAATTGCCACTCTCGTGATCTAATTGTTCATGAGAAGAGATGAAGCTCAATTTCTAATCCAAGCCACACAATTTCCAGAATCTCAACTTAGGGAGGTTACATCTCACATACCAACCAAAGTGTATTGATTAAGGAGATTATGAAAGGATGAACTCTAAACTGAACTATGTGGTTCATTTCTCAAATTCACCACACAATTCATATAGATTAACCCCTCTCTCGATGGTGATTGAATCTTTGAAGAACAAGAGTTTCCTCTTGGATTAACCACTTGAATTGAGATGGAGAAGATGATTTATCAATGCATTCAAACAAGCAGAGCTCTTCCCCCTAATGAAAGTGGGGTTTAGTGAATCATAGCTCCAATTGAAAACTAAATTTAATGAAACTAAAGTGCATGAAAATAAAGAGTGAGACTTCAAAACAGAAATTGAGAATTCAAGAATTCATAGATGAAAACTACAAATTAAACTACACTACTACTAAGGAAGAAGAGAAGGGGAAGTGAAGAAGAGTGTATGAAGGGGAAGGGTCCGAAGACCCACTCTCAATGGAGTGTGCCAATTCACAGAATTTCAAATTGGTCTCCTTCGTATCCCTTCAATCCAACCCACTAATTCTATGAAACTATAGCCTTTATATAGGCTTTCCTAAATTACAAATTGAAATGAAATTAAAAGCAAATTACAATTAAATGAAAATCAACTATTCTAGATGATTCTTGTGGCCTTGATTGATTGAGATTTATGGGTTTTGCTTGCTTGAGGTTAGCTAGCTCATGAGTGGAGTTGCTGCCCTTTTAAGGAAAACAGAGGAAGCAAAGCTTGTTCACATCAATTCTGGCCCAATGAACAAGCGTTACTAGAAAACACGCCAATGTTATTGCACATTGGCAACGTGCTCGTGGGTTTCCTGGGCTGGGGCTTGGTGATGGGCGTTGCTAGCCCAAGTTGTTGCCAAACACTTGGCTCTTCTTCTTGGTTTCACTTTTCATGCTTAATGTTGCCTAAACTTTGAGCTTCAATCCTTTGCTTAAATATGAACTATGATATATCATTGGAAAGCTCTTAATGTCTACTTTTCAATGCCACTGGAATCACCTCATTTGGACTTTCCTAGCTCAAGTTATGCTCCATTGAAGAGGGTAAGGTCAGGCTGCCCTGGTTGGGCGTTTTTGACAAACACTTCACCAATAACGCCCATGACAACGCCTCTAGCCCAGATTTCTTGGCCTGGGCGTTGTTGCCCAAGTTGCCAAGGAACACGCCAGGCCATTTTACCCTTGGCAACGTGTTCGACTCCCCCTCCTTGGCCTACTCATGCTTCCTTGAATTTCAACCTCATTTCCTTGTTTTTGGGGCCTAAAGATGACTCTGATTCGAGCTTCCATTTCATGCTCCATTATAGACTATTATATATGGTTGGAAAGCTCTAAATGTCAGCTTTCCAACGCAACTGAAAGCACTCAATTTGGATCTCTATAACTCAAGTTATTCTTGTTTGAAGGAGATAGGGTCAGGCTGCCAAAATCGCGGGCGTTGTTAGCAAACACGCCTTTGCTCTTCCAAGTTGCCAACACCATCAGATTCTGAAGCTCTAAATGAAGCCAGCTTTTGAAGCTTCAAGCTAATGTCAAACCCATACGATGATATATCGTTGGAAAGCTCCGGATGTCTACTTTCAAATGCCGTTGAGAGTGCATCATTTGAAGCTCTAGAACTCAAGATATACTCCATGGAAGAGAGTAAGGTCCGGCTGCCAGGGTTGCCAGCGTTTTTGGCAAACACTCCTTCTTCTCAGCACGTTGGCAACGTGCCAGCCCCTGCCCCCTTGCTCCATGCTTCCTTCCTGGCGTTGCCACTACACACGCCAATGAACCTTCAAGTTGGCAACGTGCTTGTGGCTGCCTTCTTGCTCCAAGCTTTGCTTGCTACGTTACCATTGCACACGCCTTTAGAATCCAGCGTTGGCAACGTGCTAGCCTCCTTCCCTGGACCAAGCCTTACTTATTGGAATTGTCATTGGACACGCCCCTGCACTTCAAAGGTGAGCAACGTGCTCGAGTCCTCTCCCCTCTTGCCAAGTCTTGCCTCTTGACGTTATTGCCAAGCACTCAAGTAGAAGTGCAAGTTGGCAACGTGCAAACTCCTCTAGGATCACTCTCCAGGGCTGCTAGCGTTATCATCAAACACGCCAGTGGTAGCCCAAGTTAGCAACGTGCTCTTCATTCCCAAGGTTGCCTAGCTTGCTTGTATGATGCGCACATTGGCGTTGGCAACGCCTTTCTAGAGTTAGAAACGCCCTTGGTGACTTCCTTCTTGCTCCAGGGCTCTTTGCTTCACCTATCATCAACCAAACACATGCATCAAAGCCTCGCTAAATCACAAGATTTTGCATCATTCATAACATCAAACAATTCTTGCATAAATCTCATGAAAATGCACATATTTAACAATGTTTGATTGAATCAAGGCATGCATACAATTCTCATCCAAATACTTGTTTATTGCCTAAGAAAATGCATGAAACCAACCTAAAGCATACAAAAAATGGCTAGTAAAACTAGTCAGGATGCCCTGGCATCACAACACCAAACTTAAACCTTGCTTGTCTTCAAGCAAGAAAAGAATCATGCAATAGAGATTGACAATCCAAGGTTAGAAGAATAGCAAGTTAATGTTCATGGCAAGCTAGTTTTCTATGCATGCTACAATCACAAAAGAAATGTAAATGATTGATGCTTCTATCTAGCTCAATTTATGAAATCTTTTTCTTATATTTCTTCCTTGAAACAAGCTTTTGATTTTCTTATTAGCTTCTCCTTTTGGGTGCTTTTCCCCATGAGTTGATAACAAAACTACGACTCTAAATGCTTTGCTTTCAAGTATTACCACTTGATACATAAGCACCACAAGCATTTAATTAGAGGACTTCATTAAGCTCATTTATTTCTTTTCTTGACTCTCTAATCATTGATGCTCAGAGCCTTGAGCTTTGAGGGAGTGCTTTTGCACTTGAGCCTAGCCTTGACTTCTAAGTGTTTTGTTTTCAAGCATTTTACTTGATACATAAACACCACAAGTGCATAAAAATGAAATTGTCATTGGTACTCAGAGCCTTCAGTTTTCTCATTCTTTCCCTTTATCTCTTCTTGCCTTAATTGCATTTGCTTCTTCAAGGTTTTCATGATTTTCAAAAGATTTCACAAAATGTCCTAGATGAAAACTTCAATTAAATAAAATCTAATGTACTTGAGCAATAATCAATCATACTAGCTTTCCAATACTTGTATGCACATACTAAATTCTTCTTTAATTCCTTGTTTGTTTAAGATCATGATACTTTATTGCTTTTGTATTCACAAAACTCAAGTTGGTAGTCATAATGTCACAACAGCATGTTGCAATTTAGAAATCAAACTATGCCTATTCATACCACACATGTATATAAAGAAGGTAATAAGACAATCATGCAATTTAAAGTGCTAGAAACAAATGAGAGGAAAAAGAACTTTACAACCTTGTAATTTATCTTCTCTATTGTTGTCCTTTTCCTCCTTTTCTTTTCCTTCCCACACCAAACTTAGAATAATTGCTTGTCCTCAAGCAACAATTAGAACCGTGGCTATGGGACTAAGATAGATCATGAATGTCTTACACAATGAAACATTAGTAGCACATGTGTTTCAAGTAAGCAAAATTAAAGATAACAATTAAGGCACAAGAGACAGAGGCATTTTGATTGCAAACTTAAGAAGGTGAGCACAATACATTGCATAAAAGATAAGTGGCACACCAAACTTAGTGTGACACTTTCACTTGGAATTAATGCAAGTATCCAGTAAAGATTGGAAACAAATTTTGTTGCATAGCAACACCAAACTTAGAATGCAATCATATGTCAATTTATTTGAATTAAAACTAAGCAAATGAAACTGTTGTATGTTAAATACAATCACCAAGCTAAGAATCTGTCATGAATAAGGATCTCTTGGTAATGTATTAACAAAAATAGTTAATAAGCAAACTAAATGAAAGCATTTAAAGATAGAAAAATAACTAAAGCAAGTAGAATGCAAAAGTGTCAAATCAAAAGAGAAAACTAAAACTGCAGAGGCATTATGATTATGCAGACAAGTAGTATTGCTTGAATAAATTGCATAGAAAATAAATGGCACACCAAACTTAGAATCTTGGTGTGTCACTCTCATTTTTTATTTGATGCAATCATCCAAAAAGATTGAAAACAATTTGTTGCAAGGCAACACCAAACTTAAAATGTAACCATATGCCAATTTATTGAATTTAAATAAAACAAAGAACGAAAACAAAGCAGAGAAGAGAAATTATACCTATGGTTGACATGTTGTTCACTTTCTTCCTCTTCTTCTAGTTTGTTAATAGGAATGACCTTAAGGGGGGAGAAGATTCAGCTAGTGTCCCCTGTCTTGGCCTCTTCTCAGCAAGCTTTCTTTTGTTAATGGCTTGATTGAGCTTGCTTGCTGAATCAGGGGGAGGATTGCTTGTGGTTGACCCCTTTTTCTTCATAAATATTGTCTTTGGTAGCTTGGTCACAATCCTCTTCTTGGTGCTTTTGTTAATTGCCTTCACTTCCTTGAATCCAAGTCTTGGTGGTTGTGTGATTGTTGGAGTCTTCTTTTCATCAAAAGCCTCTTGAATTGGTGGTTCTATGAGCCCTTCCTTTTTGCACTTCTCTGTTTCAGTTGAGTGTGATTTCTCTTGAGTGTCTTTCTCACGTTCTTGCTCTTCCACTTCCTCTTTTACACTCAACATTTGCTTTAATAGCTCTTCCATGGAGGAGGTTTCTTGATCTTCCCAAGATTTCTTCATCTCCTCTTCATATTTTTCGATCACAGATTCAAGGGAAGTTTGTGAGGGTTGTGAATGTTCATGTTCCTTTATCACCTCAAGTTCAATTTCATTCTCAACCACCTCATTCTTTATTGAAATTTCACTTGACACATGGACCTTTTGTTCTTCTTTTTCCACTTCCTCACCCACAAATTGGTCTTCATCCTCACTGCTTGGCAACCCGAAGTGTTTCCTTATTTGCTCTAAGTGCCCGTCTATTTTCTCAAAAAGGCTCTCTCGTTCCTTCCAATATTGTTCTTGTCTTTCCAAGAGTTCTCTGGACTTTTGAAGGAGGTCCTCAGCTACTAGCTTAAGATATGAAGGTTGAGAGAAGTTTTGTGGATATGGATGTGTTGTGGTGAGGTTGTTTTGAGTGGTATGAAATGAATCTTGTGAATTGTGGAATAAGTTTTGTGGTTGGTGGAATGAATTTTGTGGATGATGAATTGAATTGTATGAATTTTGGAAGGAATTTTGTGTTGAGGCAAACTCAAGTGGTGAAGAATTTTGATATGAAAAATTTGGAGGTGAGGTTGGATAATTAAGAGGTGATGGCTCTTGATAAGTGGAATATGGGCTCTCAAATGCTTTCTGGTTTTGCTCCTCCCAGGCACAACTTGAAGAATTGTTGAAATCATCATAGTATGGGCAATCTTGTAGTCCTTGGGAGGAATCTTGCATGAATTTATTGCAAGCATAATCAAGAGATGATGTCTCTTGATGAATAGCATTTGGAGAATTAAAATTTCCTTCCCAGCCATAGTTTGTGTGATTGTCATAACAGTATGAGTCACTTTGTGGCTCTGGGAGGAAATTCATTTCTCTTAATTGTTCACACTTTTGTTGATATGCCCAAACACCATGAGGGTAATGACATAAATCATTTTGTGGTTCTGGACAACATCTCATGTGATTAGCTTGATCAATTTGTGGCTCTGGAGTAAATCTCCATGGATTGGAGTGCTCAGAATTTACAATTTCTTGGCGACACTCCCAGCCACCATTAGAATAATGACTTGAATCATTTTGTGGTGGTGAGAAATATCCCATATGATTCTCTTGCTCATCTTGTGGTTCTGAAGCATATCTCCAAGAATTGGAGTGCTCAGGATTTGTAATTTCTTGGTGATATTCCCAACCACCATTAGAATAGTCAATTGGTGATGGTGGGTGATATCCCAGAAAATATGTTTGATCACAAGATGAGTTGAACTCCATTTGAATTTTGTAAAACACCACACCAAATAAAATTGAAATTCATGTCAGAGAGAAGAATTTCTTAGTGAGGCAATAACTCAAACACCTTAGTGTCAAAAAGAAAATAAAAAAAAATTAAAAGAACTGTACAAAGCAAAAACAAAGAAAATGCTTAATCTAAACTACCATTCACTTAATCATTGTCAATCTTTTCCAATCCCCGACAACGGCGCCAAAAACATGATACGTAAAAATTAAGATTTCACGTACAACCGGCAAGTATACCGGGTCGTATCAAGTAATAAAACTCACTAAGAGTGAGGTCGATCCCACAGAGATTGGTAGATTAAGCAACTTTAGTTAAATGATAGATTTAGTCAAGCAAACATGGTTTTGATTTCATGAGCATTGTGATTTTTGAACATAATTGCAGGAATTTAAATGGCATAAGAGCAAAGAGCAAGAAATAAAGAGACAGAATGTAGATGACAAGAATAATAAATTGCAAGAATGTAGAAGGGAAATGGGGTAATGGGTGGTCAAACAACTAAGAGCAAAAGAAATGAGAATTAATGATAGAGAGAATCATTAGGGATCGGAGATGCAAATTCTCATGAATTGATGTTGATCAATTCCTTCTCAATCATGGGTATAGATCCATGGCAAGTGGGTAATTGAATCCCAATCTCTTGGTGATCCAATTTCTCTCAACATAACCAATTGCCACTCTCGTGATCTAATTGTTCATGAGAAGAAATGAAGCTCAATTTCTAATCCAAGCCACACAATTTCCAGAATCTCAACTTAGGGAGGTTACATCTCACATACCAACCAAAGTGTATTGATTAAGGAGATTATGAAAGGATGAACTCTAAACTGAACTGTATGGTTCATTTCTCAAATTCACCACACAATTCATATAGATTAACCCCTCTCTCGATGGTGATTGAATCTTTGAAGAACAAGAGTTTCCTCTTGGATTAACCACTTGAATTGAGATGGAGAAGATGATTTATCAATGCATTCAAACAAGCAGAGCTCTTCCCCCTAATGAAAGTGGGGTTTAGTGAATCATAGCTCCAATTGAAAACTAAATTTAATGAAACTAAAGTGCATGAAAATAAAGAGTGAGACTTCAAAACAGAAATTGAGAATTCAAGAATTCATAGATGAAAACTACAAATTAAACTACACTACTACTAAGGAAGAAGAGAAGGGGAAGTGAAGAAGAGTGTATGAAGGGGAAGGGTCCGAAGACCCACTCTCAATGGAGTGTGCCAATTCACAGAATTTCAAATTGGTCTCCTTCGTATCCCTTCAATCCAACCCACTAATTCTATGAAACTATAGCCTTTATATAGGCTTTCCTAAATTACAAATTGAAATGAAATTAAAAGCAAATTACAATTAAATGAAAATCAACTATTTTAGATGATTCTTGTGGCCTTGATTGATTGAGATTTATGGGTTTTGCTTGCTTGAGGTTAGCTAGCTCATGAGTGGAGTTGCTGCCCTTTTAAGGAAAACAGAGGAAGCAAAGCTTGTTCACATCAATTCTGGCCCAGTGAACGAGCGTTACTGGCAAACAGGCCAATGTTATTGCACGTTGGCAACGTGCTCGTGGGTTTCCTGGGCTGGGGCTTGGTGATGGGCGTTGCTAGCCCAAGTTGTTGCCAAACACTTGGCTCTTCTTCTTGGTTTCACTTTTCATGCTTAATGTTGCCTAAACTTTGAGCTTCAATATTTTGCTTAAATATAAACTATGATATATCATTGGAAAGCTCTTGATGTCTAATTTCCAATGCCACTGGAATCACCTCATTTGGACTTTCCTAGCTCAAGTTATGCTCCATTGAAGAGGGCAAGGTCAGGCTGCCCTGGTTGCGCGTTTTTGCCAAACACTTCACCAATAACGCCCATGACAACGCCACTAGCCCAGATTTCTTGGCCTGGGCGTTGTTGCCCAAGTTTCCAAGGAACACGCCAGGCCATTTTACCCTTGGCAACGTGTTCGACTCCCCCTCCTTGGCCTACTCATGCTTCCTTGAATTTCAACCTCATTTCCTTGTTTTTGGGGCCTAAAGATGACTCTGATTCGAGCTTCCATTTCATGCTCCACTATAGGCTATTATATATGGTTGGAAAGCTCTAAATGTCAGCTTTCTAACGCAACTGAAAGCACTCAATTTGGATCTCTATAACGCAAGTTATTCTTGTTTGAAGGAGACAGGGTCAGGGTGCCAAAATCGTGGGCGTTGTTAGCAAACACGCGTTTGCTCTTCCAAGTTGCGAACGCCATCAGATTCTGAAGCTCTAAATGAAGCCAGCTTTTGAAGCTTCAAGCTAATGTCAAACCCATACTATGATATATCATTGGAAAGCTCCGGATGTCTACTTTCAAATGCCATTGAGAGTGCATCATTTGAAGCTCTAGAACTCAAGATATACTCCATGGAAGAGAGTAAGGTCCGGCTGCCAGGGTTGCCAGCGTTTTTGGCAAACACTCCTTCTTCTCAGCACGTTGGCAACGTGCCAGCCCCTGCCCCCTTGCTCCATGCTTGCTTCCTGGCATTGCCACTACACACGCCAATGAACCTTCAAGTTGGCAACGTGCTTGTGGCTGCCTTCTTGCTCCAAGCTTTGCTTGCTACGTTACCATTGCACACGCCTTTAGAATCCAGCGTTGGCAACATGCTAGCCTCCTTCCCTGGACCAACCCTTGCTTATTGGCGTTGTCATTGGACACGCCCCTGCACTTTAAAGGTGAGCAACGTGCTCAAGTCCTCTCCCCTCTTGCCAAGTCTTGCCTATTGACGTTATTGCCAAGCACTCAAGTAGAAGTGCAAGTTGGCAACGTGCAAACTCCTCTAGGATCACTCTCCAGGGCTGCTAGCGTTATCATCAAACACGACAGTGGTAGCCCAAGTTAGCAACGTGCTCTTCATTCCCAAGGTTGCCTAGCTTTCTTGTATGATGCGCACATTGGCGTTGGCAACGCCTTTCTAGAGCTGGAAACGTCCTTAGTGACTTCCTTTTTGCTCCAGTGCTCTTTGCTTCACCTATCATCAACCAAACACATGCACCAAAGCCTTGCTAAATCACAAGATTTTGCATCATTCATAACATCAAACAATTCTTGCATAAATCTCATGAAAATGCACATATTTAACAATGTTTGATTGAATCAAGGCATGCATACAATTCTCATCTAAATACTTGCTTATTGCCTAAGAAAATGCATGAAACCAACCTAAAGCATACAAAAAAATGGCTAGTAAAACTAGCCAGGATTCCCTGGCATCAGTTATGCCCAATTTTATTTTTGTAAGAATACATGAAATTAGTTAAATGAAAAAGTGTAGACTATCCCTAAAATATTTAATGTTAAATGGTGATGCGGAGGTATGTGTAATCAAATGGTGATGCGGAAGTATGTTTAATAATGTGGTGATGCAGAGGTGTGTGTGTATGTAATTGATGATGTGGAGGTATAATGAAAAGAAAGAAAATGAGAAACCATGAATGGATAATGATTCATGAGAACTGTTTGTTGAAAGGGCCTTTATGCCAAAGGGCTAATGCGGAAGTGCCCGTCTGACTGATAGCATAAGATTGCTAATGTGGGAATATCCATCTAACTGATAGCATAATTATGTTGAATGGGCCTTGTGCCAAATTGTTAATGCGAAAGTGTCTGCCTGGCTGATAGCCTAAGATTGCTAATGTGAGAATGTTCGCCTAACTGATAGCACTGTTTCTTACCGTGATGCCAAGACATCTTAACTGACACGGGTTTGCCCATGATGATAATTATGCCTGACTGACACGGTAAAGACACCATATTCGGGGTTTGCCCCGAGTAATGTTGGGTTGTAGGTAGACAACCGACGCATGAGCTCATGGCCTGCACTAGAAACAGGCATGCATAATAAATTGTTTGCGCATTTGATTGTGATTGTTTACTGTTCATTCTTTCTGCTACATGCTATCTACTTCTTGTTAATTTTTTATTCCCTGATTCCTATTTGTATTTAAAGTTGTATAATCACAAGTTCTCCAAAGCTTAGATTAAGATAATAAAACTAGGAACAATAGCCATAGAGAATAACATAAGGAGCGACATTAACCCTAACAGAAGATGTCAAGATAGATTTATGTCAGAGCTGCGATACAGAAGTAGCCGAGGGATTTAGCAAGTGAGTTATTACGATAGAGCTAGAGCTCTAGGTTTCACGAGAGAGACGTGTTTTCATGGTGTCACCTTATTGGGAACCATATAGGTTATCACCCCTTCCTTTTCCTTTTTCCCCAGATGGAGGATTTTGACTTGTCTATCGCCACTGAAGTTCTATTCAGAGAGGTACCAGAGGAGCATGTGTTTCCAGACCCTACAGGAAATGCTCGAGACTAGTCCTGAGATGAGGTTTGCCGACTTGTCCCTCTATGATGCACCACTATTTCATGGTATATTTTAGGTTGAATTAAGTGGATTTTATCCATTATTCTCACACTTATTCATAGAATTCGCATGTTTTACATTTTTCTTCCTAATTTCGTGCTATGATTGAAAACATGCTTCTTTGGCCTTAAATTTGCTAATTTTAATCCTCTCTTATTACCATTCGATGCCGTGATATGTGTGTTAAGTATTTTCAGAGTTTATTGGGCATGAATGACTTAGAGGATGACAAGGAAGCATGCAATAGTGGAAGGAACACAAGAAATTGAAGTTTTGGGAAGCTGGTATCGATGCGCATGGGTAAACGACACGTACGCGTGACCGGTGCAGCGGCGTGGATGACGCGTACGCGTGACCTCTCTAGGTTTTAGGGTTTCTACTCCAATTTCTTCTTAGATTTAGATTTAATTTTTGTTTTTATTTACAATTTCTTGCAATTTATTGTTCTAGCACCTTTGTTCTTCAATTCTACTGTTATTTCCTTCATTTTGTTATCCTTATGTTTATGCACTCTTGATACTTTGGATCTTTGTTAATGCAATTTATATGTTCATGTTGTTATTGCTTTCTTCAGTTGTCATTGTTAATTTCTTTCAATTGGTAGTTGTTAGATTTTATTATTGTTGCAATTTCACCATGCTTTTATTTTGTGCCTACCAAGTGTTTGATAAAATGCTTGGTTGGATTTTAAATTAGATTTTTGTATTCTTAGCTTGGTGATTAGAGAATTATTGTCGGTTTAGAATTTTCTCAATAGAAATAAGAACTTCGTTGTAAGCATAGTTTCAAACCAACTAATAACTCTCAATCAAATTTTAATGTTTTGGTTGTCACAAGTACAAATCCCAATGAAAAATTAACCGAAGTATTCAAACCTCAGGTTGTCTCACAAGGAATTGCAATGAAGTGATCAATTATTGGATATGAAAGGGTAAGGGGGTTTGATTGATAAAAGGGAGCAAGGAAATAAGTGGCAAGAAAATAAAGCAAACAATTAAAGGAAGCAATTAATAAAGAGAGACATTCATGGCAAGGATTGGAAAATAGGCTTTCTATCCTAGTCAGTAATCATAACAATAATTAACAAGAATTTATCTTATTTTGTCATCTCCAACAATGGAAAAAGGTATAATGTTATCTTCACATAAGGAGAAAGTCAAATAAGACTAGCTAATCTCAATCCAAAAGTCCTAATTAACTCACTAATTGAATTAGCAGGAGATTAGAGTCAATGGAAATAATATCAACTAACAACTCCAGATCACCAACATGAGTTGGGTCTTAATGACTCAAGATTACCTAATTTCTCTTTCCAAGCCAAGAATGCTAAAAAATCTACTCTAACATCCAACCAAGCATTTTGTCAAACACTTGGAAGGCACAAAAAGAAAGCATGGTAAAATTGCAAGAAATGTAAAATCTAACAACTACCAATTGCAAGAGAATAACAATAACTAATCAAATCAACAATAAAAGAACATCAAACATCAAATTGATTAAAAGAAATCCAAATCCAACAAAAGTGCTCATAACATAAAAGTGACATAAAAGGAAATTAACAAGAAAACTAGGAAGAACAAAGATGTAAGAACAAGAAATTATAAGGAAGACTAGATGAGAACAAGCATTAAACCGTAGATCTAAGATGCAAAATAGCCTAAGAACCCTAATTCTAGAGAGAAGAGGGAGCTTCTCTCTCTAGAAACTAACCTACATGATGCTAACCCTACAACTAATTGCTCCCCATTTGTCCAAGCTTGAATTCTACATGAAATAGCCTCAGGAATGAGTTGGATTTGGGTCTGGGAAGCTCAGAAAATTGCCCCCAGCAAATTCACTTTAATGAGGTCACGTGATCAGCGTCACGCCTGCACGTTGGTGACGCGTGCACGTTCTGGCCAAAATCCCTCCTCACGCGTACGCGTGGATGACGCATGCGTGTGGCCCTCAATTCTCCAAATGCTCATTTCTTCATGAATTCTCCACTTTGCATTCTTTTCTCTTCACTTCTTCCATCCAATACTTGCCTTATGAACCTGAAATCACACAACAAACACATCAAGGCATCGAATGGAATCAAAGTGAATTAAATTTAGCTATTTTAAGGCCTAAAAAATATGTTTTTACAGTTAAGCACAAATTAAGGGAGAATTACAAAACTATGCTATTTCATTGAATAAATGTGAGATAAGTTAACAAAATCTCCCAAATTAAGCACAAGATAAACCACAAAATTTGGGTTTATCACTTGGATTGAGTAATTTAGAGACTCTTGAATTGTCAAAGTCCCTTGTTGGTTGGTGATTGAAAGTTGCTAGTTGGCTTGAGCTTCACTAACTCTAGTCTTTGATTAGGACTTGTGAACTCAAGATTGATTTGCTCACTTGACTTTCCTTCAATTGTTAGAGGTTAACTAAGTGAGAGCAATTTGTAATTACCATCATAATTGACAATGATAATGAGGATAGGAATTTCAATTCTCAACCCTTGCTAGAACCTTTCTTAGTTGTTAGTTATTTTCTTGTTATTTACATTCCTTGCTTATTAAACTCAAAACCCAAAAAGATACAATCTCATAACCAATAATAAATATACTTCCCTGCAATTTCTTGAGAGACCACCCGAAGTTTAAATACTTCGGTTAATTTTATTGGGTTTGCTTAAATGACAAACAATCTAAACGTTGATTGAGGTTTAATTATCAGTTTAGAACTATACTTGCAACGCGATATTTTTTGTAAAAATCGTTATTGACATTTTTCTTCCATCACTCTACGATAAAAAGAAAGTAGGATAGATGGTCTTTATTTCTTAGACTTTGCTTTCCTTCACTTTTGTAGAAATTTTGAGGGGTAGAACTTGATATTTTCTTTTCTTTGTTAGTCCGGGTACCAGTTTAGGGGTTTTTTATATGAACCAGGTATATGAAAAATTGTCAGTTGTATACAAGTTTATATGTATATCTATTTATAGCTAAGCGTGTCAAGTTTGTATGAACTAACTTAAGACATATATATGTATGTGGTGCATGAAATTGTAATCCCAATATCAAAATCAAGATTTCTTATGATTTCGTACCACTAACCAGCAAGTGCACTAGGTCGTCCAAGTAATACCTTATGTGAGTAAGGGTCGATCCCACGGAGATTATTGGTTTGAAGCAAGCTATGTTTATTTTATTATTCTTAGTCAGGATATCAATTATAATTATCAGTTTGAATTATTAGAAAAATAAAAGAGCGTGAAATAATTACTTGTTATGCAATAATGGAGAATATGTTGGAGTTTTGGAGATGCTTTGTCCTTCTTAATTAAGCTTTCCTCTTGTATTCCTCTTCCCATACGCAAGGCTCCTTCAATGGCAAGCTGTATGTAGGGTGTCACCGTTGTCAATGGCTACTTCCCATCCTCTCAGTGAAAATGGTCCAATTGCTCTGTCACAACACGGCTAATCATCTATTGGTTCTCGATCATGCCGGAATAGAATCTGTTGATTCTTTTGCGTTTGTCATCACGCCTAACAATCGCGAGTTTGAAGCTCGTCACAGTTATCCAATCCTTGAATCCTACTCAGAATACCACAGACAAGGTTTAGATTTTCTGAATTCTCATGAATGCCGCCATCAATTCTAGCTTATACCACGAAGATTCTGATTAAGGAATCTAAGAGATACTCATTCAATCTAATGTAGAACGGAGGTGGTTGTCAGGCACACGTTCATGGGTTGAGGAAGGTGATGAGTGTCACAGATCATCACCTTCTTCATAGTGAAGCGCGAATGAATATCTTAGATAGGAACAAGCGTGTTTGAATGGAAAACAGAAAGAATTGCATTAATTCATCGGGACGCTGCAAAGCTCCTCACCCCCAACAATGGGGTTTAGAGACTAGTGCCATCAAAGAGTATAAACTTCAGATCTAAAAATGTCATGAGATTCAAAATAAGTCTCTAAAAGTTATTTAAATACTAAATTAGTAACCTAGGTTTACAGAAAATAAGTAAACTAAGATAATTGGTGCAGAAATCCACTTCTGGGGCCCACTTGGTGTGTGCTGGGGCTGAGACTTAAGCTTCTCACGTGCCTGGGCTGTTTCTGGAGTTGAACGCCAGGTTGTAACGTGTTTTTGGCGTTGAACTCCAACTTGTAACCTGTTTCTGGCGCTGGACGCCAGACTGCAACATGGAACTGGCGTTGAATGCCAGTTTACGTTGTCTATCTTCGCGCAAAGTATAAACTATTACATATTGCTGGAAAGCCCTGGATGTCTACTTTCCAACCCAATTAAGAGTGCGTCAATTAGACTTCTGTAGCTCCAAAAAATCCACTCTGAGTGCAGGGAGGTCAGAATCCAACAACATCAGCAGTCCTTTTTCAGCCAAAATCAGATTTTTGCTCAGCTCCCTCAATTTCAGCCAGAAAATACCTGAAATCATAGAAAAATACACAAACTCATAGTAAAGTCCAGAAATGTGATTTTTGTTTAAAAACTAATAAAATTCTATTAAAAACTAATTAAAACATGCTAAAATCTATATGAAATTACCCCCAAAAAGTGTATAAAATATCCGCTCATCACAACACCAAACTTAAACTGTTGCTTGTCCCCAAGCAACTAGATAAATAAAATAGGATAAAAAGAAATTAAGAAGCAATAATATCTCAGAGTTTTAAGTGAAGCTCAGATTCTAATTTAGATGAGCGGGGCTAGTAGCTTTTTGTTTCTGAACAGTTTTGGCATATCACTTTATCCTTTGAAATTCAGAATGATTGGCATCCATAGGAACTCAGAATTCAGATAGTATTATTGATTCTCTTAGTTTAGTATGTTGATTCTTGAACATAGATACTTTATGAGTCTTGGCCGTAGCCCTAAGCACTTTGTTTTCCAGTATTACCACCGGATACATAAATGCCACAGACACATAATTGGGTGAACCTTTTCAGATTGTGACTTAGCTTTGCTAAAGTCTCCAATTAGAGGTGTCCAGAGTTCTTAAGCACACTCTTTTGCCTTGGATCACGACTTTATCCACTCAGTCTCAAGCTTTTCACTTGGACCTGCATGCCACAAGCACATGGTTAGGGACAGCTTGATTTAGCCGCTTAGGCCTGGATTTATTTCCTTGGGCCCTCCTATCCATTGATGCTCAAAGCCATGGATCCTTTTCACCTTTGGCTTTTGGTTTAAAGGGCTATTGGCTTTTTCTACCTCTTTTGCTTTTTTTTTTCAAATTACTGACTTTTCATTTTTTTCTTTTGTCAGCTTGTTTTTCACTGCTTTTTCTTGCTTCAAGAATCAATTTCATGATTTTTCAGATCATCAATAACATTTCTCTTGTTCATCATTTTTTCAGGAGCCAACAATTTTAACATTCATAAAATTCAATATCAAAAATATGCACTGTTCAGTCATTCATTCAGAAAACAAAAAGTATTGCCACCACATATAAATAATTAGAATTTTCCTTATTAAGAACTCGAAAAAAAATATTGCCTCTTTATTCTAAAAATCTACTATTTTATTCATGTTTGATGATGATGAGAAAAATAAATTATAGCTTAATTGGAGATAAAATCAAAATAGAGATACTAATTACTACTACTAATATATAACTTCTAAGGCAAATTCATAATAAGAACAATTATCACAGAGTTAAGGCAAAGATTAGGACTCAACAACTTTTATTTTGGGAAGTGGGTGTTCCTTTAGTCTGTGGGGTGCTTGATCCTTCAAGAGATAATTTCTGACGCTTCAGTTCCTTCAAGTCACATCCTTGCTCTTCCTGTTCCCTTAGGTGCAATGATCTTGATGAGTTTTAGTTCAGTGATCATGGCAAATCACATCAAACTTAGAGGTTTGCTTGTCCTCAAGCTAAAGAAAGGAAAGGAGAGGAATAGAGGGAGAGGCAATTTCGAAATTCAAAAGATATGATGAGTTGAAAAAGATATGAGAAGAAATTAAAAAGGATTTGAAAAAGAGTTGGATTGGATTGGAAAAAGATTTGTGTTTATGGATTAAGATACATTTGATATTTTTGGAAAAAAAAGTTTTTAAGAAATTAGGATTAAAATTTAAAGGATGAAAATTTGTAACATGTTTATGCAAGAAATCATGAATTGAAATGTAGAAAATAAAAAAATGTAAAGAAAAAACGAATTTACCTCCTCCCCACCATCCTGGCGTTAAACGCCCAAATGCTGCATGTTTTGGGCGTTTAACGCCCAATTGCTGCTTCTCCTGGGCGTTCAACACCCAGCTATTTCTACTTTCTGGCTTTGAACGCCAGGAAGTCCTTTGTCACTGGGCGTTTTTCTGAACGCCCAGGACGCTGTAATTCTGGCATTAAACACCCAGAAGGAGCTTCTTTCTGGCATTCAACGCCCAGAAGATGCTTCTTTCTGGCGTTTAACGCCCAGATGGCTATCCTTACTGGCGTTAAACGCCCAGTGGATGCTTCTTTTGGGCGTTCAACACCCAAAATATTTCTTACTGGTTTTTTCATGCCAGTGAGCTTCCAAATTCCCCTGTAACTCTGTGAACTCAAGCAATTGCTATTCTACCTTGAAGATAACTGAGATATACCTGTAAAAATTAATTAATTAATAAATAAACTTTGTAACTGACTGGGTTGCCTCCCAGTAAGCGCTTCTTTATTGTCTTTAGCTGGACTATTACTGAGCTTTAATCAAGCCACAGTTTTGAGCATTCTAGCTCAAAATTGCTTTCAAGATAATGTTTGATTCTCTGTCCTTTAACAATGAACTTTTTGTTAGAATCATTATCTTGGAGCTCTACGTATCCATATGGTGACACACTTGTAATCACATATGGTCCTCTCCACCAGGATTTTAATTTTTCGGGGAATAATCTGAGCCTAGAATTAAATAGCAAAACTTTCTGCCTTGGCTCAAAGACTCTGGATGACAATTTCTTATCATGCCATCTTTTTTCTTTCTCTTTGTAAATTTTTGCATTCTTGAAAGCATTGAGTCTAAATTCCTCTAGCTCATTTAACTGGAGCAATCATTTTTCTCCAGCTAACTTGGCATCAAGGTTTAGGAATCTGGTTGCCCAGTAGGCCTTAAGTTCCAGTTCCACTGGCAAGTGACATGCCTTTCCATACACAAGCTGGTATGGAGAGGTCCCTATAGGGGTCTTGAATGCTGTTCTGTATGCCCACAGAGCATCATCCAAGCTTCTTGCCCAATCCCTTCTACGGTTAATTACAGTCCGTTCCAGGATTCTTTTGAGTTCTCTATTTGAGACTTCAGCTTGCCCATTTGTCTGTGGGTGATATGGAGTAGCCACCTTGTGGCTAACTCCATAACGAACCAAAGCAGAGTAAAGCTGTTTATTGCAGAAATGAGTGTCCCCATCACTGATTAGTACTCTAGGGGTGCCAAATCTGTTAAAGATGTATTTTTGGAGGAATTTTAACACTGTCTTAGTGTCATTAGTGGGTGTAGCAATAGCTTCCACCCATTTGGATACATAATCCACTACCACCAAAATATAAGTGTTTGAGTATGATGGTGGAAAATGCCCCATGAAGTCAATACCCCATACATCAAACAACTCAATCTCCAAGATCCCTTGTTGAGGCATGGCATAACTGTGAGGCAGATTACCAGATCTTTGGCAACTGTCACAATTAAGTACAAACACTCGGGAATCTTTATAGAGAGTAGGCCAGTAGAAGCCACAATGGAGGACTCTTGTGGCTGTTCGCTCACTTCTAAAATGTCCTCCATATTGTGATCCATGGCAATGCCATAGGATCTTCTGCGCTTCTTCTTTAGGCACACATCTACGGATTACTCCGTCTGCACATCTCTTGAAGAGATATGGTTCATCCCAAAGATAGTACTTTGCATCTGTGATCAATTTCTTTGATTGCTACCTACTGTACTCTTTGGGTATGAACCTCACTGCCTTGTAGTTTGCAATGTCTGCAAACCATGGCACTTCCTGGATGGCAAAGAGTTGCTCATTCGGAAAGGTTTCAGAGATCTCAGTGAGAGGGAGGGATGCTGCTTCTACTGGTTCTATTCGGGACAGGTGATTTGCTACTTGGTTCTCTATCCCTTTTCTGTCTCTTATTTCTATATCAAACTCTTGCAGAAGCAACACCCATCTGATGAGTCTGGGTTTTGAATCCTGCTTTGTGAGTAGATATTTAAGAGCAGCATGATCAGTGTACACAATCACTTTTGATCCTACTAAATAGGATCTAAACTTGTCAATGGCGTAAACCACTGCAAGCAACTCTTTTTCTGTGGTTGTGTAATTCTTCTGTGCATCATTTAAAACACAACTGGCATAGTAAATGATGTGCAGCAGCTTGTCATGCCTTTGTCCCAACACTGCACCAATGGCATGGTCACTGGCATCACACATTAATTCAAATGGTAATGTCCAGTCTGGTGTAGAAATGACTGGTGCTGTGACCAACTTAGCTTTCAGAGTCTCAAATGCCTGCAGACACTCCTGATCAAAGATAAATGGTGTGTCAGCAGCTAGCAGATTACTTAGAGGTTTGGCAATTTTTGAAAAATCCTTTATAAACCTCCTATAGAATCCTGCATGCCCCAGAAAGCTTCTGATTGCCTTAACATTGGCTGGTGGTGGTAATTTTTCAATTACCTCTACCTTAGCTTGATCTACTTCTATTCCCCTGTTCAAAATTTTGTGTCCAAGGACAATTCCTTCAGTCACCCTAAAGTGACATTTCTCCCAGTTTAAAACCATGTTAGTCTCTTGGCACCTCTTTAGAATAAGTGCTAGATGGTCAAGACAGGAGTTGAATGAGTCTCCAAATACTGAGAAGTCATCCATGAAGACTTCCAGAAATTTTTCCACCATATCAGAGAAAATTGAGAGCATGCAGCTTTGAAAGGTTGCAGGTGCATTGCACAGACCAAATGGCATCCTTCTGTATGAAAATACTCCAGATGGACATGTGAATGCTGTTTTTTCTTGATCCTGGGGATCTACTGCAATTTGATTATAACCTGAATATCCATCCAGGAAGCAGTAGTATTCATGACCTGCTAGTCTTTCTAGCATCTGGTCTATGAATGGTAAAGGAAAATGATCCTTTCTGGTAGCTGTATTGAGCCTTCTGTAATCAATACACATACGCCACCCTATAACTGTTCTTGTAGGAACCACTTCATTTTTTTAATTATGGACCACTGTCATGCCGCCTTTCTTAGGGACCACTTGGACAGGGCTTACCCAGGGGCTATTAGAAATGGGATAAATAATCCCAGCCTCTAGTAATTTGGTGACCTCCTTTTGCACCACCTCCTTCATGGCTGGATTCAGCCGCCTTTGTGGTTGAACCACTGGCTTAGCGTCACCCTCCAATAAAATCTTGTGCATGCATCTGGCTGGGCTAATGCCCTTAAGATCACTGATGGACCACCCAAGAGCTGTCTTATGTGTCTTTAGCACTTGAATTAGTGCTTCCTCTTCCTGTGGCTCTAAGATAGAGCTTATGATTACAGGAAAGGTATCACCTTCTCCCAGAAATGCATATTTCAAGGATGGTGGTAATGGTTTGAGCTCGGGTTTAGGAGGTTTCTCTTCTTCCTAAGGGATTTTCAGAGGTTCTATTATTCTCTCTGATTCCTCCAGATCAGGCTGAACATCTTTAAAGATATCCTCCAGCTCTGATTCGAGACTCTCAGCCATATTGACTTTTTTTACCAGAGAGTCAATAATATCAACACTCGTGCAGTCATTTTGGGTGTCTGGATACTGCATGGCTTTGACAACATTCAACTTGAACTCATCCTCATTGACTCTCAGGGTTACTTCTCCTTTTTGAACATCAATGAGGGTTCGGCCAGTTGCTAGAAAGGCCTTCCCAGAATGAGAGTTGCACTCTTATGCTCCTCCATTACCAGCACCACAAAGTCAGTGGGAAACGCAAATGGCCCAACCTTGACAATCATGTCTTCAATCACGCCTGATGGGTATTTAATGGAGCCATCAGCAAGTTGGAGACATACAACCCAAGCTTTGTGATAATAGATGCAGGTATTAGGTTGATACTTGCCCCAAGATCACATAGAGCTTGCTTGGTACAAGTACCCTCTAATGTGCATGGTATCATAAAGCTTCCGGGATCTTTAAGCTTCTCAGGTAAGCTTTTCAGAATGACTGCACTGCATTCTTCAGTGAGGTAAACTTTTTCAGTTTCCCTCCAATCCTTCTTATGACTTAAGATCTCTTTCATGAACTTAGCATAAGAGGGTATTTGCTCAAGTGCCTCTGCAAACGGAATATTTATTTCAAGAGTCTCGAGATAGTCTGCAAAGCGGGCAAATTGATTATCCTGTTCTGCTTGGCAGAGTTTCTGAGGATAAGGCATTTTGGCTTTGTATTCCTCAACCTTAGTTGTTGTAGGTTTATTGTCTACAGATGTAGGTTGAGAAGCCTTTTTAGAAGGGTTATTATCAGCGCTTGTATGTGTCTGATCTCCCACTGGCAATTGAATGCCAGGGGTGGAAGCTGGAGTGGCGTTAGACGCCAACTCCTCACCTGTTTCTGGTGTCTGAACGCCAGAACTGTGCTTCCTTTGGGCGTTCAATGCCAATTCCTTGCTTGTTTCTGGTGTTGAACGCCAGGGCTGAGCATGGTTTGGGCATTCAGCGCCAGCATTATTCCTTTCTAGGCTCTGATTGTCCTCAGAGGGATTTTGGGTAGCCGTTTGTTCATTTCTTGGCTTTCTGCTACCTTGAAATGAGGTATTTAATGATTTTCCACTTCTTAATTGAACTGCTTGGCATTCTTCTGTTATCTGTTTTGATAACTGCTGTTCTGTTTGCTTCAACTGTACTTTCATATTCATATTAGCCATTCTTGTTTCTTGTAATATTTCCTTGAATTCAGCTAACTGTTTTGTTAGAAAATCTAATTGCTGATTAAATTCGGTAGCTTGATCTGCAGGACTGAGTTCAACAGTCACTGTTTTAGCCTCTTCTTTCATGGAAGGTTCACTGCTTAGGTACAGGTGCTGATTTCTGGCAACTGTATCAATGAGCTCTTGAGCTTCTTCAATTGTCTTTCTCATGTGGATAGATCCACCAGCTGAGTGGTCTAGAGAAGTCTGAGCTCTTTCTATAAGCCCATAATAGAAGATGTCTAACTGCGCCCACTCTGAAAATATTTCAAAGGGGCATTTTCTTAGCATCTCTCTACATCTCTCCCAGGCATCATAAAGGGATTCATTATCTCCTTGTTTGAAGCCTTGGATGCTCAGCCTTAGCTGTGTCATCCGTTTCGGAGGAAAATAGTGATTCAGGAATTTTTCTGATAGCTATTTTCATGTCTTTATGCTGTCCTTAGGTTGGTTATTTAACCACCTCTTAGCTTGGTCTTTTACAGCAAATGGGAACAGTAATAGCCTGTAGACATCCTGATCTACCTCCTTATCATGTACTGTGTCAGCAATTTGTAAAAACTGTGCCAGAAACTCTGTAGGTTCTTCTTGTGGAAGATCGGAATACTGGCAACTTTGCTGCACCATGATAATGAGTTGAGAATTCAACTCAAAACTACTAACTCCAATGGAGGGTATACATATACTACTCCTATACGAAGCAGAAGTGGGGTTAGCATATGACCCCAGAGTCCTTCTGGACTGTTCATTTCCACTTATGTCCATGTTGGAGTAAAGGGGGTAATGTGGATTTAAATTTTTAGTTTATAAATAAATAAAAAAATAAAAAAATGATTTTTGAAATAAAATAAAATAAAATAATAACCAAAATAAAAATAAGATAAAATAAGAAAATTAAAATTAAAAAATTAATAAGAATTTGAAAATATTTTATGAAGATTTTCAAAAAAGTGAGGAGAGAGAAAATGGTTAGGATATTTTCAAAAAAGATATAATAATATTTTTTTTAAATCTTAAAAGGATAAGATTTGAAAAATTTTGAAATTGAAATCTGAATTTTTATAAAAAAAATTTCGAAAAAGTAGCTTAAAAATAGTTAGAAAAGATATTTTTTTTGAATTTTGAATTTTATGATGAAAGAGAAAAACACACAAAAGACACAAGACTTAAAATTTTTAGATCTAATGCTCCTTGTTTTCGAAAATTTTGGAGGGAAAACACCAAGGAACACCAAACTTAAAAATTTTAAGATCAAAACATAAAGAAGACTCAAGAACACTTTGAAGATTCACAAGAACAACAAGAACAAAAGAAAGAACACCAAACTTAAAATTTTTAGAAAACTTCAATAAAATTTTTGAAAATTATAAAAAAGATTAACAAGAAAACACCAAACTTAAAGTTTGGCACAAGAATTAATCAAAGAAAAATTATTTTTAAAAAAGATTTTAAAAAGAAGATACCCAATTACCAAGAACATAGACCAACGCTCTAGCCAATTGGGCAGTAAAGGTAACACTTTTTTTTTTTGAAGAGGTATATTTATATTATTCCTTTTGGAAGACTAATGCTTTGGAAAAGAACAAGAAAAACTAAAAATCAAACAAGAAAAATAAACAAGAACAGCTTAAAGATCAAAGAACACAAATTCAAAAATTTAAAAGGAAAATATAAAATATGCAATTGACACCAAACTTAGAACAAGATAATAAACTCACGAAAAAAAATTAAAAATTGATAAAGAAGAATAATATTTTTAAAAAATTTTTGAAAAGGGAATAAAGGACTCAGAATTTAATGATTCTATAGCAACAAAAATAAATTATTCCTAATCTAAGCAACAAAATAAACCTTTAGTTGTTCAAACTCAAACAATCCCCAGCAACGGCGCCAAAAACTTTGTGCACGAAATTGTAATCCCAATATCAAAATCAAGATTTCTTATGATTTCGTACCACTAACCAGCAAGTGCACTGGGTTGTCCAAGTAATACCTTACGTGAGTAAGGGTCGATCCCACGGAGATTATTGGTTTGAAGCAAGCTATGTTTATTTTATTATTCTTAGTCAGGATATCAATTATAATTATCAGTTTGAATTATTAGAAAAATAAAAGAGCGTGAAATAATTACTTGTTATGCAATAATGGAGAATATGTTGGAGTTTTGGAGATGTTTTGTCCTTCTTATTTAAGCTTTCCTCTTGTATCCCTCTTCCCACACGCAAGGCTCCTTCAATAGCAAGCTGTATGTAGGGTGTCACCGTTGTCAATGGCTACTTCCCATCCTCTCAGTGAAAATGATCCAAATGCTCTGTCACAGCACGACTAATCATCTGTTGGTTCTCGATCATGCTGGAATAGAATCCGTTGATTCTTTTGCGTTTGTCATCACGCCCAACAATCGCGAGTTTGAAACTCGTCACAGCCATCCAATCCTTGAATCCTACTCGGAATACCACAGACAAGGTTTAGACTTTCCGGATTCTCATGAATGCCGCCATCAATTCTAGCTTATACCACGAAGATTCTGATTAAGGAATCTAAGAGATACTCATTCAATCTAATGTAGAACGGAGGTGGTTGTCAGGCACACGTTCATAGGTTGAGGAAGGTGATGAGTGTCACAAATCATCACCTTCTTCATAGTGAAGCACGAATGAATATCTTAGATAGGAACAAGTGTGTTTGAATGGAAAACAGAAAGAATTGCATTAATTCATCGGGATGCTGCAGAGCTCCTCACCCCCAACAATGGGGTTTAGAGACTCATGTCGTCAAAGAGTATAAAATTTAGATATAAAAATGTCATGAGATTCAAAATAAGTCTCTAAAAGTTGTTTAAATACTAAACTAGTAACCTAGGTTTACAGAAAATGAGTAAACTAAGATAATTGGTGCAGAAATCCACTTCTGGGGCCTACTTGGTGTGTGCTGGGGCTGAGACTTAAGCTTCTCACGTGCCTGGGCTGTTTTCTGGAGTTGAACGCCATGTTGTAACGTGTTTTTGGCGTTGAACTCCAACTTGTAACCTGTTTCTGGCGCTGGACGCCAGACTGCAACATGGAACTGGCATTGAACGCCAGTTTACGTCGTCTATCTTCGCGCAAAGTATGGACTATTATATATTACTGGAAAGCCCTGGATATCTACTTTCCAACCCAATTGAGAGCGTGCCAATTGGACTCCTGTAGCTCCAAAAAAATCCATTCCGAGTGCAGGGAGGTCAGAATCCAACAGTATCAGCAGTCCTTTTTCAGCCTAAATCAGATTTTTGCTCAGCTCCCTCAATTTCAGCCAGAAAATACCTGAAATCATAGAAAAACACACAAACTCAAAGTAAAGTCCAGAAATGTGATTTTTGTTTAAAAACTAATAAAATTCTATTAAAAACTAATTAAAACATGCTAAAATCTATATGAAATTATCCCCAAAAAGCGTATAAAATATCCGCTCATCAGTATGCAAGCTTTTCTGTAATCTTGTTGCTATTTTAATTTTGCTGTTAAATTGGTGTTTATTTTTCATTGTATATCTCTGAAGATGTTTATGGTTTTGCTAAGAGGTTTGTTAAGAAAGACATATGATAAAAATAAGCTAACATACGCAATTCCATTAGTACGAAAGGCTCATATGTAGTAAATATTACCACGTCTAGAGTATATACGGCTACTGGGAAGTAACACCTGACGACTGGCAGTAATCCGGACCTGCCAGAAATTGGGTCATTATAGATATGGCTAATGTGGTTGAGGACTACTTTAAAGACAATTTCATTTCTTCCAATCAGGTGGATCCTAAGCCTTTTTTCATAGACTCCCAGTCTGAAGTTATAGCAAACATGAAGCGTAGGCTTAGGAGACCTATTTCTCTGGATGAGGTTAAAAGAAAGTTACTTTTAGTATTCACCCTCAGAGTGCTCCGGGAGAAGATGGTATGACGACTAAATTCTTCCAATTTTACTGAGATATAGTGGGAGAATACATGTTTCGGGTAGTCATAACTTTTTTTTTCTGAAAATAGAATTCTAAAAAGCTTTAATTTTACTAATATCCGCCTAGTGCCAAAGGTTCTAAATGCGAGTAATATAACATAGGTAAGACCCATCACTTTGTTCTCTATTATATACCAAATCATATCAAAGGAGCTGGTTTGTAGACTTCAAGATTGCATGAACAATGTGATTGGTCCTATGCAGAGCACATTCTTCAAAGGTAGACTTATTTTTAACAGCATTCTTATAACACATGAATATATTACACTATCTTCAACAAAATAAGAGAGGTTTGGAATATGAAATGGCACTCAAGTTTGATATGAGTAAAGTATGTGATAGGATGGGGTGACATTTTCTATGATTTGTTTTGGAAAAGTTGGGTTTTGACTCAAGATTCATTGACTTGATTCATAAATTAATAACCATTATTTCTTACTTTGATATTTTGGAAGGACAATGCTATGATTTTTTTAAAATCAAATAAAGGCACCCGTCAGGATGATCCTCTATCCCTTTTTCTTTTTTTTTTTTATTTTGTGAAGAAGGCCTTTCTTTCTTACTACACAAAGTAGAGCATAACAATCTCTTTCAAGGAATTCAAATTAATAGAAGATGCCTGATTATAAATCACTTGCTTTTCATAGATGATTCTGTTCTATTCTATAAAATCTTAGAAGATAGTTGTTCTTCTATTCTAAAGTTGTTGGAGTCCCATGATAGTTTCAGTTGCCAAAGAGTTAATAATCTTAATAAGTCAGCTCTATTATTCAATAACAACATTCCATGTCTGATTAGAACCTCCCGAGCTGCTCAAATAAATATTTCTCACATAAGTGCGCAGGATAAATATTTGAGTCTACCTTCCATTGTCAACCTCTCTAAACAAAAAATTTTCAATTCAATCAAAGATAAGGTCTTCAAGAAAATACAAGGGTGAAAAAGGTACTTGTTATCTAATGGAGAGAAGATAGGTTTTATTTTGGGCAGTTGGTAAAGACATACCAATATACAATCTATCTTGTTTTAAACTTCTGAACAACTTGCTTAATAAAATTTATAGTATTCTAACTCAGTTCTGATAGGGGCAAAATATTTCAAAAGACGCATGGTGCGAATTTACTAGATAAGATAACTAGGCCTAAGAAAAAAGACAGTCCTGGATTTAAAGACTTTTATGCTCAAAGTTTGGCTCTAATTGGTAAACAGTGCTAGAAAATTGTGACTCAAACTAACTCTCTTATATCTAGAATTATTAAAGGTTAATACTTTTGATTTAATTCTATTCTTATAGTAGAAGTAGGAACTTTACCTTTTTGGAGTTCGCAAAGTATTCTAGAAGGGAGGCGAGTTGCGAAAAGATATCAGCTGGAAAGTTTGTTTTGGTAAAATCCAAAATTTTAGTGAACCTTGACTCCTCTCTCCTTACCCTTGCATTGTTCCACCATCTGCAGCAATGCAACTAGATAGCCACCATTTATTATGCATGATGTGAAAGACTTATTTTTGGCAAACAAACAGGAAAACTAATCATTAATTATTTCAAATCATTTTCCTTTTGAAATTGCTCTAAAAATCCTCTCAATTACTCTAGAAAAAGGTGAAGACTCAATTCGATGGGTGATGAACATGACAAAAACATATGGTGATGTTGTATCACGATATAGGATTGTTTACTAATTACACCATGCTTCTATATTGAGTTATGTCCAAACTTCATGCAACAGAGACCTGTTTGGAACTATTTGTGGAAGTTGACAATCCCCTATAAGATTTTACTCTTCGCATGAAAAATCCTTTATGGTAAGTTTTTTGCTCTACTCCTTGTCCACCAGCAATTCCCATCCGCTCTGATGGCTTACTCAATCTACAATTCAGTACCAGAATCATTCATGCACTACCTGTTCTTCTGCTGGGATGCTAATTTAGTGGAAAAAGAGTTCTTTGCCTTATCTCATCCTAAATCCTAATTATTTCTGCTTCTTTAATTGGTGGAGGGATTCGGTACTGCAAGCTGGTCAACAAGGAACGAGCCTCAACATAGCTCATTTGATTTTGGTTACAATTTGGAATATTTAAAAGAAGAGGTACTAGCAAATCTTTGAGTACGTCCAAGAGTCTCTAGAGGGAAAGTGCTAGCAGCAACGATTAAGGTGAACCAGGAACTCATTGATTCGAGATCTACAACAGTACCCTAAATTTTATCCATAATTTTTTTCTATGTTTTGTCTTTTTTACAATTTCGCCTATTGTTAGCGAATGTTTGGGAGTCCTCCATTTTTTTATATTTTTGTCCTGACTTTTGGACATTGTTTTTGTTTTTCTATTGAATAAAATATTACTAATGTCTTTAAAAAAAGACTGATAAAAAAACTAAAAATTGCACACACACATTATATATAATTTTTTTTATATCTTTTAACATATTAAGTCACATGCTAATTTGTCACAAATTTAAACTCTATTTAAGAGTCTATACTGGAATAAAATAAAATTTGAAACTGAATATTACTTATTTAAGTAAACGACTTAATTAATCTAAGTTGATTTTTCGATAGTTACTTAGCTTGAATCATCTATCATTTCGGTTACATCAATTAAGTACTCGAATAATATATACTATATTGTATTAATAATACGTAGTTTAACACTAATTACAATTTTAGTCCCTTTTCCTTCAATAATATTTCTGGAAAATCTGTCATGTTGACGAATGACACTAATCATCGGTACAATATTAATTTCAACCAAAAAAAAAAGCAAAAAAAAATAAAATAAAAGAAAGGCATTGCCAATAGAACTGTATATATATGAAATAGAAATAGAACTATTCCTTTTCAGATGTCCACCAATATGCAAAAACAGAAATGGTGAGGTGTTTAATCAACTAGGAATTAATGTGTAACTTTGTGTGTATTGTATGTATACATATAAGTAGATTAATGTTTATGAACTGTGACAAAAGTAAAGTGTTACAATTGATGATTATGTAAAATGTTGCGAAGTTGCTGAGGGGTGCATGGAAGAGCAAGAGCACCTTTGTGTTGAAATCCATATTCTTCCTTAGCCATCTCCAGAAGCTTCAAGAACGCCGGATCCGTCAAATAATCCAATTCAATCATGAACCTCTTCTTCTCTTCTTCATCACCACCCTCCATTGCTATAACCGCAAAATGCCCTTCCGGCACCGATGTTACTATTTCTTCGTCGCCGTCGTCGTCGATGTCACTTATGGGATAAGCCCTTTTACTTAGGGCCAAGAATGCAAGACCTTTAACTACCTTTGTCACCAGAGACTTGAGGCTTTTCCTTCTAATAATCACCTCCATAATTGTTCTTGTTCTTGAAAATTGAAATCTTGATATAGCTAGACAATTGACAATAATACCTTGGTTTAGTTTGTTCAGTGAGCTGATGAGACTTGAAAGTTGATATAATAGATATGTATATATAGATTTTTGTAGTGTGGGATGTTGAGTACTTGCTAGGTACGTAGATTTATAAGAATGAGATATGATTGGTGGAAGCACAAAGGAAGCTTCATTCTCTTATGGTTATTAATTATTATTGTTATTATTCGTTAAGGGTGGAGCCAGCCATATTATCCATTTTCCGTGTTCACAGACATGATCATTTATTGCATCTTTGACGCGTCTTTTTCTCATTCAACAAATTATTACTAGTATCTTATTTAATTTTATCTTAAATTAATATTATGCCATCTAACAAGTAGCAACATATGAATCTATAAGTGTGAGACGAGTATTGAGGTTTATGGAATTGATATTTTATTTCATTGCATCGCGTTAATGAATGTAACCGTTTAAGATAGAGATAAGTTATGAGAGAACAATAATAAATGAAAAAGCTAATAACTAGTTAATATAGAATTTTTAATTTTTAATGTGTAGTTTCTGAACTTTTATATCTACAGTTATGATTCATTGCATGTGTCAAATGTTTTTTTTTTTCTTTTTTTGGTCGTTTATTGACAAATAGGTATTTTTCTTTTAGCAAAACTGTTACGATAGATGTAATTTTATGAAACTAATGACAAAATAAAATTGTACTACATTTTCCTATAAAATTATCATCCTCTGTATCATTTAATTAATTAGGTGCATGTACCCATATGAAATATTATAGACTTTATAAGAAATGTTAAAAATTTTAAACTTCAATTACTATATCTTTCGAATGTTACCTGAAATGGGAATTTTGGTTTGAATATAAGATCTAAACTTCTTTTAAGATAGTGTCTGACTTGTGTTGGTGCTGAGGAGTTGTCGTCCGAATTTTTTGTGAGGAGATAGAGGTAGTACTTGCAAGAGATTCCGATACTTAAATTAACAAAGGCTTTTAAAAGGTTTTTAGTAGATTGGATTTTGAATATATCTGACAGTATAAGTGTATTTATAGTAGAATAGATAACCATCTTTTAGAGTAGTTCCACCTTAGATGGTGGATGACCGTTTCCTTTTGTTAGTGAGATTGTTGAAATCTCCCGTCTAGATTAATAGAAGATATCTTAGGAGTTAGTTACTTATTAGATAAGTAGGGCTGAACTCATGTCACTGTGTTCGACCTCTATGAGGTCGGGGTAGGTGTCGGTCCGACTAATACCCATTGATTGAATTTTATTCATTATTTTGGGTCTGGCTAAATTATTGGCCAGTGCATGAACAGTGTCCATGCTCGAGGTCGAGCTTTATGAAGTCGAGCTCGAGCAATTAGATGACCAAGTCGAAATGTTGAGTTGTGAAGAAGTTGTTTAGTAGTTTTGAGGTTTGAAGTCAAAGAGGTCAGTCAACTCAACATGATTCCAATGATGTAACATTTTCGTAATGTTACTCTATAACCATTTGTATCCTTTTTCCGTGCACTATCATTTTGTTGTAATGTAGTTGTTACTTTCTTAAAATTGTCGTTTGGTGACATGATATTACAAGCCGTTTTGATGCTATGTACGACTTGCTTTCTTTATACGACTTGTATTTGGCCAAGTCATTTTTCATGAACTGATTTGCACAACTCGTACTTTCTGAGTTATCTAAGGTTTGTAGACTCTGTATGATTGGTTTTAGCACATCTTGCATAATCAGAGAATATTTCTTGTCTTAGTTTCATACAACTCGTTTAGTTCGAGTTGTTTTGAGGATGCATGACTTGTTTTAATACAAATCCTATTTCTTAATCTTATTCTGATTTCGTATAACTTATTTTATACCGAGTTATTTTGCAGATTGTAGATTTGTTGCACGACTTTGTTTTTTATACAAATCGCTTATTTTGAGACATGATTATTTCTTAATCGGTTTTCATGCAACTCATTTAGTTCGAATTGTTTTGCGGCTAAATGACTTGTTTCAATACAAATTATTTTTGAAACTTATAGTTCTAATTTCGTACAACTTGTTTTGATACAAATCGTTTAATTCAAAACTCGTAATTATTTCTGAGTATAACCTCGTCTAGCTCGTTCGATGCGAGTAGTTTTAAGGTTTTACAATTTGTTTCATTTCAAACCGTTTAATTAAAATATGGCTATTTCTTGATCTAATTTTATACAACTCGTTTAAATTCAAGCTATTTTTAGGACTTCACAACCTATTTTGAGTACAACATGTTTACTTTGAGTCCTTTTAAAGTATCAAATCCTCTTTATAGCTATTGAACTTCATTGCTTGATCCATTATGCCCTTGCTCAAGATCAAGCTTTATGACTTCGGACTCGAGTAATCAAGCAGATCGGATTATTGAATGAAGCCTTTCAATGATTTGTTCAACTCATTCATTTCGAGTTTTTTATAGATGACTTATTTTTATACAAGTCACTTTTCTGAAGCACATCTCATTATATATCAAGTTGTTTTATACACGATTTGTTTCAATACAAATTGTTTAGATCATATGGTTATTTTTTACTCGATTTCGTGCAACTCATGAGCTTGAGTTGTTTTAAATCATCAATTCGTATTATAACCATTGAACACCAATTTAAACCTCGTCGCTCTATCCGAGTGACCATTAAAAAGGTAGGCTCGTGATTTTTGCACTTTGTCGAAGGGATTATATGTTTATTCCCTCCCCTTCCCAGTTTTACAAGGTTATATCCTTGTGTATGATACAGATCGTTGTTACCTGAGCTGTTTTGATTGGAGGATTACTTTTACGTTTTGATTTTGTTTGAAATGCTTTTACCATCATTTCATTCCTTTCCAACTTGTTTCTGTACGATTCATTTGGTTGAAGGATTATTTTCTTGTCATTTTATTTTTACCCTTTTTATTTTTTACAACTCATTTTATATCGAGTTGTTTTAATTTTGCTTTAGTAATTCATTTTGATACAAATTACTTTTTAATGCTTTGTTTTAATGATTTGTTTTGATATAATCACTTTTGAAGCTTTGTTTTCTTGTTGACATGACTTGTGCTTGACATAAGTTTATTGAAAATATGGTTGATTGGCACAACTCGTTTAAACCAAGTTGTCCTCATATTTTTGTGAATGCTAGAACAAGTTTTTTTTTGACAACTTGTTTTTGTGAAGTTCCATTTTATACGACTTGTTTTTACAGTAGGTCGTTTATTTTTTGAACTTGTAGAGATGAGCTCGTGGGCTTGAAATTTAGTACAACTTATTTGTTACTCGTGCGGGTTGAGTTGATAAATCGTATTTATGTCTTGAGGGTCATTTTTAGTTAAATTACTTTTGCGACTTGTTCTAAGAATAACTCTTTCAACCCTTTTGGCTCGAGCCTTTTTGAGGTGCTTTTTTCCAATTCGCGTATATAACTTCTTACACCAATTTGGACCTCGTCGGGCAATGATTTTTGTGCTTTATCAAGCTTAAATTGGTGTGTCTTAATTGTAGAAAATCAATTTTCATAAGAAATTGTAGTATCTTCTTATGTTGGAGGCGTGTTGCGACCTAGGCAGTTCTTCACCCTTGAGGTCAGACACTTTGTAGTAGTCTTTTCCTAAGACTTCAGTAATTTTGTAGGATCCTATCTAGCTTGCTGTCAGCTTTCCTTTGCCCGACCTCTGTAGCCCGATATTATTTTTTATCAGGATGAGGTCTTTTGTGGCGAATCTTGTCGTACCTTGTAGCCATCCTTTGTCTCAAAATCTCTTTTCTTATCTGATTTTGCTCTCAGATTTCTGGAAGGAGATCGAGTTCTTCTTTTGTACTCTAACTTCATTGCAGAATGTTGCCCTTGGTTTTTATTTATTTATGTCGGTGGAAATCATGGCTTTTGTGCCGTATGTATGTCAAAAGGGAGATTCATTAGTGGTAGTTTGAGTTGTTTCATATGCTTATAGCATTTGTGTGAGCTCTAAAAGGTCGGTCAATAGAAGTCAGCTCGTAACACCTTTTTACCAGTGACCTGTCCCCAGATGAATTCCACATATTTTACTGTGGGTTTCATCTAGAACCTCTTGTATTCGAAGTCGGGATGTACTTTGATAGAGGTGTTGAGCTCCCTCTTTTATAGAGAATATTACAAACTAAGGTGTAGTACTGAGTTTTCATTAATCTCCTTACCTCTCTTTATTCTTGAGGAAGGATGTCGAACTTGATTTATTCAACGCTTGAAATTATCCATCCCTAGATTGTGTAAGGATGTCCGTATCTTTGACTTCTTTTGAAATTGAAGGTGACTGTAGTGTTTTTTGGATTAGGATTTTATTATTGTCCCAGGCTTTGTACGAGCTAGCTTGGAGAAGGCATCAGCTCTGCCATTCTGGTCTCGGCTTATACACATGGCCTTTACTTCTTCATTCTTGAGGATGATCCCTGCCCTACTACCAGCTTTGTTTGATGATCCATCTTTCAGTCGTGGAGCTCACTTTTTTCTCCTCGGTATATTTCGGAAGGAAGTCGGCCAAGTATTGCAACTTGATGACCATCTGAACTTTATACTTCAAATCAAATTCGGACAGCTCCACAGCCTACCGTAGCATCATTTGCCCTGCAATGTCCATTTTTTAGAGGATATACTTCATGGTCTGGTTAGGTCGGGCTTTGATGGTGTGAGCTTGAGAGTGGGATCACAATCTCCGAGATGCTAAAACCAAAGTATATGCAACTTGCTCAATCTCTAATAATTGAGCTCAGTTCCTTGTGGTAACTTATTAGTAAAGTAGGCAAGCTTTCACCCGATGTCTTCTTCTTTAAATAGTATAGAGGCTATTGCTTTGTCGGCCACAGCTAAATATAGAACAAGCTCTTCTCCTTTTATGTATGTAAGAATTGGAGGCTGAGGCAAGAATTTTACGAATTCTTAGAAGACTTGTTCACATTCTTGAGTCCATGTGAAGTCGTGCCTCCTTTCAAGCAGGTCGGGTTAGCTTCAATGCGCCCTTTGGGTGAGCATGAACCCCAAAAATTTTTCTGCTTCTATAGCGAAGGTGCACTTTGTGGGATTTAGCCTCATCCCATGCAGCCTTATAGTTTGGAATACTTATGTCAAGTCGGATAACAAGTCGTCTTCACTTTTTCCTGAGGAGACTTTAATTGTTCTGTCTTCTGCAAGTCCTCTTGTCATAATGTGGACACGCCAATCCAAAGTGCTTATAGACTATTAGTGATCTTTTTCTATATTTGCACTTTTATCTTCTTTTGCGGTCCAGCGTTATTATAGCAATGTATAGTAATCTGTCCGACTTTCTTCATTATTGCTTTGGATTGGTAGAGAAGGAGGTATCTTTTGTATGGCATATTTTTCTGTATATACTCACTAGAAAAACACGTAATGGAGTGTAGGGGTGATACCTTCGAGATCGGTCAGAACTCTTGTCTTCCTTTTATTTTTGTTTTTTCTCGTTGCCTTGGGACTTATGTCTCTTTTAGTAATGACTTTGATGCTTCCTTCATGGAAGTGACTATACCATAAGGAAGACCTACATTTATGTTGTCTCCATTTTCACTATACCTATTTGGTTGTGCGATTGTATTTTTTGTTCCAGCAAATCTATCAAACAAAGTTCTTCAATAGGACTTTTTGTAGATTTTGCCTTTAAGTCTTTAATCAGACTAGTTATTTTTTTTTGCTAGAGTAGTAGGGGTCTTATTTACTTCTTTCCTTCTCACATATTTTCTCTTGCCAATTGAGTTTTCTTTTAGTTGAACATTCTTTTCTTCAATTGGCTTTGAAGTTTGTTTTGATTTGCTTTCTACAATGACCTTAGGACGATGCTTTCGTCTCTTTTGTTTTAGTTGTGGTCTGCTTTCTTCCTGAATGTCATCAGTCATTGGTGTGCAAACAGCATCAAAATTCTACGACAGAATTTTTTTCATATTCATTGGCAGTGATACAATTTGTGAGCAACTAACAAAAGATGTGCCCTGAGGATTCCTAGTGTTGTTCACTACTTTAATTTGGGACTCTCATATAATCTCAGCTTAGCATTGCAACCTTCTTAACAATTTTTTAAGCCAAACCAGATTGTTCTTCTAGTAGAACTGTACCGTCTCAACCAGCATCGCGAGGCTACTACCACTGGCGCTTGACACAAGCTTCGTGTTGTTGATTACCACCAAGAAGTAGCCAGAGGCGGCCTCCACATCTTGTCGTGGAGAAGAGCACCGCTGCAGCCTCTTACAAGGTTGAGGTCAGGGTCGACTTCATCAATGCTATCAATAGCGAGATTGTGGTGGGGATTGTCACTGCAGACAAAGAGAGGGATGGGCTTCCGATGGAGCATTTCGTTATTCCCTCTTCTTTTCTTTGACGATGGTGAACTTAACCCAATTTAACTGTAGATGCAAAATCATCATCATCATTTGATATCGTCTGTCATTGGGAGAAGTTTTTACAAGGTTTCTGATATCCATAGAAACTATATTCAACCTCTATTTTCATGGTTTTTTGTCACCTATAGTAAACCTAATGGGTTGCATTTAAATTGGCTGATACTGCTTTCCCTAGCATGAACTTAAGTTGGAAAGAAAGATTTCATTACTTTTACCAATAATGTTTTTCATTTTAGTTATTGACCAATATGGGACATTTACTTTATTTATATATTTTTTTTCATAAAATCTGTGTATTTGGAACATGCAACTGCTTATTATCATGAGTGGGTATCTGTGGTTAATTTTTCTGTCCTAGTGAATAAATCGACACTATTACCATGGATGCAGGAATCTTCAAAGTGGAGCACCACTTTTTTTTATATATCCGGAGTTGGATGTTGTTCTCCTATGTGATGTTGATGATTTGACAGTATCAAAGGTTGAGCTCCAGGTCCCTGGCAATGGCGCCAATGTTTCGAGGGGTTACCTAAAACAGTGATTTGGGCGTGAATGTGAGCTCCAGACTCCTTTTGAGGCAGCATCTAATTTGTACTGGTGCCGAGGAGTTGTCGTCCGAGTTTCTCATGAGGAGGTGGGGGTGGTACCTACAAGAGACTCTGATGCTTAAGTTAGCAAAGCCTTTAGACAAGGTTTTAGTAGATTGGATTCTAAATATACCTGAGGTCGTCAGTAGTGTATTTATAGTAGAATAGATAACTACCTTTTAGAGTAGTTCCACCTTAGATGGTGGATGACCGTTCTCCTTTGTTAGGGAGATTGTTGAGATCTCCCTTCTAATTTAATAGGAAATATCTTAGGAGTTAGTTACTTATTAGATAAGTAAGGCTGAATTCATGTCGTTGTATTCGACCTCTGTGAGGTCTGATAGGTGACGGTCTGCCTTATACTTATTGATTAAGCTTTATTCATTTTAGATTTGGCTAAATTATGGGTTAGTCCATGAACACTTTATATGTGTGACATAAATCCAAAATTCCTAGAGAACGAACACAAATCATAAAAAAAAATTCTTAAAAATTAATATTATTATACCTTCAATATTACAGTTAACATTTAACATAAGAAAAAAAAATCTAAAATTTTAAAAAATAAACATATTTAAAACTTAGTTTAAAAAATATTTGAAATCTAAACTGAAAAAAAAAACTCATTTTTTAATAATTTTACATTAGATTATTTGATAATTTATTATAATATTGACTGATATTAACTGTTATAGCATTCGTTCATTCGTATCATTACTTAATTATAAATTAAAATAGTCCCTTGGTTAACATACAACTCAAGTTTTTGACTCATTGATAAGCATCATCGATCCAACAAACACAAATTATGGATGCTTAATTAGATAATGATAATAAATTAGAAAAGTAGAATAAAGAAATTCGTTTCTTGTAAAGTCTCAATCCTAATTAAAACATATACGCGGGTCTTGTTCAGCAGTCTAAGTGTACCCTCTATCCTTTTAGGCATAATTCGCTGTCACTATGACTATCGCATACAGTACACATGCATGTATATATTATATTTATAGGAATGAATTTATGTGTGTGTGTGTGTACGTAGTGATGTCCATGATTAAGAATTGCCTTTCAGCCAAAGCTCTCCACTATATCGTCCTTTTTAGACCTAATTTGCTGTCTCTATGACTTATCATCATATATAATATAATATATAGTAGTCCGTCTTAAATTATTTTACAAGTTTTTAGGTGATTTGAGTGCTGCGGAAGATTCTTGTTATGATTAATTAATTGTCTTTTATATAAAGATGACAATTTGAATTGAAATGACTTATATTGATCTGTTTCATTTTAAATAAAGTAAATTTTTAACCGTTAAATTTTGAGAACGGTACGAATAATATTTGATGATAATTGTTTGAGTTTGGCAGATATGAGTAGTAATCATCCCATTTCATATTTATAATTTTATATCGTGTTCGTCTTACCTCAACAGTCACAAATAAATGTTTGAGGTAGATTATGGAATTTAATGAATTTAGTTTAATAAATATAAGATATTATTATTATAAATTTTAAATTTGATGACTTTAATTATATTTGAAAGTTACATAATTTTTTTAGCATGATTTTGAGAACCGAACTAAATCGATTAGTTCAACCAAAAATTGATTGCCAGATTGATCCAACTCAAAGAAAAAAATTGATTGACAACAAATTGGTAAAAATCGAAAAAACTAACCAAGAAATCGGTTAATTGATTGAACTAGTGTAACTTTTTAACAATTAATTGATTTTAAATGATAAAACACAGAATTTTTTTTTCTAAAAAATATGTATTATACATAAATATATTATTTTATATTATTCGATTCAATCTCAGTTAAACCTTAGTTGAACTAAATTTGTGAAGCACTAAATCTATCAATTGTATGACAGATTTGGTTTTTGGAATTTTATTTTTTAGTACATCATATTTTATTTCTTAACTAGATGTACATAAAAATTCAATCATTAAATTAGTTATTTATATAAAATATATATTAAAATATAAAAATAAATTAAATAATATATATTTATATAAATATATAATAATTAATTGAATAACTGATTTTTTACGTATAAATAACAGTTTTGTTAATTTTAATAAGTCGTAGATTATATTTCAGCGAAAAGGGTTGCTATTTAGAAAAAGAAGGGGACAAAATGTATTCCGTATTTCCGTTTGGGGCAACGTGAGATGAATTAATATGGAACAAGTAGATAATAAAATACCGATAAATATGAGCTTAGGGCGATAAAAAAATACCTGTAGAAAATTATGGGCGGATAATGGAATTAGTAATTAATGTTCAGAATCAGAATAGATGTGGGTATTAAAATATCCATCTCGCTCTGTTTTAGTTCCATTCCTACTTTCATATTAATATTATAGATATCCTATATTAATAAATGGAAGCTAAGAATCTCAAGCTGATAAAATAAATAGTATAGAATAAAATTATTTATTTATTCTCAGAACACAAAATTTTTTATCATTGCTCTAAATAATTAAGTTATCTCATATTTTCAGACACAAAAGCTTATTTTGTTTAACCATAAAATAAAATATCCAGAATGCACAGATTTATTTTTATATGTATTAAAGATTTATATATAAAAAATATAATGTAATACGCATATATTTAGCACAAGAAAAATGAAGGAAAACACAAATTTCCTTCATGTTTGGTCAAATAAAAGTGGTGGTTCAAGTGTGAAAGTCATATATAAGATATATCCAATACATTTTGCAAAAAGGGGACATCCGTGCATGTTCTTTAGGCCAAATAACAAATCAAGGTTTCCTTGCCGTGGCGGTGTCCGTACAATAATACCTCTCGTCATTGTCGGCAAGCTAACACATGCTATACATCACTGAACAACCTTATTTTTCACTTTTTTTTTTTTTTTGAGTTGTGCCGATAATTGTATATATAGAGGAAAATACTACTTACTTTATGATCTAAATAAAATCAATATTTATTTTGTATTATTATATAAAAAGTATTTAATATTAATGTGTAGAATACACATTAATGAGAAAAAAATATACTAATGTTATATTGAGGCAAAGTCTGCAGTTGGAGAGTGGAGAGTTGCAAAGTCTGAAGAGATGGCAGGATAAGCAATATGACTGAATTTATGAAAGCAGATCGAATTCACACCAATCAGAGTTCATATTGGCACCGCGTCGCCATTAAATTAAACATTAAGATATATATATATATATATATATATATATATATATATATATATATATATATATATATATATATATATATATATATATATATATGAATGTTTGTAATAAATTTTAAAAATGTTTGTAATCTTTAGTCTGTATTAATTTAACTTCAATATTTGAAATAAATTCTAGTTTTAATTCTATGTGTGTAAATAAAGAGGTTTAAATTTTCCTTAACGCAAAAATCTGTATTTAATTGTTCTGATGTTTGGTTTTAAATTAAAATATTTTTACGAGTCAAAATTTATCGATAGAATTGAAATGTAATTCAAACATTAAAATAAAAATTAAAGATTACAATTTTGGAAATATTTTTATAACTCCTTGCAAAAAAGATAATTAACAAAATAATGTTACTTTCTTAAAATTGTAAAAGATTAATACCTAATAAAATATATCACATGTTTAACCTGAAAATCAGATAAAAATAACCTATTTAACTGGGTTAATTAGATATGGACTATTAAATTAGTTTGTTTTAAGATATAAATTAATTTTTTAATAATTAATCAATTTAAAATAAAATATTTTTTAAAAAATATATTTATATATAAATATATTATTTTATTATATTCAAATTTAAACTTTTAAATTTCTAATTTTACTAATTCAACGATTAATTTAATTTAAAAAATACCTTGTATTTAAAATGTCTAAGAATTGTATAGTATACGCTATTTGTTAACAACACACAAAATAAATAAATAAATTTATTATAAATATCTGACGGTTAGAAATATTATTTCTACGAATGAAATTGTTAAGTTTGAATTGTTATGTTTGATTTGCGAAAAGAAATGTCAAAAAATATTATATAATATACATGGAATGAATTATTTTTTGTTTGATCGAGTTTAAATTCAGACATATTATATGATTTGTTAATTTAAATTGAAATATTCATGATGACTAAATTTATTAAATACATATAAAAATAATTTACATATAAATATCGTACAATATATAAATATAATATTCTCATTTTTTTAAATTAAAGTTTTTATTTAAATTTTTAAAAATACCTCTAATATCAAATAAATTTAATTAAAATTGTTGTTGTGACAGTATTCTTTAAAAAATAGTGAATATAACAAAAATATTGTTACTTTTATATTTTGAATTTTTTTTTTAATTTCAAAAAATACTTCTAATATCAAATATCATTAATTAAATTTGTTATTGACTCTAATTTTTGTAAAAAATAATTATAAATATAATAAAATATTGTTTCTTTTCTATATTAAAAATTTTCTTAAATTTACATACATAAATATCCCAAATATCAAATATTTTTAATTAAAATTGTTATTAACTTTCATTTTAGGAGATAAAATATAAATACAATAACATCTTCTTACTTTTTCTTAAATTTACAAAAATATCTCTAATATTAAATGTTTTAATTAATATTTTGTTTTTCTTAATATTAAATATTTAAAATTCATATTATAGATAAACTTATATAAAATAAATCTCATAATTTATCTTATAATTTCTACAATTCTAATATTAAACTATGTATCCAAAAAGTGACAACCTAATAATATTCTATAAGAAGAAGAATAATAAGATTGATGCCATATCTTTAGTAGCTTTTATTATATTTTTCATATGTTATTCTTATGTTTTCTTAAGTTTAAATGCATAATCTTCTCTCAAATCTCATTAATTTCAAATATCTTTTGTTATTAAACATTTTCAAAGTGTTTCAAAACAAGGTTGATCAAGAAGCAAAGCTTAGCATGAAGAATAATGGAGAACCAAAGATATAGGGAGTGGATTGTAAGGTCCCACATCGGTTGAGGAGGGGAACGAAGCATGTCTTATAAGGGTGTGGATACCTCTCCCTAGCATGACGCGTTTTGACGAGTGAGTGTGGGGGGCTTCGGCTAGCATCCCTATCGTCAAAGGCAAAACCGTGAGGCCTTGTGTGCCAAAGTAGACAATATCATGCTAGTGGGTGGTCTGGGTTGTTACAGATGGTATCAGAGCTGGAACCCGGATCGATGTGCCAGCGAGGGCACTGGGCTCCCTTAGGGGGTGGATGGTAAGGCCCACATCGGTTGGAGAGGGGAACGAAGCATGTCTTATAAGGGTGTGGATACCTCTCCCTAGCATGACGCATTTTGATGAGTGAGTGTGAGGGGCTTCGACTACCATCCCTATCGTCAAAGGCAAAACCGTGAGGTCTTGTGTGCCAAAGCGGACAATATCGTGCTAGCGGGTGGTCTGGGCTATTATAGGGTGTGCCACGCCCTAGCAAAATCTATCCCTCGAAGCAAATTCATAAATGCTATCCATCCTGACCTCTTCATACTCCAATGACCATAACTTGAACTATAGAGCTCCAAATGAGATAGTTCTAGTTATGTTAGAAAGCTAACATCCAGAGTTTTGCAACGATATGCATATATTTATAGTAGGCATTCAATTTAGACTACGAACAACCCTTATCTTTGCAGTTCGGAAATCAACACTAAAAGAAAAAAAATGCATGGTGTGCCACGTCCAAAACAGCAAGTGGCCTGCCAAAAACACCCAAGACAGTACGTGGCTTGCCCAGACAAGCAAGTGCCATGCCCAAGATTCAAAGGGAGTCCAAATTACATGCCAAGCAATCCCATAAACCCCCTAAAAGATGTAATTTTTTTGTCAAGATATAGGAAGATATCATAAGATAAGATTTGATTTAAATTAGTTTTTTATTAGGATTTGAATTATTATTATTATTATTAGTTATCTTATTCTTCATAAAAGATAAGATTTAGTTTTGAATTTGAATTATTAGAAAACCTAGGATTTAAATAAGTGAGATTACTCACAGAGAAGGGGTCGTGGTGGGAGGATCTTCAAATCCCTCATGTAGCTCTTTTTCTTCCTTTCTTTTTCTTTGTTTTTTAATTTTTTCATGAGTTACTCATCTCTCTGTCATAGGGTTAAGAGATCTATTTCTATTTTTCATGAATTATTAATCTAAGTTTTCTTCTATTTTAAGGCTTGCATTGATCCGTTTATGATTGAGTGTTTCGTTCTTCATCCTTAAAAGATTAGTAGTGCCGACAGGTGTGCTAATCCCGTTTTAAATTCGTTTACTGACTCGACAGAGGTTATATATGAATTGTGGTTGAAAACTTTTTCATATGCCTTTCTAAATTGACTAGACATAGCGTTTTTAAAGCGTGCGACACAATAAATAATTTTTGATTACCCGAGTTTTGAATACATGATATATAATTCGGATTAGGACGATAAATTGTGTTTTCGCATAAGATTCAATTGGACATGACTAGTTTGGATATGTGACATATAATCCGACCTAAAGACTACTCTTGAATCTTATGTGAAATTGAATTGGTTTTTGCACTTAAACTCTTCGGTTAATCAATTGACCAATGCATTGGCTGTTGATTAATTGAGGAGAAACCGAGGGACCAAGACATTGAAAATCGGTTAGTTAAGATTTGTCGTGAACGATCCTTACTTACTTTGAACAGAAAAAAACAAAGTTTGATTTTTCTAAAAACTTAAACATCTCTAAAACCCTAGACTTTCCTGTCATATAATCTCCTTCCATCAATCTCACGTGTTCATTGCCTCAAGCAATTCACATTCAAGCCTTTCAAGTTTTCAACAAGTTCTAACATTCAACAATTTCATATTTTATTGATTTAATTAGTAGTTTAATTCAATATTTACATGCTCAATTTGTTAATCTTGGTAAAAACGATATCTATTTATCGTGATATTAATTGAACGATCCGGTATACTTGTCATCATCTATGAACTTTACTTTCTGCTAATCAAAAATTTAAATTAACGTCTTTAAAAATTGGAAAATCATGTCAATCAAGTGCATATCTTATTTTTTATTAATTACATATTTTTTATACAAGTTGATTCCTCTGTGGCTCTATCTACTTTAGGCATATTTTGACTTTTTATCTCACAGCAAGTTCTATATAACCATTTTGAATGTAATAATGAAAAGGCAACAAGGAGGAATAATCCTTCTTTGAGTAATTTTAATAGGATAAAAAGACTTCTTTAAAATTTTTTATTGTGCTTTTAATACTCCAAATGTCTTTTTAGTGACTTACCTATAGTTTTTAAACGTTTCATATTAAAAAATTCATGGAGTGTATTAGATTATATTGATTTTATGAATTAAACACACTCAAATAATTAATATCTTTACCCTCTATGAATTAAGCAGCCTTATTTTTCCTTTTTTTTTTCGAGTTGTACCGATAACTGTATATATAGAGAAATAGTACTTACTTTATTATCTAAATAAAATTAATATTTATTTTTGTATCGTTATATAAGAAATATATTTATATTAATCTGTAGAATAGACATGTATGCGAAAAGAAATATACAAATGTTATATGGAGGCAAAGTCTGCAGTTGGAGGTGGAGAGTTGCAAAGTCTGAAGAGATGGCAGGATAAGCAATATGAATGGAATTATGAATGCAGATCGAATTCACACCAATCAGAGTTCGTAGCTCTCTATTGGCAATGCACCGGTATTAAATTAAACATTTAAGTTATATACATTAAAATAAATTTTAAAAATATTTTTAATGCTTAGTTTGTATTAATTTAGTTTAGCATTTTGAATAAATTTTAGTTTTACTCCTATGTTTAAATTAAAATGTTTAAATTTTCCTCAACTCGAAATTTTGCAGTCATTTTTGTTTCGATATTTGGTTCGAAATTGTAAAATATTTTTAGTAGTCGAAATTAATATAAAAAGAGAAAATTGAAACGTAGTTCAAACATTAAAAAATAATAAATTTTAAAATATTGTAAATATTTTTTAAAACTTCTTGCTAAGCTAATTAACAAAATAACATTAATCTTTTAAGAAATATATATTACATATTTAATTATGGTAATTTTTTAATAGTAAAAGTAAAATTACCAAAAAAATAAAAAATATCTTTTTTGAAAAACTATAATTTATATCATTTTTTAAAAAAGATCTTTTTTCTTAAAAAAAGATATTTTCACATAATAAATGAACAAAAAATATTTTTATCTTATTTTATCCAAACATAATTGATAAGTAAAAAAATATTTTTACATAAGATATTCAAATATAAAGTTATTTTTATTTTTGTTGAAGATATTTTAAAAAAATTATCATTTTAAAAAAAGATCATTTTTAAGAATAATGTCCACACAAGTCCTAAATAAACCATTGTAGTTTAAGACAAAACTGATTTTTAACGGTTAAACAGTTTAATAATGTTACTTGATTATACTTATTACTGATTATTATTTAATATGAAGTTAGAAGCTATTAGTGCTATTAGTATAGTTCCCTTGCTTAGTTAGGCAATTTGTTAGTTTGTTGAGATCTGTTATCATTAGCTTTACTGAGTTATACAAAGTTAGTTAGAGTAGTAGTATAGTTATATATAGTTGTCATTAGCATTGTAACTAGTATGATTTTTCATTAATGCAAGTTTATTACTCATTTTCATCTCAGTTTCTTTAGTTATGTGTTCTTCTCAATACACATACATATCAAATTTGTAAAATTCGGTTAATTAATGGCTAATTAATCATAAATGAGAATTTATTCTAGAAAGCTAAAAATGTGAGTTTTATGACTTAATATGATAGAGGAGATTGAGACGAGAATTTCGATACCAATTTTGTAGAAATCGGACCAAGATTGGACCGAACAGGCCAAACCGGGCCAACCGGACCCATATTGGCCCAACCTAACTAAACCAAAATCCTAATTTTCAGCACTCTCTCTTTTCACAACACAGTAATTCACGCTGAAAATAGAAGGGAAAGGGGAAAGAACACTCTCTCAAGTTCTATCTCTCTTTTGATCTTCAAACCACCATAATTTTTTATCTAGAGCTCCGATTGCCGCACTGTTTGTAGCCACGTGTTCACTGCGGAGAGCTCTACAAAACCCACTACTTTATTCTTGTGGTAAGCCATGAAATAATTTCAGTTCTTCATTCCTAAATTTTGAGTTTTATGGAAAAATGTGTTGAGATTTTGGGCTCTTTGATGTTATAGGACCCAACTCTCTTGAAGGAGAAATTAATCTTGTCTCCTTGAACCTTGGGTGTGGTAAGATTCTCAACCCTAGTGTAATTTATTGTTTTATGATTCTTGGTTATTGAGTTGTGGTGTTTGGGTATGATAATTGTGGTTTAGGTAGTGTGTATGTAAATATTGAAGCTTGATTGAGATTTTGAAAAGCTTGAAAGAGGGCTTTGGTGTGCAAAAATCTGTTCTTGGAGGTGTTGAAACCTTGAGAGCTTGTGGAAAAATGGTTTGGAAGTGCTCTGGTTGAGCGTGAAAAATTGGCTAAGGTATGGTTTTGGTTTCCTGTATCTAAAATGTAATGTGGAGTAAAAACTTAGGCTAGAGACCCTAAGATAGGCATTGAATTGTTGATGTTGTTAAATTATTGAGATATATGATGTGGTCATATATGTGATTATGAAAATTGATGCCTTGATAGTGTGATATATGAGAAAATGCATGTTGTGATATATGCTTGATGTATGGTTGAGGTTGATTTGTGGGTAAAACCATGTTGATGGTGAGTATGATATTGATTATGTATAATGATGGTTGATTGGAAAGGGTATTGTTGGAAATTGGGATGAGAAAGGATGTATGACATGTTAATGTGTTTGAATTATTTAGCCATTTGATTATGATGGGTTAAAGTGGTTGGATGGTGGTTTTGTGAATTATGGTAAAGTGTTAATGTGTGAGTTGAGGAGGCTTGATGTTAATTTTGGTATATTTTGATTGATTTCAAAATGGGGTTGGAAGTGGTATATTTTGGTTGATGGTGCAAAGGTTTGAAAATGGCTTGTTTTGAAAATGGCACATTGTGGTTTTGTATGAAAATATGATTTTTGGGTATACTTTGATGGGACATAACTTGGACTCTGGATCGCTATTTTGTGCCAAACTTGTTTAGAAATGAAATTGGACCCGAGATGTTCATGCTGTTCAAAGAACGGGAGAAAAATGATTTAAAATGAAGAAGTTATGTCTGTCGGAAGATTTGGGGTTTAATTTGTAAATTCTGCAACTTTTAACTTAGAAAAATTTTTTAGCAGAATGACCACCACGCATAGGCGTGCCTAACGCGTACACGTCGTTTTTCAGAAATGCACCATCCACGCGTGCGCGTCGATGTGCTGCACCAAATGCCAAGCCACTTTCCCGAGAGTTGTGCCAATATTATGCCAGTCTTGTGCGTGGGGCACAAACGCACCCTCGTGTATGCGTGGCTGACGCGTACGCGTCATTTGGCTGTTTTTCCATCTACGCGTGCGCGTGGAGGACACGTATGCGTGGTCCTGTTTTCATCCCAAAATTGAGTTTTGAGTTTTAAAAGCTAAATTTCATACTTCTAAGCCTCCGATCTCACCCCTTATGTCTTAAATCTTTATGATATGTCTAGCAATGAGAAATGAGCTAGGGGATGCGGTAACTTGTGAATGAAGCAAGGAGAAAATTTATGATCAATGATGATAAAAAATGATTATATGAGATACGGAGAATGGTGGTGGAAGTGCTGTGTGTGCCATGAGCCGAAGGCTGTATTTATTGATAAATTGGCTGGTTCTGGATTGAACTATTGATATAACTGTGTTTACCATATTATACTCCTGCTGGTGGTTGGGAGGTCTGAAGGAATTGGAAAGTGAAGTATTAGTTAGACTGAAGATCCTTAGTCAGTTGCCATTTATGGTTTAGCCGGTTTATAAGCTTTGAATTATCTGTTGGAAGTTCTAGGATTGCCTTTGGCTTTTCCAGGATATTACATGTTAGATATGTGGGCACTGTTATCATACTGAGAACCTCCGGTTCTTACCCATGCAGATTTTGTGATTTTCAGATGCAGGACGTGAGGCTTCTCACTGAAGCATGCTGGAGACTTCTGGATTAGCAAAGATCCTTTGTTCTCGGGACACTGTTTTGGTTTATATGTTTTGTTTAGATACTTTTATCTCCATTAAATAATACAACTGTGATGACTCCTCTTAGAAGGGATTTTGGAGAATAGGTTTTCTGTATTTATGTCCCTTTGAGGTTTCCTATTTTATTTACATGTATATATTGCTATGCTCGGACTAGTTATCTTCGCAACTAGATTTTGAGTTTTGATATTCCTATTTTTGACACTCCTTTTTATATATATAATCTCGCATTGGCTTATTCCTTTATTCGTTACGTTATCGATCGGAGTGTTGCGCTTTCGAGTTACGATTTTGTTTTACCCCTTTTTCTTCAAAGGCTCATAGTTATAATCATTTTTCTTACTACTATATGTACTAAATTTTAATTATTAGAGGTCGTAATACCTTTCCATCTCTGAATTATGACTTAAGCATAAGTCTTTGTACGGTAGGGTATTACAAAATTTCACATGGTGCAATGAGCGTGGATGGAGGAGCACAGAGATTTTAATTAAAGAAAGAGTGACTTGTTCTCTAATTCGTGCATTGTTGATCCTATTCGAAGAATAATGAAGAATCCAGCGTCAATGTTGACGCAGTGTTCAAGAACCTTCCTTCTTGCTCAATTTTCTCGATCTTCACATTTTTTCCCTTTTCTTTTCTTCGACCTTTTCTCATCTGTTTTCTTTTTTCTTCTCTCTTGAACTCATACCACAGAGTTTGATGAGAGCTCTATTATTTCATTGATTTTCTAACAGTGTGGAATAACGAGTTTTTGATTAATAAGATCGAGAGAGAAAGGTTGTGATTTCGACTCTCAAATTCAAAGTTTCTCAGATGTGAAGCTTATGGAGGCGAATTCAAGTGCTGGATTAGGATGAGCCACTCCTATCATGGACATGCATAAATTTGTTGCATTCTTTAATCAAGTAGCATAGATTCAGGGTCCCGTTAACAAGCAAACCAATCCGATTCAAGATCTGGCAAGCTCTTACTATATTCTTCCATATGAAAATTCGGGTATACCTATCACCAATGTTATCCTTAATGGTGCTAACTACGGCGTGTAGAGCATGGCCCTGGTCATTGCTCTCACTTCGAAAAATAAATTGAAATTTGTTGATGGAACCATATTGAGACCAGAGAAAACTGATCCAATTTTCAAGGCATGACAGTGATGCAACACATATGTTGTAGCCTGGATAAATCTTTCCCTCAGTTCAGACATCTATCAGAGCGTTCTTTGGAACAACGTAGGTTATGAGTTGTGGAATAATCTCAAACACCGCTATTATCAGGGTGATCATTTCAGAGTAATTGAGTTGAATGAAGAGGTATATGTACTCAAGCAGGGTGATATGAATGTTACTACTTACTTTTCCAAACTGAATAACCTTTGTGAAGAAATTAATAATTTCAGATCTGTTCCTACCAATGATTGTGTGAAATGTGATTGTGGACTAGGAATTGTTCAAATGCACAAAGAGGATGACAGAGTCGCAAAATTCCTTTGTGGCCTTGGTGAGCAATACTCTATTGTCAAGTCACAAGTTATGTTAATGGATGAAATGCCTAGTGTAAATAAGATCTTGTCCATGATCACTCAGCAGGAAAGGCAACTCTTTAGCTTAGACAATGATTTAGATGTTAAGATTTTGGCGAATTCTGCTTCTTCTTTAAGCATCGCAGGTTCCTCTCAAAGTGGAGGAAAATGTCAAGGCAAAAGAAAGAAGACTTAGGATAGAAAAGGGCAAGGTGGCCAGAATAAACTGCAATGCACACATTGCAAAAAATTTGGACATACTGTGGACAATTGCTACAAAAGGCATGGTTATTCACTCAACTTCAAATCTTGTTTTAACAACAAAAACCCTGTCCTCAATTGTATAGCAGCTGTTGACAACACTTCACCAGATGGTTACAAGTGAAACCACCATCAATGAATTCACTACAGAACAACGAGAGGCACTTCTAGCATTACTCAGTAGACAAGATGCACACCATGCTCACAACGTTAACCAGGTTTCAACCAAAATCAATCATTCTCCTTATAAAGGTAAAATGGGTCATATTTTACATTTTAATTCTCATATCAAGGCTCTAAAAATTTCTAGCCAAAAACAAAGCCATGGGTCATAGACACTAGAGCCATGAATCATGTGTCTTATACCCTGACAGATTTTCAAAATCACTTTAAAATAGATCCTATTATTGTTAGACTACCCAATAGTGCACTCATTACTAGCTGCATTATGGGAACCATTGTATTTTCTGACAATCTGTATCCCACCAATTCTTTGTTCATTCCGACCTTTAATTTCAAACTCATATCTGTTTCCAAGTTAATTGCATCCTTGCATTGCAAAATGAGCTTTACTAATAAGAATTGTGAGATACAGAATCTGCACACTTTGAGGATGATTGGTGTAGATAGTAATGTTATGGTTTGTATCTTCTAAACAAAGAAACTTAGGCTCTCTCCCACATTACAATGGTTTCTAGTAGCACTAATTCACAACATTTATGGCACAATATATTAGGGCATCCGTCACATGATAGGCTAGTTGCATTACAAAAAGATATTTATTTCATTCACTATAAAATAAGTCATGAGCCTTGCAATTTATGTCATCTTGGTAAGCAAAAAAGACTGCCTTTTACTAATAGCTCTACTGTTGCAGCACTTGTCCTTGAGCTGATACATGTTGTTGACATTTGGGAACCTGTCTTAATTTCTATATTCCTTGGTAAACGTTGCTTTTTAACCATTGGAGATGATCATTCTAGATTTACCTGGATTCTTTTCATGAAAGCTAAAGCAAAAGCTTCTCAATCAGTTAAGAACTTTTGTTGCTTTCACAAAGACTCAATTTCATGCAGTAGTCAAAATAATAAGAATAAATAATAGCCCTGAATTCTTGATACCTTGTTTCTATGATTCAAATGAAATCATTCATCAATGGACTTGTGTTGAAACACCACAGCAAAATGGGATTGTTGAGCATAAGCATTAACACATTCTTGCTGTGGCTCGAACCATCCTGTTTCATGCACATTTACCTAAAACGTTTTGGAACTATAGTGTTAGACATGCAGTTTTTCTGATAAATCGATTATCTACTCCTTTTTTGAAAAACCAATCGCCTTATCAAGTCTTTTATCAGAAATTACCTGACATTTCCAACATCAAAGTTTTTGGCTATTCAGCATATGTTGCTAGCCTTACAAGGAACAGAACCAAATTAGATCTGAGAGCAAGAAGATGCTTGCATCTTCGATTTAGTGAGGGAACAAAGGGCTATTTACTTTTCGATTTACAAACCTGAGAGATTTCTTATCTCGACATATTCAGTTTTATGAGGATTGCTTTTCCTACTACAATACAAATGAGTTAATTAATAGAGTTTTTTCAAAGTCTCCTATTACATGCCTCTCATGGTGATTTTGATTACAGCTTCTTGGAAGGTACCTAGATTCGAATTTTGGGCAATAATGACATTGCCATTCCACAATTAAATCCTTCTAATGATAATTCACAACATATCAGTACTCTAAATCACGATGATGCATTATGTGATCTACATAATAATGATGAAATTCTGCCTTATCCTAAAATTCATGATCATTTAGAGTCTCTATTACACATAATAGGTTTAGGTAGTAATGTAGCTACCATCCTCCATATCCTATGTTGTCTGAAAGTGTTGTGATGAGAAGGTCTACGAGACAAGCTAGGCCACCTGTATATTTGCAGGACTATGAATGTTAGGCCATCAACCATGCTCAGCCCAAATCACAACTTTACACTCAATGGTACCCTATTTGTGATGTCTTATCATACACTAGGCTTTTTTCCATGCATCTTGCATTTTTTTTTCCATTCAAAATTTAGAGCCCACACGCTATAAGGATGCGGTCACTCAACCCTATTGGCAAGAAGCTATTAAAGCTGAACTCCTTGCTTTAGAAGAAAATAAAACATGGAGGTTAATCTCTCTACCAGCTGATGAAAGAGCTATCGATTGCAAATACGTGTTTTGTGTGAAGTATCACCCATCTGGAACAGTAGAGAGACACATGCATGCCTGGTTGCCAAGGAATTCACACAGGTAGCAGGGGTGGATTATAAGGACACCTTTAGTCTGGTTGTAAAATTGGATACTCTAAGGGTTATTCTGGTTGTTGCTACTGTTAAAGGTTGGCACCTAAAGCAAATTGATGTGAATACTCCCTTCTTACATGATGAGCTTGATGAAGAGGTGAACAAGAAGGTGCCTCCGGGTTTAGAAGTTGCACTTGGGCAAGTTTGCAAGCTTGAAAAATCCTTATATGGGTTGAAGCAGGAGAGCAGACAATAGAATTGAAAGCTCAAATCTGTTCTTCTTGAGCTGAATTTTACTCAATATAAGTCTGATTACAATTTGTTCATCAAATCTATAATACTTGGTTTCACAGCTATCTTGGTGTATGTGGACGACTTAGTGTTGGCAAGAGATGACTTACATAAAATCGAGTTGGTTAAGAATGTGCTTCATGACAGATTTTAAATCAAGGACATAGGGGACTTAAAGAATTTTCTTGAATCGGAGGTGGCACAATTTAAGAGTGGTATTGCTCTGTATCAACGGAAGTATGTTCTTGACTTGCTTAAGGAAACTAGATTCGAGAATTGCATACCTGCCATTACACCTATCGACTATGGGGTTAAACTCAGCAAGGATAATGGAGAATTGCTCACAGACTCTACTCCATATCGAAGGATCATATGCAAACTTCTATATCTTTCCAATACCAGATCTGATATAAGATATGCTATTGGGAATTTGAGTTCTTGTTTTTTTCTACAAATTCTGATTTGTAACTCACGGGATTCTCTAACTCAGACTGGCAAGTTGTCCTGATTCCCGTAGATCTGTTTCTGCTTATTGCTTCTACCTTGGTTCTTCTCAAGTTACTTGGAAGAGCAAGATGCAACTCACAGTTGCGGCCTTCTCTTCTTGTTAGTTTGTTGAGATCTGTTATCATTCGTTTGATGAGTTGTACATTTTTTTTGATTGCCCATGGTATCCCCCAGCCTGACAAGGCAAAGACTAATCCGTCGCAGATCGGAGCTCTATTTAAGGGTCTGCCGCTGGTCAATGGGTTGCTACATGTACAAAGCGAGATTCGAACCTCCGACACTTGCTTAAGCGGACGAGTAAACTAACTGATGTGCGGAAAACGATCCGACACAAAACTCACCGGCAAGTGCACCGGGTCGCATCAAGTAATAATAACTCACGGGAGTGAGGTCGATCCCACAGGGATTGAAGGATTGAGCAATTTTAGTTTAGTGGTTGATTTAGTCAAGCGAATCAAGATTTGGTTGATTAATTGGTGATTTGTAGAATTTAAATTGCATTGAAAGTAAAGAGAACAGGAAATAAATTGCTGAATCTTAAATAACAAGAAATTAAATGGCAGAAACTTAGATTGCAAGAAATATAAATTGCAGAATCTTAAAGTGCAAGAAATGTAAATGGCTTGAAATGTAAAGGGGATTGGGGATTGGATTTGCAGAATTTAAACAAGGAAAAGTAAATTGCATCAAGTAGAGAAGTAGAAGAGGGTGTGGATGAAATCAGATCTTGGAGCAGAGAAGTAAATGAACATGGAAAGCAAGAAACAGAATGTAAATTGGGAATTTAGATCTCAGGACCCAGAGACTAGAAAACCAAGTCTAGATCTCAATGCCTTCCTAGATCCAACAAGAACAATTGCAAGGAAATTGTAAATTGCAAAGAGATTAGATGAAGAAGCAAGTAACCGAAACTGAAATTCAATTAAGCAGAAAATTAAACAAGATCCCAAAGTGAGATTGAAACAGAATTTCTTCAATTCTCTCCCTAAGATCCGAAGCAAGGAAAGTAAAGAGTGCTTGGCAAGAACAAGGAAGAAGAGTGATCAATTCTCCTCCCCAATTCTCTTGAATTAAAACAACAATGCTAGAATGTAAAAGTGAGCTCCCAATGCCAACCAAAAAGAAAGCTCTATGAAAACTAAAAAGGGAAGCTCCCTGAATAACTTGAATTCTATCCTATTTATACACTTTCTTCAAATGATCTTCAAGCTTTGAATTGGGCCTTTGCTCTTGGTGGAATTGGGTTGAGAGAGGCCTTGGTTGATTGCTCTTGGAGTTTGGAGAAGAATCAAAGTGAACCAATTGAACCGGGTTGGAGTTTTGCAAAAGTTTGAGTAAAAGTTTGAGGCTAACTTTTACTCTAACTTTTCATATCAGTAGACATGCTTTGCTGCTATCCACGTTGGGGCAAAAGTTAGGGGTCTAACTTTTGCTCCAACGTTGGCCTCCTCTTGTATACTTATGGCGCCAACGTTAGCCCAAAAATTGGAGGCTAACGTTGGTGCAAACTTTTGCTCCTCCCTCTTTGATTTTCATGCGCCAACGTTAGCCCAAAAGTTAGAGGCTAACGTTGGCATAAACTTTTGCTCCAAGGGTGTATTCTTCATGTGCCAACGTTAGCCCAAAAGTTGGAGGCTAACGTTGGCGCAAACTTTTGGTGCCAGGGTGTTCTTTTCATGCGCCAACGTTAGCCCAAAAGTTGGAGGCTAACGTTGGCGCAAACTTTTGGTGCCCCAGGGAGAAATTCTCATGTGCCAACGTTAGCCCAAAAGTTAGAGGCTAACGTTGGGGCTAACTTTTCACCCAAAAGTTTGTGCAAAAGTTTGAGGCTAACTTTTGGTCCAGCTTTTTGCTTCCTGGTTCATTTTCACTTATTCCATTGCCCTCTCTTTGCTCCTAGCCATTCCTTCTTGCTTCAACCTTTCTCCAAGCTTTCTTCACCTATCATTAATCAACCAAACACATCAAAGCTATGCTCAAGATCATGAGATATTCAATTTATCATAATATGCAACAATTATAGCATAAAACCTCATGAAATTGCATTAATTCATCTATGGTTGATTAAATCAAAGGAAGCATGAAAATCTACCCAAATTGGCTTGCTTAGACCTCAAGAAAGTGCATAATTCAAGTGAAAACAAAAGAAAAAGACTAGTGAAACTAGGCTAAGATGACTTGTCATCACAACACCAAACTTAAAGCTTGCTTGTCCCCAAGCAAGAAATGAACTATTAAGAAGAAAGAATGAAATGGAATAAGATGTTCATGCTAGCAGAGTGTTATTGGTAGTTCATGGGGTTTTGTGTGAATATGCAAACACTCACTTCTTATTGACTCTTAGGCTTAGAAAGTCTCCTTCAAGCTTCAAGTACCATACTGCTATGACCTTTCATTATTCCTTTATCCTTGGCTATTACTTTGTTCAAAAGCTTTATTTGAGTGTCATGTGTAGCAAGTTCTTTTTCTTTTCTTTATACTTGACACATTATTCACCATAGACACTTGGCTCACATTCCTTCTTAAAACATTGATGCCCAGCACCTCTTTGGGTTACTAAATGCCTTGTAGTTAGGTTGCTCTTGATGGTGGATTTTCAGCTGATGATCCCGGATTAGTTAATCCAAGTCACCAAGTGTTGATGCACTCCGAAGAGCTTACTAATCCAAGCAGATCCTAGTACAAAGACACCACAGGCATATATTTTAAGGTTCAAGCTACTGGTGTCCAGCTTTGTTTCTTTTTGTTCTGCCACTTTTTGGCTATCTCTTTTCTTTCTTTCTTTTTGTTTTTCTTTCTAACCAAGGATTTTTATTTAATTGAAATTCATAGACAGTAGGTCACTTTACACTTGGAAGGAGATATCCTAGCTCTTTATTCACTAAAAGTGAGCTATTATATAATTACACACATACCACCACTTACTTCTATTATACTTCTACCTGACAAGGACTATCTTTCTTCACATTCAAACATTTCTTTTATTGAATTAAAGATGCAGGGGACAAAACATGCTTTTAGTCAAGTGGAAGTAAACACATAAGCACAAATTTAAACTAGCTTACTTATTTTAAGAGAAAATTGAATCTGTTTGAACTAAGTGAACACTTTAACAGAACATACTCAAAACATTTCTCAACAGCAAAGGTTAAGTATAGATACAACCTATTGGTTTGCAGTTCTTTTGTTCTTCCTTCTGTTGTGCCCCTTTTCGAGTCATGATGCATAATTCCTTGCTACTTCCTCTGATTCAACAGTTTAACTCTGGGCAGAATTTTATGTTCTTGCTAAAGGTTATAGAGTTAGGACTAAAAAGCAGTTATATGGTTGAATAATCTGTTTAATTGCTTGAGACTAGCAATGTGCAGGAAGTTAGAATGTGTTTCTGAATGAGGTTTTGGTGGAACACCAAACTTAGAATCCTACATTCTCCCTTAAATTGTTTTTGGTGTGCAACACCAAACTTAGTTCCTTGCAATACATATCAATTATTCAACATTTCTATTGAAAAAGCTATGAAAAGAAAACTACCTCAGGTTGGGTTGCCTCCCAACAAGCGCTCTTTTATTGTCATTAGCTTGACATCTTTCCATTCTTTTCAAGAGGGCTGTAGGTTCTGGACCTCTTTTTCCTTATCCCATTGTCCTCCCAAGTACAACTTTGCTCTGTGACCATTTACTGTGAATTGATTCTTTGTTGCCTCATCAAGCAGTTCAATACTCCCATAGGGAAAAACTTTTGTCACCAAGTATGGCCCAGTCCACTTAGACCTTAGTTTGCCAGGGAAAAGTTTAAGCCTTGAATTGTACAGGAGCACTTGCTGTCCTGGCTTGAATTCCTTCTTTGTGATCTTCTTGTCATGCCACCTCTTAGCTCTCTCCTTGTATATCTTGGCACTTTCATAAGCGTCTAGCCTGAATTCATCTAACTCATTTAGTTGTAACAGCCTTTTCTCTCCTGCAGCTTAGGAATCAAGGTTGAGGAGTTTAGTGGCCCAAAAAGCTCTGTGTTCAAGCTCTACAGGGAGGTGGCAGGATTTGCCATACAAAAGCTGAAAGGGTGACTTGCCAATAGGAGTTTTAAAAGCTGTCCTATATGCCCATAATGCATCCTCTAGCTTTCTAGCCCAATCTTTTCTTGTGATTCCCACTGTTTTCTCTAGGATCTTCTTCAATTCCCTATTTGCCAATTTAGCTTGGCCGTTAGTCTGAGGGTGGTAGGGTGTGGCTACCTTATGGACTACTCCATATTTGTGGAGGAGTTTTTCCATCTGTTTGTTGCAAAAGTGACCACCACCATCACTAACAAGCCCCTTGGGTACTCCATATCTTGTAAAAATGTGTTTTTTAAGGAATTGGAGGACAATTTGTGCGTCACAGGTAGTTGTGGCTATGGCCTCCACCCACTTTGAGATGTACTCTACTGCTACTAAGATGTATCTGAAAGAATAGGAAGGGGGAAAGGGTCCCATGAAGTCAATTCCCCATAGGTCAAACAATTCTAATTCCAAGATGAAGTTTTGAGGCATCTCATTCCTTCTTGTTAATCCTCCTGCTCTCTGACATTCATTACATTGATGAACATATTCTCTGGCATCCTTGAAGATGGTTGGCCAATAGAAGCCACTCTGCAGTACTTTTGCGGCTGTTTTTTCTGGGCCAAAGTGTCCACCATAAGCTGAACCGTGATAATGCCACAAGATGTCCCTTATTTCACTCTCGGAAACACACCTTCTGATTACTCCATCAGAGCATCTCTTGAACAGGAAGGGTTCATCCCATGAAAATTTCCTTGCTTCATTGATTAACCTCTTCACTTGTTGCTTAGAGAACTCTTGAGGTATCTTCCCTCCAACTTTGTAGTTAGCTATGTCAGCAAACCAAGGTGTTTGCTGGATCTGCAAGAGGTGCTCATCTGGGAAGCTTTCATTTACGGGCTGAGAAGCTTTTTGAGTTGTTTCATGTGGTAGCCTTGACAGATGATCAGCAACCCGGTTTTCAGTGCCCTTCCTATCTCTTATCTCAATGTCAAACTCTTGTAGGAGCAATATCCACCTGATGAGTCTCGGTTTAGCATCCTGCTTTGACATCAAATACTTAAGTGCAGCATGATCAGTATAAACCACAACTTTGGATCCTATCAAGTATGATCTAAACTTATCAAATGCATAAACTACAGCTAGCAACTCCTTCTCTGTTGTGGTGTAATTTCTTTGGGCATCATTTAACACTTTACTTGCATAATATATAACATGATGCAGATTTCCTTTCTTTTGCCCAAGTACAGCACCAATTGCAAGGTCACTTGCATCACACATGAGTTCAAAAGGTAATTCCCAATCTGGAGATGTGATGATTGGTGCTGTTGTGAGTTTATGTTTTAAGGTTTCAAAGGCATGCCGGCAGTTTTCATCAAACACAAAAGGATTATCAAGCATTAACAGATTACTTAAAGGTTTGGCTATTTTTGAAAAGTCCTTGATAAACCTTCTATAAAATCCGGTATGTCCCAAGAAACTTCTAACAGATTTCACATTAATTGGTGCAGGGAGTTTTTCTATTATCTCAACCTTTGCCTTATCAACCTCTATCCCTTTTCTTGAAACTTTATGGCCAAGGACAATCCCTTTGGGTACCATGAAATGGCATTTTTCCCAGTTTAAAACCAAATTAGTTTCTTGGCATCGTTTCAAGACAAGGGTTAAATGGTTCAGGCAAGCATTGAAATTATCACCAAAAACAGAGAAGTCATCCATGAAGACCTCTAGAAACTTTTCGACCATATCAGAAAAAATGGATAGCATACACCTTTGAAATGTGGCAGGGGCGTTGCAAAGCCCAAAGGGCATCCTTCGGTATGCAAAGACTCTAAATGGGCATGTAAAGGCAGTCTTCTCTTGGTCCTTGGGGTCCACCACGATTTGATTATACCCAGAATATCCATCCAAAAAGCAATAATAGGCATGACCGGCCAACCGTTCCAGCATCTGATCAATGAATGGAAGAGGGAAATGGTCCTTTCTGGTGGCATCATTCAATCTTCTATAGTCTATGCACATCCTCCATCCAGTCACTGTTCTAGTAGGAATCAACTCATTCTTCTCATTGGTGATGACCGTCATTTCTCCTTTCTTTGGTACAACCTGAACCGGGCTCACCCATGGGCTGTCAGATATTGGGAAGATTATCCCTGCATTCCACAACTTCATTACTTATTTCTGGACAACTTCCTTCATTGTGGGATTTAGCCTTCTTTGAGGTTGAACTACTGGTTTGGAATTGTCTTCCAAGAGGATTTTATGCATACATACTGCAGGGCTGATTCCTTTCAGGTCATCAATGGTCCATCCTAAAGCATCTTTGTGAGCTTTGAGTACATTAAGAAGCTCTCCCTCTTCCTTCTTTGTCAGGGATGAATTAATGATCACTGGGAAACTCTCTGATGTGCCTAGAAATGCATATTTGAGATGGGGAGGTAGTGGTTTCAGTTCTTGTTTCCGTACTTCTTCCTTCTTGTCCTGTTTCTCATCTTGCTCAATGAAGGTCTCAGCTACTTGTTCTTCTGTTGCCCCTTGATTTCCTTCTTGCTCCTGAGAATTTTCTTCCAGCATTTTTTCCACCAAACTCTCTATCATATCCACTTTTACGTAGTTCTCTTGCTCAGGAATGTTTTGCATTGACTTGAAAACATTTATGATCATTTGTTCATTATGGACCCTGAAGATCATTTCCCCTTTTTCTACATCAATGATGGCTCTTGCTGTGTGTAGAAATGGCCTTCCCAAAATGATTGAGTCACTTCCTTCCTCTTCAGTATCCAAAATCACAAAATCTGTTGGGAAGAAAAATTCCCCAACCTTCACCAACAGATTCTCCACAATTCCATTGGGTGTCTTGATGGATCTGTCAGCCATAACTAATGACATCCTGGTGGGTTTAAGCTCTTCTATATCAAGCTTTCTCATCATTGAAAGAGGCATTAAATTGATGCTGGCACCAAGGTCACAGAGAGCTTTGTTGAGAATTGTTTTGCCAATGGTGCACGACACTACAAAGCCCCCCGGATCCTTGAGTTTTGGTGGAATGCCCCGTTGAGTCACAGCACTGCATTCCTCGGTGAGTAATACGGTTTCCCTCTCAAGCCAACTTCTTTTCTTGTTGATAAGCTCCTTTAAAAATTTGGCATACAAAGGCATTTGCTCAAGTGCTTCAGCTAAGGGGATATTAATTTCCAGCTTCTTGAAGGTCTCAAGGAACTTGTGGAAATGCTGGTCCTTAACTTCCTTGTTGAACCTCTGGGGATAAGGCAGTGGAGTTGTGATGCTTTTCCCTACTTGCTGTTGACTTTGTTGGTTGCCCTTCTCTTTAAGTTTTTCAGTGCTTTTGTTTGGCATCACCTCTTGATCCTTGGCTTCATCTGCCTTTGTTTGCTTTTTGTCCTCTGTTGGTTCTTTGATGCTCTCTGCTTGCTTCTTTGTAGTGTCATTGTTGCTCATCAATGTTCTCCCACTCCTTAATTGTATTGCCTTGCATTCCTCCTTGGGATTTGGGATTGTGTCACTGGGCAGTGAGCTTGAAGGTCTCTCAACAGAAATTTGCTTGGAGATTTGCCCGATCTGCCTCTCTAGGCTCTTCATGGAAGCCTCATGGTTTTTGGTTGTCATTTCCTGGTATTTCATCATTTTGTCTATCAAGGTCTCCAGGTTTGTGAGTCTTTGGGATTCAGGTGGTGCTTGTGGTGGGTTGTGAGCTGTGGGTGGTGGATGGTGGGCATTTTGGTTAATGGGTTGGTTATTGGATTGGTACTGGTTGAGGTTGGGGTAGTTGTTTTGAGGTTTTCTGTAAGTGTTTTGGTTGGTTTGATGCTGGTTGTAATTTTGGTTGTTTCTTGGGTTGTTTTGGTTTGAGTTCCTCTGCCATGGTTGTTGGTTTTGGTTGTGAGTGTCTCCCCATCTGAGGTTGGGGTGATTCTTCCATGAGGGGTTGTAAGTATCACCATAGACTTCATTTGGACTAGAATGCATGTACTGGACTTGTTCTTGCTGTTGCTCTTCTTGAATTTCTTCATTTTGCCCCCATGTGGTTGATGGTTGGCTAGTGTTAACTGCCGCAACTTGGAGGCCATCAATCCTCTTGGTCATTTGCTCAAATTGTTGTTGAATTTGCTGCTGCATTAATTTGTTTTGAGCCAGGATTGAATCCACTCCTTCTAGCTCCATTACTCCTCTTCTTTGTGATGGTTGGCGGCTTCTTTGATGAGCAAAGAAATATTGGTTGTTAGCCACCATATCAATGAGTTCTTGAGCCTCCTCTGCAGTTTTCATGAGTTGCAAGGAACCTCCAGCTGAGTGATCCAAAGCTTCCTGGGATTTCAATGTTAAGCCTTCATAGAAGTTTTGCAGCTTCTCCCATTCATTAAACATGGCAGGGGGCATTTTCTGACTAGAGCCTTGTACCTCTCCCATGCCTCATAAATGGGTTCAGCCTCCATTTGTGTAAATGTTTGTACCTCAGCCTTCAGCCTTATAATCCTCTGAGGTAGATAAAACTTGGCAAGGAACTTGGTTACCAAATCATCCCAGTTGTTGATGCTGTCCCTTGGAAACGATTCCAACCATTGAGTGGCCTTGTCCCTGAGAGAGAATGGAAATAGCATCAGTTTGTAACTGTCAGGAGGCACACCATTAGTTTTGACAGTGTTACATATCCTCAAGAAGGTGGATAAGTGTTGGTGCGGGTCTTCAAGTGATCCTCCACCAAAAGAGCAATTGTTCTGAACCAAAGTGATGAGTTGTGGCTTAAGTTCAAAATTGTTTGCATTGACATTTGGAGCCAAAATGCTGCTTCCACAATGTCTAGGATTTGCAAAGGTATAGGAGGCCAAAACTCTCCTCTGGGGTGGGTTGTCATTGTTGTTGTCTGCTCCACCTAGTGGATTCGTTGAATGTTCCTCCATATCTTGGAATTCTTCTTCGGATTCCTCTTCTCCAACAATATTTTTCCCTCTTTCAGCTCTTCTTAACCTCCTGAGAGTTCTTTCATCTTGTTCGTGAAGATTTAGTGTGTTTCTTCTTGTACCTGACATACAAGCATAACATAAGAAACGCACACACCAGTGTTACTTCAATCTACTGATGGATTGAAGTTTTAGTTAATTTAAGCAAAAAATCAAACAGTTAGTGGGTTAATCAAAAATTAAGAAAAAGTGCTTGATCTAAACTACCACCTTACTTAATCATTGTCAATCTAATCAATCCCCAGCAACTGCGCCAAAAACTTGATGTGCGGAAAACGATCTGACACAAAACTCACCGGCAAGTGCACCGGGTCGCATCAAGTAATAATAACTCACGGGAGTGAGGTCGATCCCACAGGGATTGAAGGATTGAGCAATTTTAGTTTAGTGGTTGATTTAGTCAAGCGAATCAAGATTTGGTTGATTAATTGGTGATTTGTAGAATTTAAATTGCATTGAAAGTAAAGAGAACAGGAAATAAATTGCTGAATCTTAAATAACAAGAAATTAAATGGCAGAAACTTAGATTGCAAGAAATATAAATTGCAGAATCTTAAAGTGCAAGAAATGTAAATGGCTTGAAATGTAAAGGGGATTGGGGATTGGATTTGCAGAATTTAAACAAGGAAAAGTAAATTGCATCAAGTAGAGAAGTAGAAGAGGGTGTGGATGAAATCAGATCTTGGAGCAGAGAAGTAAATGAACATGGAAAGCAAGAAACAGAATGTAAATTGGGAATTTAGATCTCAGGACCCAGAGACTAGAAAACCAAGTCTAGATCTCAATGCCTTCCTAGATCCAACAAGAACAATTGCAAGGAAATTGTAAATTGCAAAGAGATTAGATGAAGAAGCAAGTAACCGAAACTGAAATTCAATTAAGCAAAAAATTAAACAAGATCCCAAGGTGAGATTGAAACAGAATTTCTTCAATTCTCTCCCTAAGATCCGAAGCAAGGAAAGTAAAGAGTGCTTGGCAAGAACAAGGAAGAAGAGTGATCAATTCTCCTCCCCAATTCTCTTGAATTAAAACAACAATGCTAGAATGTAAAAGTGAGCTCCCAATGCCAACCGAAAAGAAAGCTCTATGAAAACTAAAAAGGGAAGCTCCCTGAATAACTTGAATTCTATCCTATTTATACACTTTCTTCAAATGATCTTCAAGCTTTGAATTGGGCCTTTGCTCTTGGTGGAATTGGGTTGAGAGAGGCCTTGGTTGATTGCTCTTGGAGTTTGGAGAAGAATCAAAGTGAACCAATTGAACCGGGTTGGAGTTTTGCAAAAGTTTGAGTAAAAGTTTGAGTAAAAGTTTGAGGCTAACTTTTACTCTAACTTTTCATATCAGTAGACATGCTTTGCTGCTATCCACGTTGGGGCAAAAGTTAGGGGTCTAACTTTTGCTCCAACGTTGGCCTCCTCTTGTATACTTGTGGCGCCAACGTTAGCCCAAAAGTTGGAGGCTAACGTTGGCGCAAACTTTTGCTCCTCCCTCTTTGATTTTCATGCGCCAACGTTAGCCCAAAAGTTAGAGGCTAACGTTGGCGCAAAATTTTGCTCCAAGGGTGTATTCTTCATGTGCCAACGTTAGCCCAAAAGTTGGAGGCTAACGTTGGCGCAAACTTTTGGTGCCAGGGTGTTCTTTTCATGCACCAACGTTAGCCCAAAAGTTGGAGGCTAACGTTGGCGCAAACTTTTGGTGCCCCAGGGAGAAATTCTCATGTGCCAACGTTAGCCCAAAAGTTAGAGGCTAACGTTGGGGCTAACTTTTCACCCAAAAATTTGTGCAAAAGTTTGAGGCTAACTTTTGGTCCAGCTTTTTGCTTCCTGGTTCATTTTCACTTATTCCATTGCCCTCTCTTTGCTCCTAGCCATTCCTTCTTGCTTCAACCTTTCTCCAAGCTTTCTTCACCTATCATTAATCAACCAAACACATCAAAGATATGCTCAAGATCATGAGATATTCAATTTATCATAATATGCAACAATTATAGCATAAAACCTCATGAAATTGCATTAATTCATCTATGGTTGATTAAATCAAAGGAAGCATGAAAATCTACCCAAATTGGCTTGCTTAGACCTCAAGAAAGTGCATAATTCAAGTGAAAACAAAAGAAAAAGACTAGTGAAACTAGGCTAAGATGACTTGTCATGACTAACCACTCGACCAACCCAAATTGATTAGCTGTACAAAGTTAGTTAGAGAGTATAGCTATATATAGTTGTCATTATTAACATTGTAACTAGTTTGATTCTTCATTAATACAAGTTTATTATTAATTTTCATTTCAGTTTTTCTGATTTTGTATTCTTCTCCATACACACATCAAATTTTTACAAATAATATATATATATATATATATATATATATATATATAAACATAAATATATTATTTTATTATATCCATTCAATCTCAGTTGATCAGTTTAATTTCTAGTTTGATTGATTTAGTGACCATTTTCATTTTTAGAACCTTGTATTTAACATATTTTAAATAACTAATATACATACTAATGTGACCGTGTTCAGTTTATATTTTGTTTGCCTAAGGGCTTGTGTGGTTGAAAGATTGTTTTTTATTTCGAAAAATATCATGATTACTAGGAATGTTGTTTTTAGAGATGACATTGATAGGTATGACTATTCTCACATGTTTGATTTGCAAAAACAAGTACCGAGAAATATTTTATAATATACAAAGGAATTTGAGTTATTTTTTTGTTTGGTTGAATTTATTTTCTTCAGACATATTGCATGATTTGTTAAAAGGAAAGCATGGTAAATGACAAGAAATAGTAAAAACTACCAACTACCAATTGCAAGGAGAGTAAAATTCACAACTTAAATCAACAATAAAGGAACATCAAACATCAAATTGCATTAAATGTAAACCAGATCTAACATGAGCATTCATAAATATAAAAGAGGCATAAAAGGAAAATTAACAAGAGAACTAAGAAGAATGAAATTGTAGAAGCAAGAAATTATAAAGGAAACAAGATGAAAATAAGAAATTGAACCTAGATCTAAGATGCAAAATAACCTAAGAACCCTAATTCTAGAGAGAAGAGGGAGATTCTCTCTCTAGAAACTAACCTACATGATGCCAACCCTACAACTAATTGCTCCCCCTTATCCAATCTTCAATTTTGCATGAAATAGTCTCTAGAATCAGTTGGATTTGGGCCTGGGAAGCTCAGAAATTGCCCCCAGCATTTTCACTTTAATGAGGTCACGTGCGAGCATCGACGCGTACGCGTGGGTCACACGTACACGTCGCTTGACATTTTACCATCCGCGCTTACGCGTAGTGCAGGCGTACGCGTCGCCATGTGACTTCATATCCATGCGTGCGCGTCTGTTACGTGTGCGCGTCGATGGATGCACTCCAAATCCTTTATTTTACATAAGTTCTCCAGTTTGCATGCTTTTCTCTTCAATCCTTTGATTCATTCCTAGCCTTTTTCAACCTGAATTCACTAACAAAATACATCAAGCTATCTAGTGGAATCAAAGATGAATTAAAAAGGGCAAATTAAAAGCCTAAAGAGCATGTTTTTACACTTAAGCACAAGATAAAGGAGAATTACAAACCATGCTATTTCATTGAATAAATGTGAGAAAAGGTGACAAAATCTCCCAAAATAAGCACAAGATAAACCACAAAATTGGGGTTTATCATAAACGCCAGTGAGGAACCGCTCACTGGGCGTCCAATGCCCAACCAGCCAGGCATTCTGGCCTTGAACGCTAGTGAGGAACCCCTCACTAGGCGTTCAATGACCACACATCTAGGGAAGCTGGCGTTGAACGCCAACAAGGACATCCCTACTGGGCGTTGAATGCCCAAAAGCATAGAGGAACTGGCTTTTAACACCAGTAAGGGTGGGCAGCAAGGGCGTTTAACACCCAATATGTTCACAGAGCTAGCATTGAACGCCCAAGAAAGCACACCCTTTGAGTGCTTAAGTCTCACTCAAAAAACCTCTATCCCAGAACCAAAGGAAACCATAAAGACCATTAAGATTCCTTTGAATTCACTTCTGCAGTACATGAGTTCTGATAACTACTCATCCTCTGATGAGGATGAAGATACTAGGGAAGACCAAGTAGCTCAGTACTTAGGAGCTCTTATAAGGCTGAATGCCAAGTCATTTGGTTCAAAACCACTGGAGGAAGAACCTCTACTGCTTACCAAAGAACTCCATGCTTTGGTTCAGCAGAAGCTTTCAGATCCTGGACGCTTCCTGATTCCTTGTACCATAGGCACCATGACCTTTGATAAGGCTCTGTGTGACCTAGGGTACAAGCTGCACACATCTCATTAGAAATGGCAAATAAGACCATGAAGAAGCCATATGGCTTAGTAGAGGATGTCTTGGTAAAATTTGAAAACCACTACATCCCAGCAAACTTCATAGTCTTGGACATAGGAGAGGATGAGGATGACTCTGTCATCCTTGGAAGACCTTTCCTAGCCACTGCCCATGCTATTATTGATGTGGCTAAGGGAGAACTGACTCTAAAACTAGGGGAGGACCACATCTTGTTCAAGATGCCTCATCCCAATTCCCCCTCAAATAAAAGAGAGATAACTATGCAACACCTAGTGTTCCAACCCTTTCTTCTTTGAAAAGCTCTAGAGAACCCCCAAACATCAATTCTAAGTTTGGTGTTGGGTAGCCATCAACAAGCTCTAAGCATAAGGGTACTAAGAAGAAAGTACCTAAAAGCTGGAAGGACAAGAAAGTCCCAATTGAAGGCCTCTCACCTGACATGAGAGTTGTCTTCACTAAGAAGCTAGTCTTACCACGTACAGTGAGTCGTGTCCTATCTTTAGAGCATGTGGAGCTCATTCATGAGAAGATAGGAAGAAAGTTCACTGTAAGGGGCGAAAATCTGAACCTATAGTAACCTCCGTAAGGAGCTAACCATCAAACTAATGACATTAAAGAAGCGCTTGTTGGGAGGTAACATAGACAGAATTCGCAGCAGTGAAAACAGAACACTCTGGATGAAGTGTTGATTGAAGTTGAATGCCAACCAGGGAGCTCTGGCTAGGCGTCTAACGCCCCTAATGGGCAGCATTGTTGGCACTGAACGCCAGCCAGGGAGCAGCCCCTGGGTGTTCAAATGCCAATGCAGAGAAGTAGGGAATCTGGATTCCCTCGCCTCTCAGGACCGGTGGGTCCCATAGCATCTTTCACCTACCCCACTTACTTTCACACTTTCCCATACACACTTCCCTATAAACCCTAGTCTAATCACATCCATTTCACTTCTCCAAATCCATCATAACTCCTACCAATACCCACCCAATTCAAAACCAAATTTCCCACCCAATTCCCCACCCATGGCCAAACCTATCCCCTTCCCACACCTATAAATACCCATCTTCATAACCCTTCATACATACACCTCTCATACCCCACAAAACATCGAGCCCTCTATCTCCCTCTATCTTCCTCTATTTTCTTCTTCTACTCCATTCTTCTCTTTTCTTTATTTTTACTCGAGGACGAGCAAAGTTTAAGTTTAGTGCTGGAAAAGCATAGCTTTTTATTTTTCATTACCATTCATGGCACCCAAGGTTGGAAAACCCTATAGAAAGAGGAAAGGAAAGGCAGTAGCCACCTCCTCTAAATCTTGGGAGATGGAGAGATTTATCTCCAAACCTCATTAGGTCCACTTCTATGAAGTAGTGGCAGAGAAAAAAGTGATCCCTGAGGTTCCTTTCAAACTCAAGAAGAATGAGTATCCATAAATCCAAAGAGAGATTCAGAGAAGAGGTTGGAAAGTCCTAACCAATCCCATTCATGATGTTGGGATTCTAATGGTGCAATAGTTCTATGCTAATACATGGGTTACTAGTGTGAACCCTAATCCAAGGAATTGGAGCACCATGGTCTGAGGGAGAATCTTAGATTTCAGCCCGGAAAGTGTGAGGTTGGCGTTCAACTTGCCTCTAATGTAAGGAGATCCTCATCCTTACACTAGGGGAGTCAACTTTGATCAAAGATTGGAACAAGTGCCCTCAGATATCTGTGTGGAAGGAGGCAAAATGGAAAAAAGGATTCCCAAGGCAAGCCCATTCAACAAAAAAGGCTTGACCTAAAGCCCAATGCTAGAGGATGGTTGGAATTTATCCAACGTTCTATCAACCCTACTAGCAGTCAGTCAGAAGTGACTGTTGACATCATGATCCATTGCATCATGATTGGAAGTGAGGTAGAAGTACATGAGGTGATTCCTCAAGAGATGTACAAGATAGTTGAGAAGCCATCCACCAATGCAAAGTTGGCATTCCCACACCTCATCTGTCATCTATGCAATTCAGTTGGAATTATCATAAATGGAGATATCTCCATTGGGGAGGATAAGCCCATCACTAAGAAGAGGATGGAGCAAACTAGAGAGTATGCACAAGAACCTATGTAGCTGCCTCAGTATGAGATCCCTAAGATTCCTCAATGGATGTATTTTCCGCCTCAAAACTATTAGGATCAGTGGCAGACTTCTCTTGGAGAACTAAGCACTAACATAGAGAAATTGAGGGTGGAGCATCAAGAGCACTCTATCACCCTCAATGAAATAAAAGAAGATCAAAGAGCCATAAGGAAAGACCAAAGGGCTACGAGGGAAGAACAACAGAGGAAAATGAGTGATATAGAAGAGATCAAGCATCACATTGGATCCTCAAGGAGGAGCACCAACCGCCACCATTAAAGGTGGATTCGTTCTCTTTTACCTTCTTTCCCTTTTTTTATTTCTCTATTTTATGTTATGTTATCTGTTCTCTTGTTCTAGTTGCATGATCATTTGCATTGATGTCTTAAAGTTGTAAAATGTTCCATATATCTCTCACCTTGCTTAAAAGAAAATTTTATTTGAAAAGAATTGAGAGATACATGAATTTCAAGTTTAAATAAGAATATTTTAATTATGTTGATGTGGTGGCATTGCTTTTGTTTTCTTAATGTATTATTAAACAGTTCATATTTGAAGTTGGAATTTTAGAATGTTGGCTCTTGAAAGAATAAGGAAAAAGGAAAAAATATTGTTGATAATCTGAAAAATCCAAAAATCGATTATTGAAGCAAGAAAAAGCAGCAAAAAGAAAAAGAGAAAGCATGTTGCAAAAGAAAAAAAAATAATGCATGCGAAAAAAAGAAAGAAAAAATGGCGAAAAATATAATAATATAAAGCAGAAAAATCCATTACTATCCAAAAATGCAGGAAAAGAAGGGCAGATTGGAAAAGCCAATAACCCTTTAAACTAAAAGGCAAGGGTAAAAGGATCCAAGGCTTTGAGCATTAATGGATAGGAGGGCCTAAAGGAACAAATCCTGGCCTAAGCGGCTCAACCAAGCTATCCCTAACCATGTTCTTGTGGCGTGAAGGTGTCAAGTGAAAAGCTTGAGACTGAGTGGTTAAAGTCATGGTCCAAAGCAAAAAGAGTGTACTTAAGAACTCTGGACACCTCTATCTGGGGATTCTAGCAAAGTTGAATCACAATCTGAAAAGGTTCACCCAGGTAAAGTGTTTGTCGCATGTATGCAGTGGTAATACTGGAATACAAAGTGCTTAGGGTCACGGCCAAGACTCTATAATGTGTGTTCAAGAATAAAAAAGAACTAAACTAGGAGAGTCAATAATATCATCTGGATTCTAAGTTTGTAAAGATGCTAACCATTCTGAGTTTCAGTAGATAGTGAGATGCCAAAACTATTCAAAAGCAAAAAGCTACTAAGTCTTGCTCATCTAATTATAACTGAGCTTCATTTGAAACTTAGAGATTTATTGTATCTTAATTTTCTTTTTATCCTATTGTGTTTTTAGTTGCTTGGGGACAAGCAACAGTTTAAGTTTGGTATTGTGATGAGCGAATATTTTGTACGCTTTTTGGCATCATTTCATATAGCTTTTAGTATGTTTTGTTTAGTTTTTATTAAATTTTTACAGGTTTTAGTGTTAAATTTACATTTTTGGATTCAAGTATGAGTTTTTGTGTTTTTATACAATTTCAGGTATTTTCTGACTGAAATTGAGGACCTGGAGCAAAAGTCTGATTTAGAGACAAAGAAAGCACTACAGATGTTGTCCATATCTGACCTCCTTACACTCGGAAGAGCTTTTCTGGAGCTACCGAAATCCAAATGGAGCGTTCTTAATGGCTATGGAAAGATGACTTCCAGAGATTTCCAGAAATGTAATAGTCTATACTTTGCTTAATATTAGAAGCCCCAAAACTGACGTCCAACACCAGCCTTCTGCCCCCTTCCAGGCTTCCAGCGCCCAAAGAGCAAAGACCAGCGTCCAAACGCCCAGAGAGGACCCTCGAGCCAGTGTTCAATGCCCTAGAGGTCCCCTAGCACGTGGATCTCATCAAAGCTCAGCCCAAACACTCACCAAGTGTGCTCGAGAAGTAGACTTTAGCACTAAAAAGACTGTTTTACCTTTACTAGTCATTTGTTTAGTATTTAAAGGATTAGATTTATGTTATTCTGACTTTTTTGACAACCCTTTTACCAGACTTTACATTATTTTTGAGTTTTTCATTGTATTTTCCTTTCAGTATGAGTTTTTAAACCTCCTAGGTTGAGGGGAGGAGCCCTGTTGAGTCCTATGAATAAATAAAAGTATTACTGTTTCTTCTTCGATCTGTGTTTGATTTATTTGTAAGATGTATACTTGCTCTTCAACATGGTGAATAGGATGATTCGTGATAATCAGCTCTGTTCATCATACTAAGACGAATGTGCCTGACTAACATTCACATCTACTTGGGTTCGTGTGAATACGTGACTAGAAAGCGCGAACCAACAACTATGTTTATACATCTCTCAGACGGCTAATCCACGACTTCGTTGGGGACTTCTTGAGACACCAGTTCAGCCGATTTCTAGGAAAATTAGGGTCTCCGTGTTATAGGCTCGAATCCAAAGAAGCATCATTCTCTGGTCCGGAAGATTCGACATTGTCTGTGGCGTTTTGAGTAGGATCGCCAAGAGAATGAACTGCTAGAGTTTCACCCTTGGTTAGATTGGATGACCACAGCCAATGGCATTCAATTTGTAGCAGAGATCAATGACCATGACCTATAGCGTTGATCACATACAACCTGCGATTGAAGAAATCACTCACAAGCAAAGAAGACAGTAATGCTAGAGTAATTTAGAAAGACAAAGCAACTCCAATCTTTTACCTTATTCCTATTACTGATTCCAATAATCCTAATGAAAGTCCGTATCCAATAACCTTCTGATTTTGGCTGACTAAGACCTGCAAGATAAGCATTGGTTGCTTCAAACCACAATCCTCGTGGGATCAACACTAACTCGCTCAGGTATTACTTGGACGACCCAGTGCACTTGCTGGTACAACTGTACAGAGTCTGGGGATTCGTGCACCAGGGGACTAAGTTTTGCTCCGCCAAAGTTGGGCCAAAATCAAAGTTTTCAACAAAAACCAACAAGCCTTAATTTTCAAACATACACTTCCCAATGCTTTTAAAACCAACCAAAACCTTACCAATTCAGCCTTAACCACATTTCAATTTCCTTTTTCTTTCCACATCACATCAATTCTCTATTTCATCAATCACAACTCAATAATTCAATCTCAACACACATTCAATATTTTAATTTCAACAACATTCAATATCTCAAGTTTCAACAATATACAAAACACATCATCAATTTCTCATGACAATTTCATCATCAATTTCACCATCAACATGGTACCAATAACAACTCCATCTCACTAATCATCAAACATACACCAAGGCATACATGTCTTGCATACAAAATCTCATCAAAAGCTCCAATCTCACTAACCACATACATAATAACACAATCCATCTCAACCATTCAACATATCAACAATTCAATTCCTATCCTAGGGTCACTAGCCTAAGTTTTCACATTACATCATATTTTAGATACAGGAAACCGAAACCATAGCTTGGACGATTCCTCGCTCAACCTGGAACACTTCCAAGTTCACTTTTTCTCAAACCTTCAAGATCCCAACACCTTTCAAATAGATTTTTCAGCACCAAAAGCTCATTCCAAGCTTTCCAATACCTCAATCTAGCTCTAACATTCATACATACATATCCTAATACACAAAATATAAACCCACACATACCAACTAAATCACTAATCACAAAATCTTAAGTGTTTCACTTAGGTTTAAGGATCTTACCATACCCACGGATCAAAGGGGTGAGATTGAGCCTTTTCTTCAAGCTAATTAGATCCTATAACATCAAAGAGCTCAAAAACTCAACACTTTTACTCAAGAATTTCGAATTCAAAGGGCTGGAAAACTGGAGGAAAACGTTGCTTACCTAAAAAACAAGGTTGTGGGCTTTGTAGAACTCGGAGTCGCGGTCGCGTGGCCGCAAATAGTGCGGTGATCGGAGTTCCGAATCAAAAGTTATCAAGGATTGAAGTTACACCAAGTGTTAGGTTCTTGGAGTGTTCTTCCCCCTTTTCTCCAAAAGCTTCGGTGTTTGATGAACGAGAGAGGAAAGCATGGCTCATTTAATGTCTCTTGTCTGAAAAGGTTGGGCCTTGGGCCCAATATGGGCCTAGTTCGTCCACTATGGCCTGTTCGGTCCAATCTTTGGCCAAATTCTTTAAAATTAGTGTCGAATTTTTTGTTTTAATTTTCTCTATCATATTAAACCATAAAATTCACATTTCCAATTTTTCAGAAAAAATTTTAATTTGTGGGTTAATTATGCGTTAATTAACCGGGTTTTACATTATAACTACCTCAATAGGAATTTTGCCCATAAAATTCGAATTCACTTACCTGAAAATAGGTGAGGTAGTCTGTCCCCATTTCTAATTCGAGTTCTGGGGTGCATCCTTGTCTCTGGTTTGATTCTAAATACCCTTACTATTGACACTTCTATTACTCATAATTTCTTGAAGTTGACCTCATACTTGAAAGGTCAATCTCATTTCAATTAAACTAATTTAGGTTGTAAGACATGCGTTTGTTTCAAAAGCGTGCTTCAAAAGTTATGAAATGTTGAGTACATCGAATAGGTTTGAAAATGCTAGTTTGTTGAAGTAATCTTCACCAATGCGTATCTCTCTTCATCAAACTTGAGAAATTTTCTCCTTAGGTCCGCATAACTCTTTTTTTGGCTTTTTCGTAGTGAAAATCTTAAATCGACTTTTTTATTGTCTCGACTATCAAACTAAAAAACTACTATGCTTGATACTTACAGTTTCAGACCAATACAAAGGCGTCTAGTGCACTGTGAAACCCCACCATCTCCTTGGCATATAGTCTCGTTAATATCTTCGATAATTAGTTTATTCCGATGGACGAAATTGACTTGGTCACTTGTTCCATGATTATATAATAGCATCACCTTCTGTCCTAGATCTCGGCAATCTATTCCGAAATCAATGGCTATCCTTTCTCACTTTCAGTGTAGAACCTTCAATGGTTGTAGCATTTCGAATGGCTACTGTTGGTCACTTTTTACTTTCTAACATGTCAACTACTTAATCACACGTGCCGCCACGTCATTTCATCGAGCCACCCAAAATATCTTCTTTGAATTCATGACAAATTTCGGTAATTACAGGGTGAATAAAAAATCCGTTCTCGTGAGTTTCCAACAACAGTTCATGTGTCAACTTTTGACATTAGGAACACTAACCTCTTCCTTTACCTTCAATTTCATTTATTCATTCCTCCTAATTTTTTTCTTGTCTTCCTCGATCTCTTCTTGATTTTCTTGTTTAACAGACTTTAATATCCTTGATAGCTCCTTATCCTCCTTGGTCATATAAGCAATACTCAGAGATTTCCTACTCAGGCGTCCGTAACTACTTCACGAAGTTTAATTAAGTTCGGGTATCATGAATATTGGAACTGATGTCAATCTTCCTTTCAGGGTTTCAAAGCCTCCATCGTATCTAGGTATCCAACAAAAGGTACATTCTAAAGTGTTAACTTAACCGCAGGTAATATGGTTGTCATGAATTAAGGCTCCAAACTTTTTCGTAGTGCCACAGGCATATTTTTCGTGTTCAAAAGTCTTGCTCTAGGGAATTAACATTTTAATGGTTTCATCTAGGATTTGTGTGCGACGAAAAATTCAGCACGAGTTAATTTTCAAAAAGATGTTAAGTTTGAATTGACGAACGACCAACACGAAGGATATTCACAATAAATCAAAAGAAAGTTTTGTATACGATCAAACAGAGTTATACCAAAATATTAAAGTGCACAAGAAGAGGAATCAATGTGCATCTCAAGATAAGAGCTCAAATCAAGAACCTTTGGTAGAAAGACAAGAACATATAGAGTCAAAGAAGTCTCAGTTGATTTTGAAGTATATGATTTGTGAATGAGAGCAACTATACCCACATCAATTTCCCAAATTCAAAGATTACGTGATTATACCAAGACTGGCTCAAGCTCATCCTGGAAGAAACAAGATTCGTGTGCGTAAAGAGTAAAACTAGAAAGATGCTCAAGTCATTTAAGAAGGAATCCAGATAGAGTTTCAATGCAGGTTCCAAAAGAAAATTAGATCGGGTCATGTAGATTCCGTTGGCACACTCCCTCTCGCATAAAGCCTTCTGCTGTTCTCTTTCTTCTTCACTGGCATAACCGGCGCTCCTCACAGGAAAACACTTAGTCGGACAGTTTTCTCTTCTAATATTCCCTTCAACTCGATCCTAGGTTCTACCGATTATAGTGGTGTCTTCAGTTGCAGCACAATCAAAACTGATCAGGCTTCCGGCACTAAGTCTAGCACAAACTCACTTTCTCTCTGAGATGGAGGTTCTGGTACACCTTCAGGATTGTCTCAGAAACTCTCTTGCAATAGCGATTTGGTCTCATCTTCACTCCCCTCTCAAACGATTAGCCACTAAAAGTTGAATTCGTTCCAACCCGCTTCTGCTGCATCACTCTGATTCTTTAACCTTCAAGAGCCTAGCCACTCCTCTAAGTTAACTAAATATCACTCCGTCTTAAGAACTAATAGTCTTCGACTAATCATCGACTTGGAATTTACAATTATCGACGCTCACCATGCATTACGAATGAATATCACATATTAATGATATGCAAATAAGCTAGAAATCCAACTGCTAGTTCGTGATTACCTCGGGTCTGAGAATTAGATTCGACTGCATCCCGACATTTCCTGTGTAGACAATCTCGAGCTATATACCCTGGCTTCCCGCACTCGTAACATACACCTAGCTCGGCCCTGCATGGTCTGTTTGGATGGTATTTCTTACATCTTGGGCATCATATGTCTTCCGATTGAGTACTGGTTCGCCTTTCTGAATTCGGATCTGGACAGTTGTCGTTCCTTCGGTCATTATTCTGGCATTGAGAACGTGAAGTGACATACGGCCCCTCTTAAAACTTTGGCCCCTTGGTGTAATCTTCGTCTTCTTTCCCTTTTTCTTTGCAAAAGATTCCTCGCGTCACTCCTAGCCACCTCGGTCCTTCTTGAGCTTTCGCTCGCTGTTTGACCCGTGTTAGTTAACTCCGGATAACTCACTATTTCCATTGGTACCACTGTACTCGGCACTTCATTTTCACCTTCATTTCTATCATCACTGTCATTGCCAACTCTAACTTGTTGTTCCATTCTACCCCTCGCTTGGCTAGTCGCAGCAGCCACAGTGTCAATGGCAGCAACAGCACTCGCTATCACGGTCATGAAATCGGTCAAGGTACCTACTGGTATGGTTAGATCATTACCTCTCTGTCCTCGACCCCGATTACGCCCCCGACCACGTCCACGAGGCGCCATTTGGTTCCTGTTCACACCGAATAAGTGATATCAAGGTGATCAGTCTCAATATCGTAAGCCTAATGCTTCAAAGTTCAGAATGTATGCTCATGAACATTCATGCCATATATATATCAATTAGATATCCTAGTTAGCATGTATAGACACTCAGAGTATGCCCAGAAGCATAGTCAGTCAGTCCCTCAGGCTCTCTAGGAATGAACGGCTCTGATACCATAATGTAACACCCTACCACATAGAGCTTTACAACTAGGATGTAAAACAGAGGTGGTGTGGCGCTTGATGGGTGGAAATTAAATTTCCACACAAAGTCACCGGCAAGTGTACCGGGTCGCATTAAGTAGTAATAACTCACAAGAGTGAGGTCGATCCCACAGGGATTGATGGATCAAGCAACTTTAATGGGTGATTAGTCTAGTCAAGCAAACATTGGTGAATTGGGTGAAATTGCTCAACAGAAAGTAAATTGCAGTGAATTGTAAATGGTAGGATGTAAATTGGACAGAAGCTTAAATTGGCAGAAGCTTAAAGAGCAAGAAAAGTAAAATTGCATCAGATCTAACTTACAGGAAAATAAATTTGGCAGAATCTTAAAGAACAAGAAATGTAAATTGCAGCAAATGTAAAGGGGAATTGGGTGCATGGAATTTGAAAAAAGCAGTAAATTAAACAATTGAAGAGATCTTGAGAACAAGTAATTAGGAGATTTAAAGTGCAGGAAAATTAAATTTAGATCACAGTAAGCTCAAACAAAGAATTGTAGAAAGTAAAATTGCAGAAGAGAAGATTCACAAACTGGAATTTCATAAACCATTAAAGTGTTTCAAAGAGAACTTTATATTCTACTTCTACTCCTACTGCTCTCTATTAGAGCCAGCTTCCTTTGAAAAAGAAACTAATGCCTCTTTATAGGCTTTTTACAAAATGAAAATGAAATTGAAATTGAAAATAAATTACAAAAGAAATTCCTAATCTAATTGTTTCTTGTGCTTTTGAGTCATGTCAATGGACTTTGTTTGCTTTGGGACTTCAATGAAATGGGTTGATTTGGATTTTGCCCTTGGATAGGTGAGTCAGGGTTGCTTGGTGAGGCTCCAGTGGAGCGCTCAATTAAGAAGGAAAACGCAGCGCTCCCTTGCCTTGTGCCTCCCTTCGAGCCAAGCATCATACATAGCGCTCAGTGAAGTATTTCAACGTAGCGCTCCCTTGGTGTGAGGTTCCCTTTTCGAACCTTGGCTGTTTCACTTTGGGAGTGCCGCGCCTTGTTTTTCTTTGAATGGGCCACGAAAATGTTGAAAGAGTTAACATAGCGCTCAATTTTTAAACACTACCTCGTTGGATTGATGGGCTTCCCTTGCTTGTGTGGTTCCTCATGGTGCGCTCCGTTCATTTAATGAATGTTACATGCATGCCTTCCTTGCCTAGCCTGCAAAAGCCCGAGAAAGTTAACAAAATTCACGTAGCGCTCCCTTTCTTCCTTGAATGAGCACTCCATTACAATTTTGAGCGCTACATAGCCTTCCTTGAATGATTGAACGCTCATTGGTGGCTCCTCATGGTGCGCCCTTCCTTTGATGAGCGCTCCGTTCATTTATGTGAAACGTTACATGCAATTCATTTACTTTGCTGATGCCAATTGCATGCTTTCATTCTATTTAATTATTAATGCCATTTACCTAATGTTAGCGTTCATTCATTCATTTCATTGGCATTAACAATTCAATGCTTCATGCATACATTTCATTGGCTTTTAATTAATAAAGCCAATTGCAAAATAAATGTATGGCTTTAATTAATAATGCTATGCATTAACGTTAAAGCATTCATTCATTTAATTCATTGGCTTTAATAATTTTCATGCATGCATTCATTTTCAATTAGCATTAGTAATTAAATGTTTCATGCATGCATTCTTTTATTGATTCGGTCATTAATAATTAAATGCATGCATGCATGATAATTCATGATGCTAATGCCAAGGCTCCATAGTCATGGGCCACGCTTTTAAAAGCGTGGCCTAAGGTTCCAAAGCGTGCTCAAACTTCAAAGTGTGCCCCGAAATTCTTTTTTTTTCTTTTTAGTTTATTTTGTGCTTTTTTTGCTTCTTTTTCTTCTTATTTCCTACAAAATTAATTAAATCAAAAGATCAAAGAAATATACCGATTAAGCACAAAAGCATTCAATATTTAATCACAAATCATCAATTTCTTGTATGAAAAAGCATAGAAAAACATGACATGATGACATGTCATCACAACACCAAACTTAAACCTTGCTTGTCCCCAAGCAAGAAAAGAATCATGCAATAAAGATTGACAATCCAAGGTAAGAAGAATAGTAACTCAATGTCATGGTTGGCTAGTTTTCTATGCATGCCACAATCACAAAAGAAATATAAATGATTGATGCTTCTATCTAGCTCAATTTATGAAATCTTTTCCTTATAATTCTCCCTTGAAACAAGCTTTTGATTTTCTTTTTAGCTTCTCCTTTTGGGTGCTTTGCCCCATGAGTTGATAACAAAGCTACGACTCTAAATGCTTTGTTTTCAAGTATTACCACTTGATAGACAAGCACCACAAGCATTTAACTAGAGGACTTCTTTAAGCTCATTTGTTTCTTTTCTTTACTCTCTAATCATTGATGCTCAGAGCCTTGAGCTTTGAGGGATTGCATTTGCACTTGAGCCTAACCTTGAATCTAAGTGTTTTGTTTTCAAGCATTTTGCTTGATACATAAACACCACAAGTACTTAACAATGGAATTGTCATTGGTACTCAGAGCCTTCGGTTTTCTCATTCTTTCCCTTTTGCTTTTCTTGCCTTAATTTGCAATTGCTTCTTCAAGGTTTTCATGATTTTAAAAGATTTCACAAAATGTCCTAGATAAAAACTTCAATTAAATAAAATCCAATGCAATTGAGCAATAATTAACCATACTAGCCTTCCAATACTGATATGCCCATGCTAAATTCTTCTTTAATGACCTTGTTTGTTTATGATCATGATACTTTACTGCTTTAAACTTTACAAAACTCAAGTTGGTAGTTATAATGGCATAGCAATATGTTACAAATCAAAATTCAGGCTATGCTTATTCATACACACATGTAAACAAAAAAGACAATCATACAATTTAAAGTGCTGAAAACAAATGAGAGGAAAAGGAACTTTACAACCTTGTAATTCATCTTCTCTATTATTGTCATTTCCTTCTCATTCTTTCCCTTCCCCTACCAACTTCAGAATGCTTGCTCATCCTCAAGCAACAATTAGAACAGTGGTGATGGGGCTAAGATGGATCATGAGTGTCTTACACAATGAAATGTTATTAATACATGTGTTTTAAGCAAGCAAAATTAAAGATAACAATCAAGGCACAGGAAACAGAGACATTTTAATTGCAAACATAAGAGGGTTTGCATGATACATTGCATAAAAATATAAGTGGCACACCAAACTTAGTGTGACACTCTCACTTGGAATTGATGCAAGTATCCAGTGTGGATTGGAAACAAATTTTGTTGCATAGAAATACCAAACTTAGAATGCAATCCTATGTCAATTTATTTGAACTAAAACTAAACAAAGGGAACTGTTATATGTTGAATACAATCACCAAGCAAAGAATCTGTCATGAATTAGGATTTCTTGGTGAGATATTTAACAAAAACAGTTAATAAAATAAGGCATTAAGAACAAGGAAATGACTAAAACAAAGAGAAAACTAAAATTGTCTAACTAAAAGAAAGATAACACTGCAAAGGGCCTTATGATTATGCAGACAAGTGGTGTTGCTGAATGAATTGCATAGAAAAACAAGTGGCACACCAAAATTAGAATCTTAGTGTGACACTTCCATGTAGAATTAATGCAATCATCCAAATAGATTGAAAACAAATTGTTGCAGGGCAACAACAAACTTAGAATATAACCATATGCCAATTTATTGAAATTTAAACAAAGCAGATAGAGAAAATAAACTAAGCAAAGGAATGAAGTGTTACCTAAGGTTGGGTTACCTCACAACAAATGCTCTTTTATTGTCATTAGCTTGACATGTTGTTCTTCACTTTCTTCCTCTTCTTCCAGTTTGTTAAGAGGAATGACCTCAAGGGGGGAGATGAACCACCTAGTGTCCCCTGTATTGGCCTCTCCTCAGCAAGCTTCCTTTTGTTAATGGCTTGATTGAGCTTGCTTGCTGGATCAGGGGTAGGATCGGTGCTCTTGTTAGTTGTCTTCACTTCTTTGATATCAATACTTGGTGGTTGTGTGATTGTTGGAGTGTTATCTTCATTAAAAGCCTCTTGAATTGGTGGTTCCATGAGCCCTTCTTCTATGCAACTTTCTGCTTCACTTGAGTTTAATTTCTCTTGATTGTCTTTTTCCATTCCTTCTTCATGACTTTCCATTAAGTCCTTTAGGAGGGAATCTTCATGTTCAATTATTAATTCAATTAGCTTTTGTGAATCTAAAATCCTTGGCTCATGTTCCTCATCCTTCATTGCAATTTCACTTGACACAGGAACCTTTTGTTCTTGTTTTTCCACTTTCCTTTCCATAAATTGGTCTTCATCCACACTGTTTGATAGTTCTAAGTTTCTCCTTATTTGCTCTAAGTGCCCATTCATCTTCTTGAAGAGGATTTCTTGTTCTTTCCAGGATTCTTCTTGCCCTTCCAAAAATTTTCTGAACTTTTGAAGGGGATCCTCAGCTACTAGCTCAAAAGATGAAGGTTGGGAGAAATTTTGTGGATATGGATGTGTTGTGGTGAGGTTATTTTGAGTGGTATGGAATGAATCCTGTGAATTGTGGAATAAGTTTTGTGGTTGGTGGAATGAATTGTATAGATCTTGGAGGAGACTTTGTGTTGAGGCATAATCAAGTGATGAAGAATTTTCAAATGAGGAACTGTGAGGTGAGGTTGGACAATCTTGCATGAATGAATTTAAGGTTTGTTCAAGTGATGATGGCTCTTGATTAATGGAGTATGACACATTGAGTGCTCTCTGATTTTGATTCTCCCATCCACAATGTGAATCATTGTAAAATTCCTCAAAGTGTGAATCATTTTGTGACCACGGGGAGCAATCCTCCATGTATGTATTGACAGCACAATCAGCTGAATCATTGAAATTCCCTTCCCAGCCATGGTTTGTGTAACTGTCATAAAAGTATGAGTCATTTTGTGGCTCTGGGAGGAAATTTATTTCACTTAATTGTTGATGAGCGGATAATTTATACGCTTTTTGGCATTGTTTTTAGGTATTTTTAGTAGGATCTAGCTACTTTTAGGGATGTTTTCATTAGTTTTTATGCTAAATTCACATTTCTGGACTTTACTATGAGTTTGTATGTTTTTTTGTGATTTCAGGTATTTTCTGGCTGAAATTGAGGGACCTGAGCAAAACTCTGATAAAAGGCTAACAAAGGACTGCTGATGCTGTTGGATCTTGACCTTCCTGCACTCGAAATGGATTTTCAAGAGCTACAGAACTCCAAATGGCTCGCTCTCAATGGCGTTGAAAAGTAGATATCCAGAGCTTTCCAGAAATATATAATAGTCCATACTTTATTCGAGATTAGATGACGCAAACTAGCGCTCAACGCCAGTTCCATGCTGCATTCTGGAGTCAAACGCCAGAAACACGTCACGAACCAGAGTTGAACGCCAAAAACACGTTAAAACTTGGCATTCAACTCCAAAAGAAGCCTCTGCACGTGTAAAGCTTAAGCTCAGCCTAATCGTACACCAAGTGGGCCCCGAAAGTGGATTTCTGCATTAATTACTTACTTCTGTAAACCCTAGTAGCTAGTCTAGTATAAATAGGACATTTTACTATTGTATTAGACGTCTTTTGACCACATATCTGGTCCTTCTCCCTATTTTCGAATTCATATCACATTTTGAGAGCTGGCCATTCGGCCATGCCTGGACCATCACTTATGTATTTTCAACGGTGGAGTTTCTACACACCATAGATTAAGGGTGTGGAGCTCTGCTGTACCTCGAGTTTTAATGCAATTACTACTATTTTCTATTCAATTTAGTTTATTCCTGTTCTAAGATATTCGTTGCACTTTACCATGATGAATGTGATGATCCGTGACACTCATCATCATTCTCACTTATGAACGCATGACTGACAACCACTTCTGTTCTACCTTAGACCGAACGCATATCTCTTAGATTCCTTAATCAGAATCTTCGTGGTATAAGCTAGAATTGATGGCGGCATTCATGAGAGTCCGGAAAGTCTAAACCTTGTCTGTGGTATTCCGAGTAGGATTCAGGGATTGAATGACGTGACGAGCTTCAAACTCGTGATTGTTGGGCGTGATGACAAACGCAAAAGAATTAATGGATTCTATTCTGGCATGATCGAGAACTGACAGATGATTAGCCGTGCTGTGACAGAGCATTTGGACCTTTTTCACTGAGAGGATGCGATGTAGCCATTGACAATGGTGATGCCCTACATACAGCTTGCCATGGAAAGGAGTAAGAAGGATTGGATGAAGGCAGTAGGAAAGCAGAGATTCAGAAGGAACACAGCATCTTCATACGCCTATATGAAATTCCCATCAATGATTTACATAAGTATTTCTATCTTTATTTTCTGTTAATTTATTATTATTATTATTATTCGAAAACTCCATAACCATATATTATCCGCCTAACTAAGAATTTCAAGATGACCATAGCTTGCTTAATACCAACAATCTCCGTGGGATCGACCCTTACTCACGTAAGGTTTATTACTTGGACGACCCAGTGCACTTGCTGGTTAGTTGTGCGAGGTTGTGAAGAAAGTGCTAAGTTATAAACACGCATACCAAGTTGAATGCCATTATTAGAGATCACAATTTCGTGCACCAATTGTTCACACTTTTGTTGATATGCCCAGACACCATGAGGATAATGACATAAATCATTTGTGGTTCTGGACAATATCTCATGTGATTTGCTTGATCAATTTGTGGCTCTGGAGCAAATCTCCATGGATTGGAGTGCTCGGAATATGTGCTTTCTTGGTGATATTTCCAACCATCATTAGAATAATGACTTGAATCATATTGTGATGGTGGGCAATATCCCATGAAATTTGTTTGATTAAAAGATGAGGTGAACTCTATTTGAATTTTGTAAAACACAATCACCAAAGCAATTGAAAGTCATGTCTCAGATGAGAATTTGCTTAGTGAGGCAAAAACAAAAACACCTTGGTTTCAACAGAAAATTAAATAAACAAAAACAAAGAAAATGCTTAATCTAGACTTCGCACCCACTTAATCATTGTTGATCTAAATCAGTCCCCGGCAACGGTGCCAAAAAGTTGACGGGTGGAAATTAAATTCCCACACAAACTCACCGGCAAGTGTACCGGGTCACATCAAGTAGTAATAACTCACAAGAGTGAGGTCGATCACAAAAGGATTGATAGATCAAAAGCAACTTTAGTGGGTGATTAGTCTGGTCAAGCGAACATCGGTGAATTGGGTGAAATTGCTCAACAGAAAGTAAATCGTAGTGAATTGTAAATGGCAAAATGTAAATTAGACAGAAGCTTAAATTTGCAGAAGCTTAAAGAGTAAGAAAAGTAAAATTGCATCAGATCTAACTTGTAGGAAAATAAATTTGGCAGAATCTTAAAGAACAAGAAATGTAAATTGCAGCAAATGTAAAGGGGAATTGGGTGCAGGGAATTTGAAGAAAGTAGTAAATCAAACAATTGAAGAGATCTTGAGAACAAGTAATCATGAGATTTAAAGTGCAGGGAAATTAAATTCAGATCACAGAAAGCTCAAATGAAGAATTACAGAAAGTAAAATTACAGAAGAGAAGATTCAGAAACTGAAATTTCATAAACCAATAAAGTGTTTCAAAGAGAACTTTCTATTCTACTCCTACTCCTACTGGTCTCTATTAGAGCCAGCCTCCTTTGAAAATGAAACTGATGCCTTTTTATAGGCTTTTTACAAAATGAAAATGAAATTGAAATTGAAAACAAATTACAAAAGAAATTCCTAATCTAATTGTTTCTTGTGCCTTTGAGTCATGTCAATGGGCTTTGCTTGCTTTGGGGCTTCAATGAAATGGGTTGATTTGGATTTTGCCCTTGGATAGGTGAGGCAGGGTTGATTGGTGAGGCTCCAGTGGAGTGCTCATTTAAGAAGGAAAACATAGCGCTCTCTTGCCTTGTGCCTCCCTTCGAGCCAAGCATCATACATAGCGCTCAGTGAAGTATGTCAATGTACCGCTCCCTTGGTGTGAGGTTCCCTCTTCGAACCTTGGTTGTTTCACTTTGGGAGTGTCGCGCCTTGTTTTTCTTTGAATGGGCCACGAAAACATTGAAAGAGTTAACGTAGCGCTCAATTTTTAAACGCTACCTCCTTGGCTTGATGGGCTTCCCTTGCTTGTGTGGTTCCTTGATAAACCATTATTTTATGATTTATATTGTGTTTAATTGAGTGGTTTTATCAAGTCTTTACCCACTTATTCATATGATTAGCATGATATTACAATTCCTTCCCAAAGTTGTTCTATAGTTGAAAACTCACTTCCTATAGATTTTTTTATTGTGTATTTTAATTCTCTTTTATACCATTTGATGCTGTGATCCGTGTGTTAAGTGTTTCAGGTTTCATAGGGCAGGAATGACTTAGAGAACGGAGAGGAAACTTGCAAAAATGGAAGGAACACAAGAAATCATGGAGATGACCAGTGAATACTGACGCGGACTCATGCCTCATGCGACCACACGAAATGGATAAAATCACAGTGACGCGTTCGCGTACCTGACGTGAACGCGTGGATTGAATTCTGCACGGATGACGCGAACGCGTACGCGTGACATGCGCGATCTGCAAAATTTATAGAACACGTTGGGAGCAATTTTAGGCCGCGTTTTACCCAGTTTTCGGCCCAGAAACACAGACTAAAGCCGGGGAACATGTAGAGACTCAGGGGAGATTCTCATTAGGATAGTTTTTAGTTTTTAGTTCGGATTTTACTCCTCCTCTAGGTTTTCTCTACACATTCATAGTTCTTAGAATTTTATTTGCTTTTTGGATTTGGATATTGAGAAGAGTTGTTACCTCCGCTAAGACTTCGTCATTCTAATTTGTTTTCTTACTTTTTACTTACTCTTTCATATCCTTAATTTGTCCAGAGTTACAATTGGATTATTTTTAGAGTTTATTAATACAAGAACTATTTTTATTTTTAATTGATCTTTTGATCATTGTTTATCATGTCTTTCTTTATTTTCCCTTTTAATTATATGAAGTCTACATTTATGATAATGGAGTAGTTTGCCAACTTGATTGGGAGTTGATTAAAAGGAGAACCTTGAGTTGGAATACTCAAGAGTCAAATTGTAATTGGATTTATTGTGAATAGAAGTTGACTTCCAACTTACTTGACCTTCCTTTATTCAGTAAAGGATAACTAAGTGGAAACAACTACCAATTATCAATTGATCTTGAGAAAAAATCCAACAAGGATAGAACTTCCAATTAATCTTCTCCCGGTCAAGATCTTTAATTAAATTACATAAATTCTCTTATTTATTTTCCTGTTCTCAAACTCAAAATTTCTTGGAAAACCTCTGACCAATAAGCTGCACTCTTTTGTCAACTCGTTGGGAGACGACCTGGGATTCATACTCCCAGTATTTTTATTCTAATTTTGTGACAACCCTTTTAAATTGATAAGCAGATTTTCACTGGTTAAGAATTGTACTTGCAACGTACTTATTCCATTAAATTCTTAATCGGTCAATTTCCGCCTCCGTTAATTTTTGGCGCCATTGCCGGGGAGTTGCAATAGTGTGCTAATTCATTGGTTGGAATTTATTTATTTGCATTTTATTTTATTTTGTTTTGTTACCATGAGCTCTATGTTTCTTTCGTTGAATGACATGTTCACTGCCTGATTCGAGCTTAGCCGCTTTTGATCCTGAAATTGAAAGAACTCTTTCACGTATTAGGCAAGCTTGATGTCGGTTAGCCTCTGAGGGTGTGCTGCACGAAATTGTGATACGTACTCTTTATTGTTGTATGGAATTAATTCCCCGATAATGGCTTTAAAAACTTGGTGCTCAATATCATGGTCGTCCAAGTAATACCTTACGTGAGTAAGGGTCGATCCCTCGGAGATTGTTGGTATGAAGCAAGCTATGGTCATCTTGTAAATCTCAGTCAGGCGGATAATAATTGGTTATGGGAAATATAAAGAGATACTTGCTTAAATAATAAAGGATAGAAATACTTATGTAAATTAATGGTGGGAATTTCAGATAAGCGTATGGAGATGCTTGTCCCTGTTGAATCTCTGCTTTTCCTATTGCTTTTATCCAATTTACTCCCTTCTATGGCAAGCTGTATGTAGGACATCACCGTTGTCAATAGCTACATCCCATCCTCTCAGTGAAAATGGTCCAAATGCTCTGTCACAGCACGGCTAATCATCTGTCGGTTCTCAATCAGGCTGGAATAGAATCCCGTGATTCTTTTGCGTCTGTCACTAACGCCCAGCCTTCAGGAGTTTGAAGCTCGTCACAGTCATTCAATTCCGGAATCTGGTGCACGAAATTGTGATCATCAATGGCGCCATCAACATGGTACGCTCAATTTCAATCTCAACTCTTTATCACAACTTCGCACAACTAACCAGCAAGTGCACTGGGTCGTCCAAGTAATAAACCTTACGCGAGTAAGGGTCGATCCCACAGAGATTGTTGGTATGAAGCAAGCTGTGGTCATCTTGTAAATCTCAGTCAGGCAAATTCAAATGGTTATGGATGATTTATGAATAAGGCATAAAATAAAGATAGAGATACTTATGTAATTTATTGGTGAGAATTTCAGATAAGCGTATGGAGATGCTTTGTCCCATCTGTCTCTCTACTTTCCTACTGTCTTCATCCAATCCTTCTTACTCCTTTCCATGGCAAGCTATATGTTGGGCATCACCGTTGTCAATGGCTACAATCCCGTCCTCTCAGTGAAAATGTTCAACGCGCTCTGTCACAGCACGGCTAATCTGTCGGTTCTCAATCAGGTTGGAATAGAATCCAGTGATTCTTTTGCGTCTGTCACTAACGCCCAGCCTTCAGGAGTTTGAAGCTCGTCACAGTCATTCAATCCTTGAATCCTACTCCGAATACCACAGACAAGGTTTAGACCTTCTGGATTCTCTTGAATGCCGCCATCAATTCTAGCTTATACCACGAAGATTCTGATTAAGGAATCCAAGAGATAAACATTCAAGCCTTGTTTGCTTGTAGAACGGAGGTGGTTGTCAGGCACGCGTTCATGAGTGAGAATGATGATAAACATCACATAATCATCACATTCATCATGTTCTTGGGTGCAAATGAATATCTTAGAACAAGAATAAGCTCAATTGAATAGAAGAACAATAGTAATTGCATTAATACTCGAGGTACAGCAGAGCTCCACACCTTAATCTATGGTGTGTAGAAACTCCACCGTTGAAAATACATAAGAACAAGGTCTAGGCATGGCCGTGAGGCCAGTCCCCAAAACGTGATCAAAAGATTCAAAGATCTCAAGATGAAAATACAATAGCAAAAGGTCCTATTTGTAGAGAACTAGTAGCTTAGGGTTTACAAAGATGAGTAAATTGAGAGCGCGCCAATTGGGCTTCTGTAGCTCCAGAAAATTTACTTCGAGTGCAGGGAGGTTAGAATCCAACAGCATCTGCAGTCCTTTTTAGCCTCTGAATCAGATTTTTGCTCAGGTCCCTCAATTTCAGCCAGAAAATACCTGAAATCACAGAAAAACACACAAACTCATAGTAAAGTCCAGAAAAGTGAATTTTAACTAAAAACTAATAAAAATATAATAAAAACTAACTAAAACATACTAAAAACATACTAAAAACAATGCCAAAAAGCGTATAAATTATCCGCTCATCACAACACCAAACTTAAATTGTTGCTTGTCCCCAAGAAACTGAAAATCAAATAAGATAAAAAGAAGAGAATATGCAATGAATTCCAAAAACATCTATGAAGATCAGTATTAATTAGATGAGCGGGGCTTTTAGTTTTTTGCCTCTGAACAGTTTTGGCATCTCACTCTATCCTTTGAAATTCAGAATGATTGGCTTCTATAGGAACTCAGAATCCAGATAGTGTTATTGATCCTCCTAGTTAAGTATGATGATTCTTGAACACAACTACTTTATGAGTCTTGACCGTGGCCCAAAGCACTCTGTCTTCCAGTATTACCACCGGATACATACATGCCACAGACACATAATTGGGTGAACCTTTTCAGATTGTGACTCAGCTTTGCTAGAGTCCCCAATTAGAGGTCTCCAGGGTTCTTAAGCACACTCTTTTTTTTTTTGCCTTGGATCACGACTTTATTTTTACCCTTGCCTTTTAGTTTAAAGGGCTGTTGGCTTTTTCTGCTTGCTTTCTCTCTTTTTTTTCGCACATAATCTCTCTTTTTTTTGTATTCACTGCTTTTTCTTGCTTCAAGAATCATTTTTATGATTTTTCAGATCCTCAGTAACATGTCTCCTTTTTCATCATTCTTTCAAGAGCCAATCATTCATGAACAACAAATTCAAAAGACATATGCACTGTTCAAGCATACATTCAGAAACCAAAATATTGCCACCACATCAAAATAATTAATCTGTTATAAAATTCAAAATTCATGCAATTCTTCTCTTTTTCAATTAAGAACATTTTTCATTTAAGAAAGGTGATGGATTCATAGGACATTCATAACTTTAAGGCATAGACACTAAGACACTAATGATCATAAGACACAAACATAGATAAACATAAGCATGAAAATTCGAAAAACAGGAAAATAAAGAACAAGGAAATTAAAGAACGGGTCCACCTTAGTGATGGTGGCTTGTTCTTCCTCTTGAAGATCTTATGGAGTGCTTGAGCTCCTCAATGTCTCTTCCTTGCCTTTGTTGCTCCTCTCTCATGATTCTTTGATCTTCTCTAATTTCATGGAGGAGGATGGAATGTTCTTGGTGCTCCACCCTTAGTTGTCCCATGTTGGAACTCAATTCTCCTAGGGAGGTGTTGATTTGCTCCCAATAGTTTTGTGGAGGAAAGTGCATCCCTTGAGGTATCTCAGGGATTTCATGATGAGTGGGATCTCTTGTTTACTCCATCCTTTTCTTAGTGATGGGCTTGTCCTCATCAATGAGGATGTCTCCCTCTATGTCAATTCCAACTGAATAACAGAGGTGACAAATGAGATGAGGAAAGGCTAACCTTGCCAAGGTAGAGGTCTTGTCCGCCACCTTATAAAGTTCTTGGGCTATAACCTCATGAACTTCTACTTCCTCTCCAATCATGATGCTATGGATCATGATGGCCCGGTCTATAGTAACTTCGGATCGGCTGCTAGTGGGAATGATTGAGCGTTGGATAAACTCCAACCATCCTCTAGCCACGGGCTTGAGGTCATGCCTTCTTAGTTGGACCGGCTTCCCTCTTGAATCTTTCTTCCATTGAGCGCCCTCTTCACAAATGTCCATGAGGACTTGGTCCAACCTTTGATCAAAGTTGACCCTTCTAGTGTAAGGGTGTTCATCTTCTTGCATCATGGGCAAGTTGAATGCCAACCTTACATTTTTCGGACTAAAATCTAAGCATTTCCTTCGAACCATTGTAAGCCAATTCTTTGGGTTTGGGTTCACACTTTGATCATGGTTCTTGGTAATCCATGCATTGGCATAGAACTCTTGAACCATTAAGATTCTGACTTCTTGAATGGGGTTGGTAAGAACTTTCCAACCTCTTCTTCGGATCTCATGTCGGATCTCCAGATATTCACTCTTTTTGAGTTTGAAAGGGACCTCGGGGATCGCCTTCTTCATGGCCACAACTTCATAGAAGTGGTCTTGATGCACCATTGAGATGAATCTCTCCATCTCCCATGACTCGGAGGTGGAAGCTTTTGCCTTCCCTTTCCTCTTTCTAGAGGTTTCTCCGGCCTTAGATGCCATAAATAGTTATCAAAAAACAAAAAGCAATGCTTTTACCACACCAAACTTAGAGGGTTTGCTCGTCCTCGAGCAAAAGAAGAAAGAAGAGAGTAGAAGAAGAAAAAATGGAGGAGATAGAGGTGGCTTTGTGATTCGGCCAAAGGGAGAGAAGTAGTGTTTAGGTTGTGTGAAAATGAGGTGGTGAAGATGGGTTTATATAGGAGTGGAGAGGGGTGTATGGTTCGGCCATTATGGGTGGGTTTGGGAGGGAAAGTGGTTTGAATTTGGATGGTGGGGTAGGTGGGGTTTTATGAAGAATGGATGTGAGTGGTGAAGAGAATGGTGGGATTTGGTAGGTGGGGATCCTGTGGGGTCCACAGATCCTGAGGTGTCAAGGATAGTTCATCCCTGTACTAAGTGGCGAGCAAAAATTCTCTTTATACCAATTCTGGCATTAAACGCCGGGCTGGTGCCCATTTCTGGCGTTTAACGCTAGTGGACGAAATTGTGATCAAAGAGTTCCAGGCACTGTTAGAGAAGCCCACAACTCCGTTCAACTAACCAGCAAGTGTACTGGGTCGTCCAAGTAATACCTTACATGAGTAAGGGTCGATCCCACAGAGATTGTTGGTATATGGAGATGCTGTGCTCCTCTTGAATCTCTACTTTCTTATTACATTCATCCAATCCTTCTTACTCCTTTCCATGGCAAGCTGTATGTAGGGCATCACCGTTGTCAGTGGCTACATCCCATCCTCTTAGTGAAAACGTTCCTATGCTCTGTCACAGCACGGCTAATCATCTGTCGGTTCTCAATCAGGTTGGAATAGAATCCCTTGATTCTTTTGCGTTTGTCATCACGCCCAGCCTTCAGGAGTTTGAAACTCGTCACAGTCATTCAATCCCAGAATCCTACTCGGAATACCACAGACAAGGTTTAGACTTTCCGGATCCTCATGAATGCCGCCATCTATCTAGCTTATACCACGAAGATTCTGTTGGGGAATCTAAGAGATATGCGCCCAGCCTAGAGTAGAACGGAAGTGGTTGTCAATCACGTGCGTTCATTGGTGAGAATGATGATGAGTGTCACGGATCATCACATTCATCAAAGTGTTGTGCAACGTATATCTTGTAATAAGAATAGAAGAGAATTTGAATAGAAAGTAATAGTAATTGTATTGAAACTTGAGGTACAGCAGAGCTCCACACCCTTAATCTATGGTGTGCAGAAACTCCACTGTTGAAAATACATAAGTAAAAGGTTCAGGCAAGGCCGAATGGCCAGCCCCCTGAGTGATCAAGAGACCGAATGATCAAAGACTACAAATTCAAAAGATTAAACTGTCAAAAGATGTCTAATACAATAGTAGATTATCCTATTTATACTAGACTAGCTACTAGGGTTTACATGAGTAAGTAATTGATGCATAAATCCACTTCCGGGGCCCACTTGGTGTATGCTTGGGCTGAGCTTGATCTATCCACGAGCTGAGGCTTCTCTTAGAGTTGAACTCCAAGTTATAACGTGTTTTGGGCGTTCAACTCCGGATCATGACGTTTTTCTGGCGTTTAACTCTAGACATCAGCATGTACTTGGCGTTCAACGCCAAGTTACATCGTCAATTTCCGAATAAAGTATAGACTATTATATATTGCTGGAAAGCTCTGGATGTCTATTTTCCAACGCCGTTGAGAGCGCGCCAATTGGAGTTCTATAGCTCCAGAAAATCCATTTTGAGTGCAGGGAAGTCAGATTCCAACAACATCAGCAGTCCTTTTGTCAGCCTTTTTCAGAGTTTTGCTCAAGTCCCTCAATTTCAGCCAGAAATTACCTAAAATCACAGAAAAACACAAAAACTCATAGTAAAGTCCAGAAATGTGAATTTAACATAAAAACTAATGAAAATATCCCTAAAAGTAGCTTGAACTTACTAAAAACAACCTAAAAACAATGCCAAAAAGCGTATAAATTATCCGCTCATCACAACACCAAACTTAAATTGTTGCTTGTCCCCAAGCAACTGAAAATCAAATAGGATAAAAAGAAGAGAATATACTATAAATTCCAGAATATCAATGAATATTAATTATAATTAGATGAGCGGGACTTGTAGCTTTTTGCTTCTGAACAGTTTTGGCATCTCACTTTTTCCTTTGAAGTTTAGAATGATTGGCTTCTCTAGGAACTTAGAATTTCGGATAGTGGTATTGACTTTCCTAGTTAAGCATGTTGATTCTTGAACACAGCTACTTATGAGTCTTGGCCGTGGCCCTAAGCACTTTATTTTCCAGTATTACCACCGGATACATAAATGCCACAGACACATCACTGGGTGAACCTTTTCAGATTGTGACTCAGCTTTTCTAGAGTCCCCAGTTAGAGGTGTCCAGAGCTCTTAAGCACACTCTTTTTGCTTTGGATCACGACTTTAACCACTCAGTCTCAAGCTTTTCACTTGGACCTTCATGACACAAGCACATGGTTAGGGACAGCTTGATTTAGCCGCTTAGGCCTGGATTTTATTTCCTTGGGCCCTCCTATCCATTGATGCTCAAAGCCTTGGATCTTTTTTACCCTTGCCTTTTGGTTTTAAGGGCTAATGGCTTTTTCTGCTTGCTTTTTCTTTTTCTTTCTAATTTTTTTCGCCATTTTTTTTCTTTTTTTTTCGCAAGCTTTTGCTATTCACTGCTTTTTCTTGCTTCAAGAATCAATTTCATGATTTTTCAGATTGTCAATAACATTTCTCTTTGTTCATCATTCTTTCAAGAGCCAACAATTTTAACATTCATAAACAACAAGATCAAAAGACATATGCACTGTTCAAGCATTCATTCAGAAAACAAAAAGTATTGTCACCACATCAATATAATTAAACTAAATTCAAGGATAAATTCGAAATTCATGTACTTCTTGTTCTTTTGAATTAAAACATTTTTCTTTTAAGAGAGGTGAAGGATTAATGGAATTTATTCATAGCTTTAAGACATAGTTACTACATACTAATGATCATGAAGTAGAGACACAAAATATAGATAGACATGAAGCATAAAAACCGAAAAAGCAGAGAAAATAAGAACAAGGAATGAGTCCACCTGAGTAAGGGTGGCGCCTTCTTGAAGGTCCAATGGTGCTTTTTGAGCTCCTTTATGTCTCTTCCTTGCTTCTGTTGCATGATCCATAGTGATTTTGGTGTTCCTATCCTTAGTTGCTTCCAATAATTATGTGGAGGAACATGTATCCCCTGAGGTATCTCAGGGATTTCTTGAAGAGGGAATTTCTCATGCTCTCTTGATGTGCAGTCAAATGCTCTTCTACTGAGCTATGGACCCTTGAGATGAATCTCTCTATCTCCCATTACTCAGAGGTGGAAGCTTTTGTCTTTTCTTAGTTTCCTCTTCAGAGTCCTTCCAGATTCAGGATCAGCTTCAACAAGAATGCCTTTTTTCTTGTTCCTGCTCATATGAAAGAGAAGAAAACAAGAAAAAAAAAGGAATCCCCTATATTTGGGCAAAGAGGATCCTTATTATTAGTAGAGAAAGAAGGGTGTAGAAGAAGAATGGTAAAGGATAGAGGTAGTGATTTGAGATGAAGAAAGATGAAGAGAAGTGTTAGTAAATAAATAAATAAATAGAAGAAGAGGAGAGATAGAGAATTTCAAAAATAATTTTGAAAAAGAAGTTAATAATTTCGAAAATAAAAGATAAGATAGAATTAAAATTAAAACAATTAATTAATTAAAAGAATTTTGAAAAAAGAATGAGATATTTTCGAAAATTAGAGAGGGGAAAGTAGTTAGGTGGTTTTGAAAAAGATAAGAAACAAACAAAAAGTCAAATAGTTAGTTGAAAAAGATATTAAAATCAAATTTGAAAAGATAAGAAGATAAGAAGTTAGATAAGATATTTTGAAATCAAAATTTGAAAAAGATAAAATTTTGAAAAAGATATGATAAAAAGATAAGATAGATAAGATATGGTTGAAAAAGATTTAATTTTAAAATTAAAATTAATTACTTAACTAACAAGAAATTAAAAGATAAGATTCTAGAATTTAAAGATTGAACCTTTCTTAACAAGAAAGTAACAAACTTCAAATTTTTTGAATCAATCACATTACTTGTTAGCTAATTTTCGAAAATATGATGTAAAAGATAAGAAAAAGATTTTGAAAAATATTTAAAAAAAAAATTTCGAAAATTATATAAAAAAATGAAAAAGATGTGATTTTTGAAAAAGATTTTGAAAAGATAAGATTTTTAAAATTGAAAATTTGACTTGACTTGTAAGAAACAACTAATTTTTAAAATTTTTGACTAAGTCAACTCAAATTTTCGAAAATTAGGAGAAAAAAAAGGAAAAGATATTTTTTGATTTTTGAATTTTTTTATGATGAGAGAGAAAAACATAAAAATGACCCAAAACATGAAAATTTTGGATCAAAACACAAGATGCATGCAAGAACACTATGAATGTCAAGATGAACACCAAGAATACTTTGAAGATCATGATGAACATCAAGAACATGATTTTGAAAAATTTTTTATGCAAAGAAAACATACAAGACACCAAACTTAGAAATCTTTAATGCATGGACTCTAACAAACGAAAAATGCACATGAAAAACAACAAACAACACAAAACAAGAAAACATCAAGATCAAACAAGAAGACTTACCAAGAACAACTTGAAGATCATGAAGAACACTATGAATGCATGGAATTTTTGAAAAAAATGCTAGAAAAATTTTTAAAGCATGCAATTGACACCAAACTTAAAAATTGACTCAACACTCAAACAAGAAACACAAAATATTTTTGGTTTTTTATGATTTTATGATTTTTTAGTATTTTTATTATTTTTTTCGAAAATTATATTAAAAAAACGAAAATAATAAAAAATATTTTTGAAAGATTTTAGAAAACTTTTTGAAAAGAAAATTACCTAATCTGAGCAACAAGATGAACCGCCAGTTGTCCATACTCGAACAATCCCCGGCAACGGCGCCAAAAACTTGGTGGACGAAATTGTGATCAAAGAGTTCCAGGCACTGTTAGAGAAGCTCACAACTCCGTTCAACTAACCAGCAAGTGTACTGGGTCGTCCAAGTAATACCTTACATGAGTAAGGGTCGATCCCACAGAGATTGTTGGTATGAAGCAAGCTATGGTCACCTTGTAAATCTCAGTTCGGCAGATTAAATGGTTACGGGTTTCAAAAATTAATAATAAATAGAAAATAAAAGGGATAGAAATACTTATGTAAATTAATAGTGGAAATTTCAGATAAGTATATGGAGATGATGTGCTCCTCTTGAATCTCTACTTTCTTATTACATTCATCCAATCCTTCTTACTCCTTTCCATGGCAAGCTGTATGTAGGGTATCACCGTTGTCAGTGGCTACATCCCATCCTCTTAGTGAAAACGTTCCTATGCTCTGTCATAGCACGGCTAATCATCTGTCGGTTCTCAATCAGGTTGGAATAGAATCCCTTGATTCTTTTGCGTTTGTCATCACGCCCAGCCTTCAGGAGTTTGAAGCTCGTCACAGTCATTCAATCCCAGAATCCTACTCGGAATACCACATACAAGGTTTAGACTTTCCGGATCCTCATGAATGCCGCCATCTATCTAGCTTATACCACGAAGATTCTGTTGGGGAATCTAAGAGATATGCGCCCAGCCTAGAGTAGAACGGAAGTGGTTGTCAATCACGTGCGTTCATAGGTGAGAATGATGATGAGTGTCACAGATCATCACATTCATCAAAGTGTTGTGCAACGTATATCTTGTAATATGAATAGAAGAGAATTTGAATAGAAAGTAATAGTAATTGTATTGAAACTTGAGGTACAGCAGAGCTCCACACCCTTAATCTATGGTGTGCAGAAACTCCACTGTTGAAAATACATAAGTAAAAGGTTCAGGCATGGCCGAATGGCCGGCCCCCTGAGTGATCAAGAGACCGAATGATCAAAGACTACAAATTCAAAAGATTAAACTGTCAAAAGATGTCTAATACAATAGTAGATTATCCTATTTATACTAGACTAGCTACTAGGGTTTACATGAGTAAGTAATTGATGCATAAATCCACTTCCGGGGCCCACTTGGTGTATGCTTGGGCTGAGCTTGATCTATCCACGAGCTGAGGCTTCTCTTGGAGTTGAACTCCAAGTTATAACGTGTTTTGGGCGTTCAACTCCGGATCATGACGTTTTTCTGGCGTTTAACTCCAGACAGCAGCATGTACTTGGCGTTCAACGCCAAGTTACATCGTCAATTTCCGAATAAAGTATGAACTATTATATATTGCTGGAAAGCTCTGAATGTCTACTTTCCAACGCCGTTGAGAGCGCGCCAATTGGAGTTCTATAGCTCCAGAAAATCCATTTCGAGTGCAGGGAAGTCAGATTCCAACAGCATCAGCAGTCCTTTTGTCAGCCTTTTTCAGAGTTTTGCTCAAGTCCCTCAATTTCAGCCAGAAATTATCTAAAATCACAGAAAAACACACAAACTCATAGTAAAGTCCAGAAATGTGAATTTAACATAAAAACTAATGAAAACATCCCTAAAAGTAGCTTGAACTTACTAAAAACAACCTAAAAACAATGTCAAAAAGCGTATAAATTATCCGCTCATCAAACGCCAGCTTCTTGCCCTTTCCTGGAATTTAACGCCAATCTGGAGCCCCTTTTTGGCGTTAAACGCCCAGAATGGTGTCAGACTGGGCGTTAAACGCCCATTTGCTGCCCTTATTGGCGTTTAAACGCCAGCAAGGTTTCCCTTCAGGGTGTGCTATTTTTCTTTCTATTTTTCATTCTGTTTTTGCTTTTTCAATTGATTTTGTGACTTTCCATGATCATTAACCTACAGAAAACATAAAATAACAAAGGAAAATAGATAAATATAACATTGGGTTGCCTCCCAACAAGCGCTTCTTTAATGTCAATAGCTTGATAATGGGCTCTCATGGAGCCTCACAGATACTCAGAGCAATGTTGGAACCTCCCAACACCAAACTTTGAGTTTGAATGTGGGGGTTTAACACCAAACTTAGAAGTTGGTTGTGGCCTCCCAACACCAAACTTAGAGTTTGACTGTGGGGGCTCTGTTTGACTCTATTTTGAGAGAAGCTCTTCATGCTTCCTCTCCATGGTAACAGAGGGATATCCTTGAGCCTTAAACACAAGGGATTCTTCATTTACTTGAATGATCAATTCTCCTCTGTCAACATCAATCACAGCCTTTGCTGTGGCTAGGAAGGGTCTGCCAAGGATGATGGATTCATCCATGCACTTGCCAGTCTCTAGGACTATGAAATCATCAAGGATGTAATGGTCTTCAACCTTCACTAAAACATCCTCTACAAGTCCGTAAGCTTGTTTTCTTGAATTATCTGCCATCTCTAGTGAGATTCTTGCAGCTTGCACCTCAAAGATCCCTAGCTTCTCCATTACAGAGAGAGGCATGAGGTTTATGCTTGACCCTAGGTCACACAGAGCCTTCTCAAAGGTCATGGTGCCTATGGTACAAGGTATTGAAAACTTCCCAGGATCCTGTCTCTTTTGAGGTAATCTCTGCCTAGTCAAGTCATCCAGTTCTTTGGTGAGTAAAGGAGGTTCGTTCTCCCAAGTCTCATTACCAAATAACTTGTCATTTAGCTTCATGATTGCTCCAAGGTACTTGCAACTTGCTCTTTAGTGACATCTTCATCCTCTTCAGAGGAAGAATACTCATCAGAGCTCATGAATGGCAGAAGTAAATCCAATGGAATCTCTATGGTCTCATTATGAGCCTCAGATTCTCATGGTTCCTCATTAGGGAACTCATTAGAGGCCAGTGGACGTCCATTGAGGTCTTCCTCAGTGGCGATCACTGCCTCTTCCTCCTCTCCAAGTTCGGCCATGTGGGTCATGTTAATGGCCTTGCATTCTCCTTTTAGATTCTCTTCTGTATTGCTTGGAAGAGTACTAGGAGGGAGTTCAGTAATTTTCTTGCTCAGTTGTCCCACTTGTGCCTCCAAATTCCTAATGGAGGACCTTGTTTCAGTCATGAAGCTTTGAGTAGTTTTGATCAGATCAAAAACCATGGTTGCTAAGTCAGAGTGGCTCTGCTTAGAATTTTCTGTCTGTTGCTGAGAAGATGATGGAAAAGGCTTGCCATTGCTAAACCTGTTTCTTCCACCATTATTGTTGTTGAAACCTTGTTGAGGTCTCTGTTGATCCTTCCATGAGAAATTTGGATGATTTCTCAATGAAGGATTATAGGAGTTTCTATAGGGTTCTCCCATGTAATTCACCTCTTCCATTGAAGGGTTCTCAAGATCATAAGCTTCTTCTTCACATGAAGCATCCTTAGTACTGCCTGGTGCAGCTTGCATTCCAGACAGACTTTGAGAAATCATATTGACTTGCTGAGTTAATATTTTGTTCTGAGCCAATATGGCATTCAGAGTATCAATCTCAAGAACTCCTTTCTTCTGATTCGTCCCATTGTTCACAGGATTCCTTTCAGAAGTGTACATGAATTTGTTATTTGCAACCATTTCAATGAGTTCTTGAGCTTCTGTAGGCGTCTTCTTCAGATGAAGAGATCCTCCAGTAGAGCTGTCCAATGACATCTTGGACAGTTCAGACAGACCATCATAGAAGATACCTATGATGCTCCATTCAGAAAGCATGTCAGAAGGACACTTTCTGATTAATTGTTTGTATCTTTCCCAAGCTTCATAGAGGGATTCACCTTCCTTCTGTCTGAAAGTTTGGACTTTCACTCTAAACTTACTCAA